>NC_140165.1:295678867-295714851 GCF_963971535.1 Notolepis coatsorum
CCTTCTGCACATGTACCTGTGAAGGGGACCGTGGAAGCCTTCTGCACATGTACCTGTGAAGGGGGAACTGTGGAAGCCTTCTGCACATGTACCTGTGAAGGGGAACTGTGGAAGCCTTCTGCACATGTACCTGTGAAGGGGAACTGTGGAAGCCTTCTGCACATGTACCTGTGAAGGGGAACTGTGGAAGCCTTCTGCACATGTACCTGTGAAGGGGGACCGTGGAAGCCTTCTGCACATGTACCTGTGAAGGGGAACTGTGGAAGCCTTCTGCACATGTACCTGTGGAGGGGAACTGTGGAAGCCTTCTGCACATGTACCTGTGAAGGGGAACTGTGGAAGCCTTCTGCACATGTACCTGTGAATGGGGAACTGTGGAAGCCTTCTGCACATGTACCTGTGGAGGGGAACTGTGGAAGCCTTCTGCACATGTACCTGTGAGGGGGAACTGTGGAAGCCTTCTGCACATGTACCTGTGAAGGGGGAACTGTGGAAGCCTTCTGCACATGTACCTGTGAAGGGGGAACTGTGGAAGCCTTCTGCACATGTACCTGTGAGGGGGGAACTGTGGAAGCCTTCTGCACATGTACCTGTGAAGGGGAACTGTGGAAGCCTTCTGCACATGTACCTGTGAATGGGGAACTGTGGAAGCCTTCTGCACATGTACCTGTGAGGGGGGAACTGTGGAAGCCTTCTGCACATGTACCTGTGAAGGGGGGACTGTGGAAGCCTTCTGCACATGTACCTGTGAAGGGGGAACTGTGAAAGCCTTCTGCACATGTACCTGTGAAGGGGAACTGTGGAAGCCTTCTGCACATGTACCTGTGAATGGGGAACTGTGGAAGCCTTCTGCACATGTACCTGTGAAGGGGAACTGTGGAAGCCTTCTGCACATGTACCTGTGAATGGGGAACTGTGGAAGCCTTCTGCACATGTACCTGTGAAGGGGAACTGTGGAAGCCTTCTGCACATGTACCTGTGAGGGGGAACTGTGGAAGCCTTCTGCACATGTACCTGTGAGGGGGGAACTGTGGAGGCCTTCTGCACATGTACCTGTGAGGGGGGAACTGTGGAAGCTTTCTGCACATGTACCTGTGAGGGGGGAACTGTGGAGGCCTTCTGCACATGTACCTGTGAAGGGGGGACTGTGGAAGCCTTCTGCACATGTACCTGTGAGGGGGAACTGTGGAAGCCTTCTGCACATGTACCTGTGAGGGGGAACTGTGGAAGCCTTCTGCACATGTACCTGTGAAGGGGAACTGTGGAGGCCTTCTGCACATGTACCTGTGAAGGGGGAACTGTGGAAGCCTTCTGCACATGTACCTGTGAGGGGGGAACTGTGGAGGCCTTCTGCACATGTACCTGTGAAGGGGGAACTGTGGAAGCCTTCTGCACATGTACCTGTGAAGGGGAACTGTGGAAGCCTTCTGCACATGTACCTGTGAAGGGGAACTGTGGAAGCCTTCTGCACATGTACCTGTGAAGGGGAACTGTGGAAGCCTTCTGCACATGTACCTGTGAATGGGGAACTGTGGAAGCCTTCTGCACATGTACCTGTGAGGGGGGAACTGTGGAAGCCTTCTGCACATGTACCTGTGAAGGGGAACTGTGGAAGCCTTCTGCACATGTACCTGTGAAGGGGAACTGTGGAAGCCTTCTGCACATGTACCTGTGAAGGGGAACTGTGGAAGCCTTCTGCACATGTACCTGTGAAGGGAGAACTGTGGAAGCCTTCTGCACATGTACCTGTGAAGGGGAACTGTGAAGCCTTCTGCACATGTACCTGTGAAGGGGAACTGTGGAAGCCTTCTGCACATGTACCTGTGAGGGGGGACTGTGGAAGCCTTCTGCACATGTACCTGTGAAGGGAGAACTGTGGAAGCCTTCTGCACATGTACCTGTGAAGGGGAACTGTGGAAGCCTTCTGCACATGTACCTGTGAAGGGGGAACTGTGGAAGTCTTCTGCACATGTACCTGTGAAGGGGAACTGTGGAAGCCTTCTGCACATGTACCTGTGAAGGGGAACTGTGGAAGCCTTATGCACATGTACCTGTGAAGGGGGAACTGTGGAAGCCTTCTGCACATGTACCTGTGAAGGGGAACTGTGGAAGCCTTCTGCACATGTACCTGTGGAGGGGGAACTGTGGAAGTCTTCTGCACATGTACCTGTGAGGAGGAACTGTGGAGGCCTTCTGCACATGTACCTGTGAAGGGGAACTGTGGAAGCCTTCTGCACATGTACCTGTGAGAGGGGAACTGTGGAAGCCTTCTGCACATGTACCTGTGAGGGGGAACTGTGGAAGCCTTCTGCACATGTACCTGTGAAGGGGAACTGTGGAAGCCTTCTGCACATGTACCTGTGAAGGGGAACTGTGGAAGCCTTCTGCACATGTACCTGTGAAGGGGAACTGTGGAAGCCTTCTGCACATGTACCTGTGAAGGGGAACTGTGGAAGCCTTCTGCACATGTACCTGTGAAGGGGGAACTGTGGAGGTCTTCTGCACATGTACCTGTGAAGGCAGAACTGTGGAAGCCTTCTGCACATGTACCTGTGAAGGGGAACTGTGAAGCCTTCTGCACATGTACCTGTGAAGGGGAACTGTGGAAGCCTTCTGCACATGTACCTGTGAAGGAAGAACTGTGGAAGCCTTCTGCACATGTACCTGTGAAGGGGGAACTGTGGAAGCCTTCTGCACATGTACCTGTGAAGGGGGAACTGTGGAAGCCTTCTGCACATGTACCTGTGAAGGGGAACTGTGGAAGCCTTCTGCACATGTACCTGTGAAGGGGAACTGTGGAAGCCTTCTGCACATGTACCTGTGAGGGGGGAACTGTGGAAGCCTTCTGCACATGTACCTGTGAGGGGGGAACTGTGGAAGCCTTCTGCACATGTACCTGTGAAGGGGAACTGTGGAAGCCTTCTGCACATGTACCTGTGAAGGGGAACTGTGGAAGCCTTCTGCACATGTACCTGTGAGGGGGGAACTGTGGAAGCCTTCTGCACATGTACCTGTGAAGGGGGAACTGTGGAAGTCTTCTGCACATGTACCTGTGAAGGGGAACTGTGGAAGCCTTCTGCACATGTACCTGTGAAGGGGAACTGTGGAAGCCTTCTGCACATGTACCTGTGAAGGGGGAACTGTGGAAGCCTTCTGCACATGTACCTGTGAAGGGGAACTGTGGAAGCCTTCTGCACATGTACCTGTGAAGGGGAACTGTGGAAGCCTTCTGCACATGTACCTGTGAGAGGGGAACTGTGGAAGCCTTCTGTACATGTACCTGTGAGGGGGAACTGTGGAAGCCTTCTGCACATGTACCTGTGAAGGGGAACTGTGGAAGCCTTCTGCACATGTACCTGTGAAGGGGAACTGTGGAAGCCTTCTGCACATGTACCTGTGAAGGGGAACTGTGGAAGCCTTCTGCACATGTACCTGTGAAGGGGGAACTGTGGAAGCCTTCTGCACATGTACCTGTGAAGGGGAAACTGTGGAAGCCTTCTGCACATGTACCTGTGAAGGGGAACTGTGGAAGCCTTCTGCACATGTACCTGTGAAGGGGAACTGTGGAAGCCTTCTGCACATGTACCTGTGAAGGGAGAACTGTGGAAGCCTTCTGCACATGTACCTGTGAAGGGGAACTGTGGAAGCCTTCTGCACATGTACCTGTGAAGGGGGAACTGTGGAAGCCTTCTGCACATGTACCTGTGAAGGGGAACTGTGGAAGCCTTCTGCACATGTACATGTGAAGGGGGAAATGTGTCCTTCCATTATGGCCATTATTTTTAGCACCTACAGTATATTCTCTTAAAAGGGAGAGAAGCAGATATAAATAGAAGACACAGGAAGAAGGAAGGTGAAATATTCCCAGTACAGAACGCGTTCCTCCTTGTCGTCACATGGGACACATGCAACTTTAATGCTTTATCCTCCTCCTGTTTCCTGATCTCTCAGCTCTTCCTACCGGTGTTTTTCACTGATTCGTTTGGTTGGTTGCACTTTAGTGACATAACACTTCTCAGCCCCCCCCCCCCCCCCTCCGCTCTATCAGATCAATAGATAGACTGGCAGGTCAGATTGACTCATACGGTCTTGACACATCCCACCCCTCCTGGTTCATCTGTCCTCAGTAATCAAATCCGCATTTATTCCTGCTATTGTCCCAGAAGTGTAAGGTAAAGTAGAGTAGAGTAGAGTAGAGTAGAGTAGAGTAGAGTAGAGTAGAGTAGAGTAGAGTAGAGTAGAGTAGAGTAGAGTGTAGTGGAGTAGTGTACAGTAGAGTAGAACAGAGTAGAGTAGAACAGAGTAGAGTAAAGTAAAGTAGAGTAGAGACATAGTAGAGTGTAGTGGAGTAGTGTGCAGTAGTGTAGAACAGAGTAGAGTAGAGTAGAACAGAGTAGAGTAGAGTAAAGACACCGGGATCAGTGCTTAGAAATCTCTCAGTGGGACATTCTACCATAACCCTTTCAGCTCCAGTCTTAAGCGTGGTCTACCGACGCTTAAATGGGATCATTTGTTACATCATTACGCACACATTTGAAGGACTGATATGCATCACAATGGATAATTCGTTGAACTGCACAAAGGCCCTCATCGTACGAAGGGCTTCATGTAGAAGGATGTGTTTCCCCAACGAGACAAGACAGCATGTGTGCTCGGGGGTTGTGGCAATCTGCTGCCTCATGGTCATCCTGATGTAATTGAATCAAGCCACCATTAGACAGATTGGAGATGCGGGGGGAGGGCATTATATATGGTCAACCAAGTTCTATGGGTGTGTGTGTGTGTATGTGTTTGTGTGTGTGCATGTCCGTGCGCCTACAGCCAAAATACTGTATATGGTCAACCAAGTTCTATGGGTGTGTGTGTTTGTGTGTGTGTATACAGTGTGTGTGTGTGTGTGTGTGTGTGTGTGTGTGTGCATGCATGCATGCCTGTGTGTGTGTGTGTGTGTGTGTGTGTGTGTGTGTGTGGCGTGTGTGTTGCGTGCGGGTCGGCACGACTCGAGCCTCTTCTCAAGACGAAGCCCATACAGATGGTTCACAGGATAACCATTAAAAACCTTTACATTGTAAGTCAATTGAAACGGCTCTGTTTGAAGTGGACGTGTAGGAATCCTATAGTCGAACGCTATTCTTAGTCTCGTAAACGAGAGCGCGGGGCGTCGCTCGGACCGGAGTCCAGCTGTGAATCCACCTCACTCTATCTCCGCGGTATTAGCGATAATTTCATTGTTATCGCTTTCATATGACCGCCGCATCTCATCGTCGTGTCAAATATTCTGCGGTATAAAAGTAGCAGCTGTTACTGAAGAAAAAAATAAAAAGATTGGAGTCTGTCAGCAGCACCGGGGTTGAATGGGGCCTGGTATCCTCCTGTGGATCGTATTATGAGAGAGGAGAGAAGGGGGGGATATTGATGTCAGCAGATAGAAATCTGTTTGTGGCTCGGCTGAGGTTCCCTCTTGATGATGAAACGTTCTCCAGAGTATAGCGTTCGCGGGGAAAGTGTTGATAAGCTATAGTGGCAATTGATTATCCCGGTCCCAAGTGAGCATAAGCACATGAGGTCGGTAGAAGAGGATTAAACGTGAAAGCACTGTGATTCATGTTTTGTTAGGGGGCAGTATTTTTTTTTCCGCCCGCGACCCGGAAACGATAGCGGGGGAAAAGGTCCGCGGGACGCATTTCGCGATTCGCTGGGAGAGAGAGGGAGATTATGGAATATGACCCGGCATGCGGCGTAGTACGTGACGCTCGCGGGCAATTTGGTAGATAATGTTTCTCAACTGTGTCCACGCATGAGGTCAGTCCGGCCCCGTGCTGCAGTTTAATTAGTTTGTTTTTTTATCAGTTTGTAAAACTTTTGTGGCGGGGGAAGGGAGCAGCCACACACACACACACACACACACACACACACACACACACACACACACACACACACACACACTACACACACACACACACACACACACACTACACCCGGGGATGACTCTAAAATGGCGCTTTGAGCACGAGTGCACACCGGGGTTTTAGCCGAGCCCACCGGAGCGCTGGATCCAATGGCTGAGCGACAGCGTGCTCTGCGCCACAGACCTTGTATCGCAACATGTTCGAGCATTAGGCTAAATGTTGTCTTTTGGCAGGAGCGTCTTGTTTAATAGAGGGTTGACCTCATGTGGGCTGTTTGAAGATCATTCGCTGGCGCGCAACGCCATATAATATCATACCTCAGAACATCAGAACGGTCTTTAATTAGGAAGGCAGAACGTGTAGTTGGGTCATGGAAAAACACTCAATGAACTTCTAGGAGAGAGAATTAGGTGCCATTTATTTTTATATCAGAGATATATATATATATACGGTCCTACATTTTCTCTGTAATATAAGTAATTTTCCTGTTACAGAGGCGTCTGAAAGTTACAATTATTGATGACGGCCAAAGGGCCTCACACACTGCTTGCACGCACACGCACACGCACACACACCCACACACACACACACACACACACACGCGCACACACACACACACACACACACACACACACACACACACACACACACACACACACACACACACACACACACACACACACACACACACACACACACACACACACACACACACACACACACACACACACACACACACACACACACACAGACACAGCCTGGCCACCAGATGAAAGAAGGAACGGAGGGCTGTCGAAGGGCCAGAGGTCACAGAGGGGCAGCTGGACGTTTGGCTGACCCCTGACCCCGGAGCTCACATGTTATTTGGACCTCTCTGCCTGATTGGATTGGATTAGGTATGCTCCGTTCCCGCTCTTCTGAGGAAGCGCCACACACCGTGCTCCCATTCCCATTCGCATCCGTTAAGCTGTAAATATGCGGAAGACCTGACCTACCTACCGTACCTGCCAGAACCCTCCAACCAACCTGCCCTAGGTTATTGTTTGCCGTATCTGGTCTGCTCTCCTGGCATTTCCGCAGTGTATATACTGACTCGTCGACGAGACTTATGGGTCTGAGCCTCCGCCAAACAACAGTAAAAGACTAATAACAAGTTATGTATCCATTTCATGTCGTGGGGAAGTAAATCACATTTAATCCCGCATTTATTTGACCACATGGGTTATGTATTCATTTAGATTCCCTTGAAGACGGAAAACAAGCTAAGCGTTTTACTATTATACTATACTCCCTTTGTAACGGAAAATATAGGCCTGTTTCACTTCGGCGTTTATAAAACACGACCAATAAACGGAGCGTTTTACAGCCGAAATACATCTATCAATCAATTTGAGAGTCGTAAAAATAAGTTTCTTTGAGCTAATGAATGAAACCATTGAAAACGAAGACAATAGCGGGGCAACCATGTTTCAACAGGGGGCGCCATACTGTAGATTGGGCCTTAAAGGGACAGTTCTGATATTTGGAACCCTAGTCCTATTTCCTATTTCAATGGTAAATGGTGCATTTATATAGCGCTTTTATCCAAATCACGTTACAATGTTTGTTCCTCACACTCACACATTCACACACCGACGGCGGAGGCGACCATGCAAGGTGCCATCCTGCTCATCGGGAGCAATTAGGGGTTAAGTGTCTTGCTCAAGGACACTATGACACGCTGCCGGGAGGAGAACCAGGAATCGAACCGGGAACCTCCTGAGCCACTGTCGCCCCGCTTACCTATGCTGTTGGTCAATCGGTAGAGCCCTTCCTCAGCACAACCCACACTGTTCCTCACAGACTAATGCAAAGTCAATGGGGTCAAGCATCCGGATGCAAACTTAAATCTACTTCATTCGGCTTGTAGGAGACAGGAGTTCAAGTTCAAGTTTGTTTTTATTTGTCACGTATAAAGTACATGTACATTACAGTGAAATGCTTGCTTCTGTATGAGCCCCTGAGAATGTGCTTCATACAATAAAAAAGTAAGTAAAAGAGGAACAACACTATACAATATACAAACTAAAGTACAACCTAAGTACAAAGAAGTAAAAATGCAGACAATGAGGTACAAAATGCAGACAATGAGGTACAAAAACTATTTTTTTAAAGGCAAGGTGCAAATGCAAATGAGGTATGAATGTAGTGCAAATCTCTTTAATAAATAGATAAATATGATGTAGTGTTAAAGTGTCTAAAGTGAGTGTTAAAGTGAGCATGTGCATGTGGAGACGACACGGCGTGATGTAACTCGTATCAAAGGGCTTCTGATCTGACCACATCTGACAATCGCCACACGCCTTCAATTGGCCAAGAAACATGAAGTACTACACGGAGAGAGAGAGTCAGTCCACCATGTTAGAGCCTGGCTACACGACACGGGAGACTCACCCAGGTAGCGGTCACAACCTCACAACAACAGCCGGGTTGATTTACTGACCCCGAAGGGACGTGGTGTCGGAAGAGCTTGTAGGCTTTCCTCGCTCCAGCCTTTTCTTTCCATTGTGTAGCACTCTTCCCTCCACAGCTGGACAAGCAATTAATACTAAGGCATATTGCAGGTCCAGACACTTGATAATAACAACCCCCCATCCTATTTAATTCTCGCTGGTGAGCAAAAAGCAGGAAATGTCATCACCGAGCGAACCCTGGCTCGGGGCTAAGTGCTCTTGGATAGTGTGCGAGGTGAATCCAAGGTGTGTATATGGGGTATAATATGGGATCACCGGAGGGGGGGGGGGGCGGGGTCCCGGCCAAAATGTTTGCTTATGTATAGGCCAGGCGCGTGTTCCCTCCCCCCCTCCCCCCTAATCTTTCAAATAGATGAGATGTGTTTTGATCCAGAGTTTTATATGTCCCTTTTAAAGAGGGGTCACAGCTCTGCAGGATGTGTATACTGCGGAAGTCACTGTGGCTCTGAGAGACCGCTGAAGTGCTCGCAGACCACCTTCTGTATACTGACCGGGGGGAATGTTTTAAATGAATCATATGATGGAGGGGATCGGGACACGTATACAAGATAAAATATAATTACCCCGTCGCCTAAATATTTTGCCCAAAACCCAAATAAATAACTCCCTCCTCGAGGAAATGGAACCTGCGTGTCGCTTTTTTTTTCTTCTTTTTTCTTTTTTTCTTCACGGGAGGCCAGAGAGAAGCTTCTTTGTTCCGTGAAAGCTGCACACAGCGGTGTACAGTCTGACACAGTAAACATACAGTATCAGCCCGTTAAACAGATTGAGCATGTCGGGTTAGTAAACAAGCTGTGTCAACAGAACGTCGACCCGTGAGGCAGAGGGTTGTTTTTTTTTACGTGGAAAATCACATTATCACACTTTCCAGCGAGTCAGACATTAGATGGGAGGTAAAAATTATGATACAGGATATCCCCACCTCGCCACCCCTCCCCCACCCCAATGCAACAGACTTTCTGTTTTATGCAAAAACAAGATGTTGCTCGCTGTTGGCAAGACACTGGGAAGGTATTTTGTGTACGGGTGTGTATGTGTGTGGGTGTGTGTGCATGTGAGTGTGTGTGTGTGTGTGTATGAGTATGTGTATGTGTATAGTATGTATGTGAATGTGTGTGTGTGTGTGTGCATGTGTGTGCATGTGTGTGTGTATGTGTGTGTGTGTGTGTACAGTATGCATGTGTATGTGTGTGTGTGTGTATGTGTGTGTGTGTTAGTATGTGTATGTGTACAGTATGTATGTGTGTGTGTGTGTGTGTGCGTGTGTGTGTGTGAGCATGTGTACAGTATGTGTGTGTGTACAGTATGTGTGTGTGTGTGTGTGTGAGTATGTGTGTCTGTGTATGTGTATATGTGTACAGTATGCATGTGTATGTGTGTGTGTGTGAGTATGTGTGTCTGTGTATGTGAATGTGTACAGTATGTATGTGTATGTGTGTGTGTGCGTGTGTGTGCATGTGTGCAGTATGTGTGTGTGTGTGTGTGCGTGTGAGTGTGTGTGTATATGAGTATGTATATGTGTATAGTATGTATGTGAATGTGTGTGTGTGCATGTGTGTGTGTGTGTGTGTGAGTATGTGTGTCTGTATGTGTATATGTGTACAGTATGCATGTGTATGTGTGTGTGTGTGAGTATGTGAGTGTGTGTGTGTATGAGTATGTGTATGTGTATAGTATGTATGTGTGTGTGTGTGTGTGTGTGTGTGTGTGTGTGTTAGTATGTGTATGTGTATGTGTACAGTATGTATGTGTATGTGTGTGTGTGTGTGTGTGTGTGTGTGTGTGTGTGTGTGTGTGTGTGTGTGTGTGTGTGTGTGTGTGTGTGTGTGTGTGTGTGGTGTGTGTGTGTGTGTGTGAGTGTGTGTGTGTGTGTGTGTGTGTGTGTGTGTGTGTGTGTGTGTGTGTGTGTGTGTGTGTGTGTGTGTGTGTGTGTGTGTGTGTGTGTGCGTGTGTGTGTGTGTGTGCGTGTTGGGTGCTCCGTCTGGGATGAACGTCTGTTTACTCGCGACTGCGTGAGCCAGTGGAACAAGAGAGAGAGCAATCTAAACAGACACTCAGCACTCGGAGCAGCGCTTGTCCGCGTTGCCAGAATACGTTGTCTTCATATTATGCGACCCGGGTCTGAACCAGGGGGGGGGGGGGGGGGGGGGGGTGACCTCTTCCTCTGGGACTGGATCCCTGCAGCTGAACGGGCCCCGGCGGAGCGGCGGTGTGAGGCAAGGCGGGGCTCCGACCGCTCGGCAGAGACCTTGGCGCGGCAGACGCCATTTGTTTGCAGTGTTTATCAGTCAGTGACAGAGTGTGTTTATATGCACGGTTCCAGTAGGCTTTCATGGCCCCAGTGCTCTGACCCCCCACCCCACCCTTTCCACTCGTTCTCCTTCCCTCTCTCTCTCTCTCTCCTCTACCTTTTCCCTCTCTCCCGTCCTCTCTCTCTCTCTCTCTCTACCTTTTCCCTCTCTCCCGTCCTCTCTCTCTACCTTTTCACTCTCCTTACCCTCTCTCCCGTCCTCTCTCTCTCTCCTCTACATGTTATCTCTCTCCTTACCCTCTCTCCCATCCTCTCTCTCTCTCTGTCTCTCTGTCTGTCTTTCTCTCTCTCTCTCTCCCCTCTACCTTGTCTATCTCTCCTTACCCTCTCTCCTGTCCTCTCCCTCACTTGTTCTCCTTCTCTTTCTCTCCTCCTCTCTCTCCTCCACCTCTTCCCCCTCTCTCTCTTTCCCTCTCCCTCTCTCTCTTTCACCCCCCCCCCTCCACTATCTCTCTCTCCCGAGTCCTGGTGACTGTCTGCAGAGGAGGACATTAGAGCGTGATTTAGTTCCCCCTCTTCAGGACTGATTACATTGCTAAAAGAGCTGTGCAATAAAGCTGAGGCTCTATGGCTCTAATGCTGTTTGGGTTTTGGTGGTGGGCTGTAATCATCGGGGAGATTAACAGACTGCTGTGTTTACAGGGACCGTACATTGCCATCTAGAGACTCTACAGTTATGTCCTCAGACACCGGGACATACACAAACTTATACTACAAGTACCTACTGTTTAGTAAACGTTAGGTAGGTACTAGGCTAGTGTGTGAGTGATAACATGACATTGCTACGTGACATTTCCAACATAGCCAGACTCGAGCCATACTCAAGCCCAAATACGGTACTGATGCTCGTTCATATTTTCCATCGCCTGTTACCATCAAGTCCTGGATACTCTTGGTACCCAAGGTCTGCTCATCGCTGCTCCTTTTATTTTTGTAATGCAATATCAAAATAGGCTACGTAAAATATGCCAAGGTTTTGCTCTGTTCCAGGTGTGAATGAGTTGGTGTTGTGCTGTATCAATGTGCTGAATTCAAAATTGTACTACTTCACATATCTTCGCCCCCAGTGCGCTCAGTGGGTCATATTGACAATGCATGTATGTTCTCCTGTTTTCCCACACTTGAGTGAGAAAAATGCTAACTGGAAAACAGCCGAGATGAAATACTACCCATAATGCAACATGATCGTGACAGTAAAATTGACCAATTATGGAGAAAATAACAAGAGACACACATCAACATCTGTCTTGACTTAAGTCATTCATGAAGACCATCATCAAGGCCAGTGGTTAACCATCAAGGTACTTAAAATAAAAACAAATGGCTGATCGCTTCTGAAGAATAAGGAAAACCGTGAGCCCATGCCGTGCTATTATTTGAAACGCTAACACCACTTCACGCTAGCCCATTCAGGGGGCTGACTAATTTCTCCTGCAATTGAGCCGTGATTAAAAGGTTTAAGCACCATGGCAGCGGAGCTGTGCTTAAGTTAAGTCGTCTCCAGATCCCTTCTCAGCAGTAAAACAATCCTTCTCACCTTTCCACCATCGATGCCAGGGTGCGATTTGTGGGAAGAAATAAAAAAAGTTATATCCATATAAAACTCACACAGTTCATACAATGCAACAGGAAGTGGTTTTCTGTTTTATTTTGTTAGCTTTTTTTGTTTTTATTTGCCCTTAAGCACTTGCAAAGAGATGATGTGCGGAGATACACGTACGTCTGTCTCAAGACTAGTCCTGCATGTATCAACAAATGCGCATGTTGGTGTGAATTTATGTGTGCCATTATTACTACCAAATGTAATAATTGTGGAATATTACTATAATGAGCTGTATGTGTATGAACCAAGCATCTCACTGTAATGTACCTGTACTTTATATGTGACAAATAAACTACTACTACTACTACTATTCTAAACACGCTATGTTTTACTTTCAAACGGATGCTTCCTGAAATATAATGCAATGGTTTGCTGCTCCTTTTTCATCTTGTAGCATTGTGACCAAATGCAGGACGGCATGTTGATTCTTGCATAATGAATACAAGGTGTAGGAATAAAGGTCAACATAATGTATAACGCATTTGATCTAAATATAAGCATTTAGATGAATGAACTATTTTCTTTTAATGCACAGTAGGCTAAGTAGTTCAAACAGGCCAAATGGCTGAGCAGCAGAAACACTGCAGAACAGAAATTGTAGGCAGATAGAAATTATGTCTTCGTAGTTGTTACTGGGCGGTGCTTACCGTTCCCAAAACACAACGTTCAGTGCACCATATAGGCCTTTTGAGGAATTCATATTTCTCGCTGGACCTCGCTGCTAACGGCCTTCTGACGAAGAGGATGTTTCTAAAACTCTTCAGAGAAAGATGAGCTTTGACTTGAATGTCACTCTTCACAAGATCCATGCTGCATCAGATCCTCTGGTCCGTTCACGCACCGGTCGGTCAGAGAGCATCGTCAGCGGCAGAGGCCAGTGAAACTGAAAGTGCCGGGCTGTAGTTATAGTTACTCAAACTGCGGCCAAAGACACAGCTCGACGCATTAGCCTCTTGGAGAGAAGGGAGGCGATCGGATTGGCAAGACGGGAGACGCCGACATCTGAGAGATTCATGTATTTAATTCAATGCGAGAATGAATGATAGTCTATAATAGACTACCAGAAGGGGAGATAAATCGTATCCTGACCGGGGATAAAAAAGAATGACCAGGGGTAGGGATGTAAAAAGCAAATCGCATCCAGGTTGTTACCATCTGGCGCATGCGGTGCCCTGAGGGGGAGCCGACAAGGGGACGGCTTCAACAGTCCCACCGTGGAGTCAGAACATTATGCAATTAGTGCTCATGTAAATACTGTACTTGATGATCAGTTGATTGGTTTATACTTTTTACCTGCCTGGAAGCCAGGCTGGACCTCTAGCCACCTAGACCCATTTCAGAAAATGGAGGACCCTGATGTAAACAAGAGAAAAGTGTTCTTCTGGTCTGCATCCTCGTAGCAGTTTGTTAGTATTGAGCCGTACTGTGTTGTACCCATTCTGCAATCTGTTAACACAGTTTTCAATCAATCAAAGTGAAAATGAATCCAGTCAGAAGAACATTGCTATTGCATGGTCCTGTTGTTATTGAGTATAATGTCTGCTTTAACCCTTTCACTACCACACTACAGACGGTTAACCCAGGGCCTGTTCTAGGCATAGGCAGTATAGGCAAATGCTAAGGGCGCCACCCCCTAGAGGGGGCAACAACACATTTTTTTTTTACTAATACTACTAGTTATTTTGAAATACTGAAGTCTTATCTATAGTACAGGTCCAACATTTATAACAATCCCATGGAAAATGAGTGTTTTACAATGGCTCATTCATTTGGACGGCGAGTGAGAAATTCTCCAAACAAACAACTTCTTCGTCTTCTTCTCTCCCTTTACCGTATGGAACAGAATAAACTGTGATGCAAGGGGGCAACAGATAAAATCAATTGGTCAGAGCCAGCCCTGGGTTAACCGTCTGTCGTGTGGTAGTGAAAGGGTTAACCGTCTGTAATAGTGTGGTAGTGAAAGGAGTAACCCATTTGTAGTGTGGTAGTGAAAGGGTTAACCATCTGTAGTAGTGTGGTAGTGAAAGGGTTAACGGCACTAATGGTTGGGTTTATTCTAACGGCAACGTTACCGCTTGTTACCGTCGGGAGACACCGTTACTGTTTTGACAGCAGCGGCCTGTTTCTTCACATCATCGACTACAGTATGGGAACCAATCAGGGGCTGCATTCCACTGGAGGACAGAATAGCAGTTAGAACGTAGACAGTTCCTGATTGGCTCTGATTGCATTGCAATTTCTTTATTCTCACTGCATGCATACCTATCCACACCTGTCTGTACTTACCTGCACATACAGTAGTCCTTTACTATATCTATCTGTACATATCCTATTTCTTACATTATGTGAAACGTGTTATGTTAGGAGCAGAATGTAGTCCATCCCACACATTCCAAGCCCCTTCGGTTGTTCTGATTGACCACGACTGGTTTCTTCGTTACTAAATCTTCTACAAAAGAGCTGCTTTGAATATAAAATCAAATTGTGTGCAAGAGACCATTGGAGTGTTTTAATTAAAAAGCCCATGATATATGAGATGACATCTATCTCTAGCACGTAATGCAATCTTTTCCCCCAGTTATTCTTGTGAGATAATAGGTCTAGACTGTCTTTGACTCCAGTATAAATCACACTGACACAACAATATCACGCCTCTGATCCGAAAAAGTGCCTTAATTACTGTTTTTCTCTGTGCTGAAATAAAATTACAATGGTAAGCATGACAATAAACACATCCTTCGTATGGGGTGGCTTCCACACACACCCACTAAAAATAAATACATTTGAAAGAAAAATGCGACCCAGTTTTTTTTTTTGGGAAGCCGTCCCGTGTGCGATGCTTTTTCACGTCTCCTGTCCTCAGAAAGATGAAGGGCGTGATGTAGGAGAGATGTAGCTCTGGTGTGTCATTAGGGGACTGTCTGAAGCCTTGGGTGTTAGGGAGAGAGAGAGAGAGAGAGAGAGAGAGAGAGAGAGAGAGAGAGAGAGAGAGAGAGAGAGAGAGAGAGAGAGAGGGGGGTTTAGAAGAGAAGGTGTCTGTGCCACACACCACAGAACTGGCTCCCTCTACTGCGTTGGGGGGAACGCAACCAGATCTGTCCCGCTCCCGCTGTAGCCTAGTAACTGCTGACCTCAGCGGGGGGCCCCTGGAACACAAAGCCTGCAGTTGCAACGCAGCGTGTGTGTATATATACCGCACTGTACATATTGTGTCGATCTGTCTATGTTCCACGTCCATATGCGCGGAGAGGTCCGCATCTGTATGTAATTCGGCTCGCGTCGGAGGAGGGTTCTTCTCGTGTAAATTCAAAAGAAACCCATCTTTAAAAGAATATACTGTGGCAGAGCGGAAAGATTCGCTTTCATGATTAGCCAAAATATCAGCGCAGACAAGAAGATCTGAATATCTGCAGTGTGGTACAAATTACTATAGATTCCTGCTCTCATGTTGACCACCAAATGATACAATTAGCATGTGGTTTTGTGGTACTTGCTTTATATGATCCTAGCTGCGGAATATGAGTCAACGTCGCATGGTGTTTAGTCTGTTGCAACGCCTGCATAAATGACAATCACCTGTTGTTGTTGTTGTTGTTTTCTTTTATCAAGTTCAAGTTTCTTTATTGAACTTGAAGTTGAGCTTTTTTGTGGATACTGTACCCCGTTGCGTTCATCGAAAGACATCTGGTTCACAGGGTTCTAGCACCCAGTGCCTCACACAGAGAAGACAGTTACCCCCCATCCCACCACCACCATCATCATCATCATCATCATCATCATCATCATCATCATCATCATCATCATCATCATCTGTGTCTGTCTACCCTAATGGCCCCTCCTTCATCCCATCAAACGAGGTTTTGTGGATCTGTGGGAACCAGGAACCATATCTGGTTTTTGCAACCGCATCTGTGCTGTGTTTGTGCATGCCACGCTCAGTGGGCACTCTCCCACCTACTGCAAGCAGCTGTACCGCTGCGCCAGCCCACATCAGTCCTGACGCACCCCCACACACTGTGTGTATGGTTCCCATTAGCCCCCCCCCGCCCCCCTAACCACCCACCCAGACCCGAGGATCCATAGCTCCAGCCTGTCTCGGCAGACTAGGGCCCGGCTCGGTGGTGAACTGGCTGAAACTAAGGCTTTGTTCTGACTGGAGGGACTTTTCAAATCAGATCTTTCTCAAATCTGTCTTTTAACTGTTCACACTGTTTATTTGTAAGTGATTAGATCGGATTTGTGTGTCCAGAGACTCCAGACCTATCTGCATTGGTTGCTGTAGGTAACGACGGTAGCTACCACTAACGGTAGTTGACATCCATATAACTATAGTTACTGTTAGTAATGTTACTAATGTAGTTGTGAGGACAACAACAACAACTACACCGTGTTGTGCTAACAGCCTAGCTGAAGCTGCTTTATTTTTCCAGCAGAGAAGGAAAAGATGTTGCATGGGAACATAGGTGAAGATCTTGTGAAGCTATACTCATTCCTACATGTATGTCTAAACCACAACACTAATGTTAACGTTAGCTAACTTGCTACATTGTTGGTAATGTTTGTTTTCGCCATTTGACAAAATTAAGCTAAGCTAACTAAATGGATAGGAGACCAGGATTAGTGTAGCTAACTATCAGCTAAGATGTACTTCCATCACTCTGGATTTGACGCTTTCATCATGTGTCGTGTTGCATGTGGCGCAAAAGACACTTTGAAATCCTGACTGAGACGGATCTGTACAAATTCGATTGGAATTGCATTTCAAACCACCTCCGAATGAGGTTTGGATCAGATTTGCAAATATTGCATTTCATGTTTTTTTTTTTTTTTTGCTGGCTTTCTAAAAACCAATCTGGATACAATCTGGATTTGCCAAAAAAAATTGATTTGGGCTGGCAGTCTGAACATAGCTTAAGCCAAGGCAGGCCTCACCTCGTGGGCCGGTCGGCTTATAGCGTCGCAGGCCGGGCCAACACCTGTTCTGTCGCATGTCTGGTTAGCCCCCCAGCAGTGGCTCACCTCCCGCACGTCGGCCTCAGGACCCCAGAGGCTCCTCGCTGCGTCTGCTGGTGACTGGACTGGGTCTGCTGGTGACTGGAAGAGGCTGCTGGAGAGTCGTCAGCCGCCTGGGCCGACGGAGAATCACGCCAGCTGTCTGTCGGCACACTCTTTGCGTGGTTGAGTCATGTTCAATGAAAACACTACTTCTACATTCACATGGTGCATTTCTTTGGTCATGTTTTTCGAAGGGTCGTTTTATGGTAATATTAGCTGGATATGCATCAGTTGGAACTAAATGTTGACATTCTCTCTGTCTCTCACTCTCTCACTCTCTCTTTCTCTCTGCTTTTCTTTATTATTGGCTTGAGGGTGATGAAAATACATAATCTGAAGGGAAAATCTACAATGAAAGAACATACAGTACCAACAACAGCCCTCCTTTTAATCTTTGCCATACATAGATATAAAGCCTGCGATTAATAATTTAGACCACATGTAAACGCCTGCGAAGTATGCGATGGCAAACAACTTTACAACTGAAATATTAAACCTAGGTAAAAAGACAAGCCCCCCCCCCCCCCCCCCCAGGCCTCCCACGTGTTTGTTTTCAAATCCTGACCTCCACATCTCGGGACTGGTTTGTCCTTCAAAATGACTGGCCTTCAATGCGGAGAAGTCAAACTAGCAATTGTCTCTGTTTTCTTTCCACTGGCTCGACCAGTGAGCAGCATGCGTAAGAAAATAGTGGCAGGTTTGTTTCTCCCACTTGACCTTTGGAAAATAAACAGACTAATGCCTTGAGCAGGGGCACGCCGGTGAGTTAGTGAGCTGCCTGTGCCGTTCTATCCGACGCGGAGGGGGTGGGGGGGGTCAGCGCGGCACACCGGTAACGCTTTGTGCCCCCAGTGGGGTTTTTGTCACATTTGTTTTTATAACCAAAGTAAAACCTTCCTTGAGAATTATTATCCCTGATATCTTCTGAGGCTGTGTGAGCAACCAAATTTCCTCTGTCATCAAGAAGGAATGTGAGCACAGCACCTTGAGAACAACTTAAAGGTGCTTTTAACGGCCCTCGAGTGCACAGGAACCCGGTCACTACGTGATATGAGACCCAATCCCTGAAGGTAAACTGAGAGTATTTGATTTGTAGCTCTTACTTAAAGTGCAATTTAGAAGGATGAAATAAAATCTTTTGCAATTTCAACCTGAAAGAGAAGGCTAGCAGGGGGTCCTGGGAAAGAGACTGAACACACTACTGATCTGGAGGGGAGTGGACCGCACCAACATCACTTTGCTACTACAGATGAACTCCTTGCAGTAGTAGTGGTGGTGGTGGTGGTAGTAGTAGTAGTAGTAGTAGTAGTAGTAGTAGTAGTAGTAGTAGTAGTAGTAGTAGTAGTAGTAGTAGTAGTGGTAGTGGTGGTGGTGGTGGTGGTGGTGGTGGTGGTGGTGGTAGGTGGTGGTAGTAGTAGTACTGTAGTAATAGTAGTAGTAGTTGTAGTAGTAATAGTAGTAGTTGTAGTAATACTGTAGTAGTAGTAATAGTAGAAATAGTTGTTGTTGTAGTAGTAGTAGTAATAATAGTAATTGTAGTAATTGTAGTAGTAGTAGTAATAGTAGTAATGGTAGTAGTAGTAGTTGTAGTCTTTGTTTTTAAAGACTGGATAAGGATAAAAGTAAGGAAAAAGTATAGCAAATCTGGCACTGGATTTATTGTATGCTGTGTCTATATGATACTTATCATAACATCCTCCCTGTTCTATCTATAATATTAGCTAGACCTTTTTCTTGGCCGCACAGTATCTCTCCCCTCATTTGCCTTCACTGAATCCCTTCTCCCCTTAAATGGTTTGATGCTTAATCACTTCCAGCTGTTAGGCCCAGATGAGAGACAGACACTGTTAAAAGAAAGTTACCCTGAATCCAAATCCAAAAAGTGGTGGCAACCTCAAGTGAGTCCAAACTCAAATGACTGGTGTCCACAGAACACACCATCACAAACCGTGTTTTAGTCTTCCAGACTCTTTGCAAACACAAAAGTCAGAAGAAGTGACAAACGGGTTTGGTGTTTCAGAGAACCTGAATGGAAAATGCCAGTTTGCTGAGTTGTTGTCCTGTAGCTAACCACATCTATTCTCATCGACTCGAAATATCGAACCAAAAGGTCTGCTTGATATTGGAGAAATGTGAAATGAACCGGACTAATACAAATCTGACTCTGGTTCTGACTTGACAAGGACTATTGTGTGTGAAAACGACCCCTTAGTGTATCAACAGTTGCGCAGTTGGGTCTCACCTTTATCCTCCAGGAATACACGACAAGCTATGTTTGCATCGCATGCTTTTCTTTGTTTCAAACACACAATCGTGGTGTTTCCAGAGCCTCACTCTCTTCCTACAGTGTTGTAGTCACGGTAGTGAGTGGGGGATGCTGTAGGAGAGGACAGAGAGTGAAATCTTATCCCCTGTCCTGTCTACGTTCTCCTTGCCCCTAGTGTCATTACGTCCCTGTCTGCAATATTATCTCTGTTCGTCTGCCAAATACCAGTATGTGGACCTTACACCATGCCAGAGGTGGAAAGAGTTCGGTAATATATGGACCGGAGTAGAAATATTGTTACTTAGGTGATATTTTACTTATAGGTAGGACTAAGAGTAGTCCAGAAAAGTATTCAATTAAAAGTCAAAAGAAAAAAAGGTACTTAAGTATAGTTACTTCCAAGTAACATAAGTACTCCTTCTGGTATCTGGTCTTTCATATTTTGATCTGCAACTATACATGCAAGGTTTTGACTTATTAATGTGGAAGTAGCCTAAACACACTACCCATGTAGAAGTAAAAATACAGGCTTTTAAAAGTACTCAAAAAATGGATTGTTGCGTTTAGTAAATTGACTGAATTACAGTAGCCTAACCGTAGTAAATGTAATCAGTTACTTTACATCTCTGCACCATCCTAAGACCCTACCTGATGCCCTCGTCGCGACCCCCTCCGAGTTTATGTCAATACGTGAGCTCTGTGCTGCGTAAGATGAAAAGCTCCAGCCGCTGTTGTTTTAGTAATCAATGCTTCTTTGTCTTTTCATGTCAAGTAGAGCCCGGTCTCTTTCATGTTCAGGACGGTGCCCAGACGGCCGTGTCACGCGCAGAAGCCATAGGTTTGGGATCTATATAACTTTTTTAGCAAACTATTACCCCTCTCATTACGGATGACAAGTAACAGCTAATGAACGTCTCAGCCGAGAATACACACTGGCTTATGATGATGGGGTAATTGAGTGATGTCAAGATCATGTGATTCCCGTTCAATATATACACCGTGAAATAGTATCTCTGTTATCGTGATATTATTCTACAGTTCTCGTCTGGTGATATGCCCAGACCGGCGAGGACGGTCGGAAATCATTTTCATATTGAGAGGAGCCGGTGCTCGATGATAGTGTCTTGGCCGCCGACACCAAACAGTATACCTTTAGCACCGAGCGACGGAGAGGTCAGCGCACTGCGGCGGAATCCAGATGCTCACCGAGCCTGACATATATATGATGTTGTTTTACAGAGATGCCATTTATATACCAGACTCGTTTTTTATTAATGGACATCTGGACAGGGAAGCGCACGTCACAAATCTGGAATAATGTGTCCTGGCGATGTCATCGCAAGGAGTAAAAAATGAGGGAGCGCCAATGTACAATGACCGGACATCCCAAGCGCTATCTATATTCCGTCCTTTATTACGAAGACTGGAGAGTGCTCAGTGTATTGTTTGTGCGTTTATTCTCAACAGAAATTACTTAAAGGGGAACTATCTTATAAATGGCCTTTTTGAGTGTTTAGCATTGTTTCCTAGCTATGTGAACTTATATTAATATGATCTATGTCTCAAAATTCTCATATTGGCGCATTCTTCCAATTCTCCTCTCACAATATTCACCCTCACTGAACTGAGTCGTTTGAAAATGTGCCTATATGTGATGTCATATAGTCACCGCTGCATGTTAATGTTCAGGCGAACACGGCCACACACAGTGGTTTAGGAGCCCAGGCTCAAAACAGCTCGAAATCTTGAGGTAGAAAAATGCTGTTTTTGAGGACTTGATTAGAAATACAAAACAATGAATAAAAAAAATATATATATATTACAGAGGTGTTCCATAGACTCACAGGAATTGTGTAAAAGTGCCCAAATAGTGAAAGAAATAGTAAAATAGTTCCCCTTTAATCACGAGTGCAGCGGTTACAGTGGTTGCGTTTCAAAGCCCCCCCCCCCCCCCTAACCAGTAGGCCGTGGCAGAGCCCCCCCCCCCCCTAACCAGTAGGCCGTGGCAGACCCCCCCCCCCCACACACACACACACACACACGTGATGCTCAGAGAGCTGTTCCGGTGGGGGCACCAGGGAGTCGTTCGGCCCTTCATCCTGGATCCATCCTGGACCCCATAGAGGCTTCCTCCTCTGGATTTCTCATCCCGCTCCCCTCTCTCACCCTTTAGGGATCTACCGTTGCAGCTGGGAATGTTGCTAGGAAGTCTTTTCACCTTCCTATCCTCAGCTGGAAGTTATCACTTTTTTCTTCTTTTTCTTTTTACTTACAGCACACACACACACACACACACACACACACACACACACACACACACACACACACACACACACACACACACACACACACACACACACACACACACACACACACACAGACATACACACACACACACAAAGCAGCAGACACAGATCTTGTAATGATTTTAGTGGTCGCGTTTTGCGTTACTCCTAAGACCACCCACAATCACGTTTGCACATACGACACGGACGGATGGAGTCCTTTTGTGTTTTTGTGTTTTGATATCCGTCAACACACGTGTGATCCTCTCTTGTTTACACTGGTGTGGTCTCTCTACGAGGGGGCTTTAAGAGTGTGGCGGTGGGCAGTGGTGAACACCGTTGGACCTGAACGAGGACCTGCTACTTTAGTGAGGGGGGTCAGCTAGAGGGACGGGAACTTTGGGAGGTCCCCCCCACCACAAGCACCACCCCCCTCCCTCTCTCTCTCTCTCTGTCTCTCTCTCTCTCCTCGTCTGCTCGCTCCTCTGAAGTGATGCCAAGACAATAGAGGCAGAGGAGTGTGTACGGCTTCACACCAGCTGTGAAAGCTCAGAGCTATTCCCCTGTCCAGATCACACCCACACTCGTTAGCTCGCTTTGAGCTGGGCTCTCTCCTCTCTCTCTCTCATCTCTCCCTCTTCCCCTCTCTCTCTCTCTCTCTCTCTCTCTCTCTCTCTCTCTCTCTCTCTCTCTCTCTCTCATCTCGTAATGATCTTCATATTAATCCGTCCGTCTAGGAGATGCTATCTCTAATAGTGTTTGTTGAAGTGGTGCTATTTGCAGTCTCGACGGGAGCGCGTCAGTGAGCCCGCGAGGCGGATGCGATTACACGGACCGTTGAACACCAACTGTGGTGGGAATGATCAAACGTGTTTGAAAGAAAAAAGTTTCGGTCTTCTCGTTTGACCTGTTGGATTTGATTTGCGGCGTCAACGTTATTACCTGTAACTGCAAAACCTTCAGTCGCACAGCCATGACGACCGGAATCCCTTCCCCCGAGGGCAGAGTCCCCCCCCCCCCCCCCCCTCCACATTTATATTTACTTTTTGTCATTTAGCTGATGCTTTTATCCAGAGCGAAGTTCTGTACGACAAATCAGCAGGAAGTGTACAACTCTTTCAGCTGAGTAACAATGTTCATCAAACAGTGCTGAAACCTGGGTGCTGCAGTGTTGAGTGCATAGTAGTAACACATTAGTATAGTAGGAAGAGTGCACGATAGTATAAGAGAGTAAGATGGTTATTTTGTTCTTTTTCCTTTTTTGTTTCAGATATTGATTGAAGAAGTGTGTTTTTAGTTGACGGCGAAAGATTGGTCAGGTTTCAGCTGTTCTAACTAGGGTGGGAAATTCGTTCCACCGTATACCTTCTCTTAAGTTCTCTGGAGCAGACAAAGTCCTCTTTATGCTAGAGGCCCTTTGGGACAGAGACTTGTTCCTGTCCAGCGTCCACACTGAGGTCTCTCTGCCACTTTAGCACTATACCAGACCAGGAGCGCCGAGTGGACGATGCATCACGGTGTTTAAAATAGCAGCTCTCTCCGAGAGAGATGAAAATAGCAGCTTTCTCCAAGAGAGATGAAAAGAGAAGAGAAGCCTGAGAGAGTCAGAGATGTCATCCAGCGTTCGACATGGACATTTTCTTTCACAGTGTTTCACTTGGACCCTGGTTACTTGACCTGCTACTGCGCGCTCGGCTTTGCTCTGTTTGTTGATGAAGACGTCCCTGTGACTACAAGAGTGATCTCACAGCAGAATCTACTTGGCCTCACCCTTTCGCTCTACACTGATGTGTTTGTGTAATTTGTGTGAGTGTGTGTGTGTTCATCTACAGTGCGTGGGGAGTCTGACTGATGTACGTGCAAAATTTCCCGGGTTGCCATGCCTCTGAACTCACACTCCGTCATCTGTGATCTGTTTAGATTGCCAGAGGTGTCGCTCTGATTGGGCGTTTTTTGCTGTTGGCTACGTGTGACATGGTTTGTTTGACGGGGCCATTCTAAAGAGATCACGGCCCTCTCCTTCACCCCCCCCCCCCCCCCCCCCCATCCTCAACTGAAGAGACTTGGTCGACTAATTTGTGAAATTGTGTTTCCCACATGCAATCATACAGAAGGAGCTATTTAAATGCAGTGCTTAGTGCTTC
Source organism: Notolepis coatsorum (assembly GCF_963971535.1). Classification (NCBI taxonomy): domain Eukaryota; kingdom Metazoa; phylum Chordata; class Actinopteri; order Aulopiformes; family Paralepididae; genus Notolepis; species Notolepis coatsorum. Next base: position 295,702,954 of record NC_140165.1, read on the forward strand.
AGGGCATTTTTTTCTGCGTAAAAAAGAGCTAATTGACTAACAACGTTTTGGTCGACTAAGACCATAACTGCAGTACAGAGTGACTATTGGACTAAGAACATAACTGCAGTACAGACTAATCGACTAAGACCATAACTGCAGTATAGACTAAACGACTAAGACCATAACTGCAGTACAGACTAATAGACTAAGACCATAACTGCAGACTAATTGACTAAGACCATAACTGCAGTACAGACTAATAGACTAAGACCATAACTGCAGTACAGACTAATCGACTAAGACCATAACTGCAGTACAGACTAATAGACTAAGGCCATAAGTGCAGACTAATTGACTAAGACCATAACTGCAGTACAGACTAATCGACTAAGACCATAACTGCAGTACAGACTAATAGACTAAGACCATAACTGCAGACTAATTGACTAAGACCATAACTGCAGTACAGACTAATAGACTAAGACCATAACTGCAGTACAGACTAATAGTCTAAGACCCTAACTGCAGTACAGACTAATAGACTAGGGGCGACAGTGGCTCGGGAGGTAGAGCAATCGTCTGGCAATCCGGAGGTTCCCGGTTCGATTCCCGCTCCTCCCGGGCAGCATGTCGATGTGTCCTTGAGCAAGACACTTAACCCCTAATTGCTCCCGATGAGCAGGTTGGCAGGTTGCATGGTTGCCTCCTCCATTGGTGTGTGAGTGAATTTACTTTACAAGTATATTTGCACTCAGCTCTCTCTACACTGGCTCTGTTTGGTCTGTGTGATGAACATGGAGGACAGAGCAGGACCCAGAGGCAAAATAAGGTCGCTCTAATACATATGTATTGACATTATCCTCAAACATAAAGAATACATCCACAGTGTTCAAACCTGTGCCCCAAGAATTGAATGTAGGGGGGGGGGGGGGGGGCCGGGGCCCGGGGGAGAGAAAGAAAATGCACCTCTAAAAATAGAATCCACCCAAAACCCAAGCCTTGTTCTTTTCCCAGCCTGGCTCTCTCTCAGACACCACAGAGTTTGATGGGGCCAAAAACTTTCTGATGCATCCAAAAACCCTCAAGAAACATTACTCTCGCCGGACAAGCACTTTCCCCTCATGGGTCCCGGCGTACCGTACTGTCAGCGGGGAGGAGGGAGAAAAAAAAAAGCAGCAAGCAGCCCAGTCTGGACGGCCGGTGGAATCCGATGGGTGAACCGCAGAGCGGCCCAGTTATCTTTGGATTCCCCCGTCCTGTTTTCGCTGAAGCGTCGGCCAAACTCTCCCACTGATAAGACCGTTCTCCCATCATGCTTCACTCACACACACTGAGTGCGGCAAGAATGCTGCTGGCTGCTAACCGTGATCTGAGATTCCTCCTCCTTTTGAACTTTTAATCCAATAAAAAAAAAAAAAAGTTTGAATAACATCCATGCGCTGCAGTGGCTTGAATAAAGACTCTGCAGGAGCAGCGCGAATCCGGTAGAATGTGGTTCAGACGATCATTATCATGCTGCTGCATGCGCTCAGTGGACACCAGTCAGAAGAAAACGATGACATTTGGGGAATTGCCTTCTCCCTGCCAAGGAGAGAAGTATTAAACCTGCAGTGTGTAACCTTTTCATCGGAAAAAAAATAAGATTGTTCTTTGGCAGGTTTAATAAGGGAGTCGGGCTGAGTTGTTTCTCATGAACAAGAGAAAACCATCCCCACGGCGATTGAAAGTGAAACAAAGGGAAGTTCCCCATACGAGCGGCTCCGGTTGGACCAGTGCCGCGAAATACGTGCAAGGCTACGGTCTCGTTTCTAGAGCATTAACACACAAAACTGAGCCCAAAGTATACCTTGCTTGAAGAAATGTCTTTAGACTTTTGTGTCGCAGTTTTCTTTAACCTCCACGCTGAGACAAGGTGCAGTCGCCTCCCTCGGCTACAGGGCGTTAATGTTCCATAGTGCTGCTTCGAGTTTTATTTATTTAACCTTAATTTAACCAACTTTTTACTTTTTACTTTAGGCCTTTAAATTCCCAAAGGAACATAGGCCGTCGACGAAGCTCCTCCATCCTCTCCGGTCTTGTGCCCTCCGCTCCAGATCTTGCCAGGACGCCTGTATATTTTCCCCAACGGAGTTTCACTTCTGCGTTCGGTTTGCACGATCTGATTGGCCACTGACGTTTCTCTCAGCGCCAATCGTGTTACTCCTAACAAACTGGTTAAGTTTGGCAACTCTTTCGAAGTCGCTCTCTTTCGAAGTTGGTTAAGGTTAGGGTTAAGGTTAGGGTTAGGGTTAGTTGGTTAAGGTTAGGGTTAGCGTTAGGTTTAACAGCCTGCTGGCGCGATTGTTAGGAGTAACGTGACTGGCGCTGAAAAAAACGTCAGTGGCCATGGCCAATCAGATCGCGCAAACCGAACGCGGAAGTGAAACTCCGTTGGGGAAAATATACACGCTGCCACGACAGCCCTTCTTTCTTCATCTCCTGTTCTGTGGTGCTTCTCCAGGTGGTTTTCGGTCTGCCTCTCTTCCTCCTGCCCTGTGGGTTCCATGTCAGCGCCCGCTTTGTGATTGAGTTCTTTCTTGATTTCTTTATTTAACCAAGCAGGTCAATTAAGAACAAATTCTTATTTACAATGATGGTCTGGCAAGAGGACAAAACGGGCATCTCGAAGGGTGACAGGGAGAGGGGACAAAGAAAATAATATAATTAAAATAGAAAAGAGACATCACAGAGATCAAACAACCAAATAAAATGACAATGTGTGTAATACGTGAAGCAGAACAGACAGATTACAGTTATAAGGCCGGGTGACAGTCCGATCGACTAAACAGCTGACCTCACAGAGGAAGGGTTACCATTGGTAGAACGGTCGTCTGGTAATCTGAAGGTTCCAGGTTCGATTCCGCCCGCCCATCCCCCGGTGGGGCGCATCGAAGTGTACTCGAGCAAGACCCTTAACCCCTCGCTGCTCCCGATGAGCAGGTTGGCGTCCCGCACGGCCCCCTCTGCCGTCGGTGGCTGAATGAATGTGAGACATAAATTGTAAATAGCTTTTAACACCACACCTTATCATTATTAATGGTCCGTGTTTAATGAAGTAGGTAGAATTTAGCGATGAAAAAGAATAGTTGAGATCAGATTTGAGATGGAAAACGGAGACCCTGCTGGGTGTCCTTGCCAAGCCTGGAGCACTGCGCTTGAATGATGTGCTGTGCTGTCTGCCCGCTGAGAACCCGTTCATTATGTAATATCTAAAGTGAACATCGGTCTACCTTTAGTAGTTCCGTGGGAGTCTTTTCACATTTTGAGGGATTTCCACCTCCGTCCTGTCCTTCTGTAGTTGAATCATTTGATCCCCCCCTCCCCCCTTCCTCCCCCATCTGTCAGACTTTTTATGAAAGAAATTTTTATGCCAGGGGATTGTTTTTATTGGGCTCTCCTCATCACTCGGGAGTTCATGGTTTTGTGGTTTGGCTAATTGTCCCGCTCGCATTTTGTGCTCATCAGACCTCGGTAAAGAATAATTCATTTTATATGGGTAGTTGGCACGCCGTAATCTCCTGGAGAGGCAGGCCCCTACACTCCAGTAGGACGACATTGATATGCTGTTATTAACCTATAAATAGGAGTGGAATTGAAATCCCAGCCTCGGCTGATTTGAGAATGGACTGATTGCTTCAGGCGTAGAATTTCGGAGTGGTTGGGATTTATGCAAATTTGATTGTGCAGCTTATTACAGTCGTCTAAAGATTACAGTCTAAAGAAAATACAAAATAAAAAAAGAATTGGATGCAGATCTGAGAGTATTCTATATTCTTCCCAGGCTCCCCTACCGCATATGGCTCTATATATACTTTCCACCGTATACTTTCAGGCTGGCTTCGGTTGCACAGCGAGCTACGCGCATGTAATTAGACTAAAGCATATCCGCTTCATGTGTGTCTGAGTTGGATGGGATGGAAGTACACGTCTGTACTGAGGTGTGCAAAATGAATGGGCCTTTGTTGTCCTGTAATCAATAATTAAAAAAGAAAAGAAAACTGAAGTAGGTGTTTAGAGGAGAGTCTGCATCGTCTGCCGGTTGAGAGCGTGAACTCAGGGTGAACTTGTCCACATATGCCTCTTGTTCCTCCCCTTCCATGGGATTTCTGGACGTACACGGCTAAAGCCCCTCAATCCCCTGACTTTACTGTACCCCCTCACTCACACCGGGGCAGGGGCACTAGTATCTTCTCAACACATGGCCGCATTAGCCAGTTCATCTGTGGTGCTCAATAGGAGCTTCTGCCTCTCTCCTGGTTTTCATATATACTGTATATTGTTAACTGGCTCTCTCAGGCCAAGCGAATACTCCGCAGCTTAAGTTTGTTTGGTTTGTACAGTAGCGCTTAATCAATACTTTCTTAGACCACTAACAAACGAGAAACATTTTGGATGTTTTCTATTATTTTATAATGTACCAATTGTTATTTCTATGTGAAAAACAAGGTATCCTCCTGATATATACTTTTTTCTGTTTCCGTTTTTGTTTTTGTTATTTAATGTCATGTTGTAGTTATATTGATGTGCTTGTCTATAATTGATTGATTGAGTGACTGTATGACAGGATTGCCCTCTGTCGGGCACCTCTGTTGATGAACTCCTGTATTTAACCTGTTCACTACCACACTATAGATTAGACGGTTAACCTTTTCACTACCACACTACAGATGTCTGTATTGTGGTAGTGAAAGGTTAACCTTCTGTAGTGTGGTAGTGAAAGCGTTAACCCTTTGTAGTGTGGTAGTGAAAAGGGTTAATCTTCTGTAGTGTGGTAGTGAAAGCGTTAACCCTTTGTAGTGTGGTAGTGAAAAGGGTTAACCTTCTGTAGTGTGGTAGTGAAAGTGTTAACCCTTTGTAGTGTGGTAGTGAAAGGGTTAACCCTTTGTAGTGTGGTAGTGAAAGGGTTAACCTTATGTAGTGTGGTAGTGAAAGCGTTAACCTTCTGTAGTGTGGTAGTGAAAGGGTGAACCTAATGCCCTGACGAAGACCAGCTTGGTCGAAACATTAGCCGTGACACAATTAAAGGCTTTCTAAGAAGTTCTTCCTTCCGCATATATTTTTGAGTGCCTTGGGATCCCGTCTTTTTTACTTTCTCAAGACTCGCCGCTTTTCTCACGACATCGACCTCGACGAGGAAAGCGAAAAGGGAACTTCACCTTTACTCCAAAATGTTACTTTCGGCCCTTTCCTCCCGAAATCCCAGATGTTTCTTTTTCCCCCCGCAGTTCATTTCTCAAGCTCTCTCATATTACAAAATTATAACTGTACGCACTGTGCAGGTGCCATTCCTTATGACTGCGGTGGGTGATGCCTTCGGAGGAGAAAGAAAAAACACCTATTATGAACGATGGTGGCTAAGATGGAAAGCGACAAGAAGTCTCCTGAAATAGCCCCGCTGAAAGAGTCGCAAGAGAGGAATCCGTGTTTTTTCGGTCGGAGGGAAGTGCTTATTTTCACGAGACGCGAGACGCGTTGGACTCCGAGACGTTCCCCCTGTTTTCTTTAAACACCGTCGGGTATCCGCGCCGCGGCGGTTCCGTCCGTGAAGCGAATCTCTGGCTTCTCGCTCGTCCGTCCGACTTCTCCCTCGCAGTCTACAGTACCTCACAGCGCCTGCGGCTAACACCCATAGGGGGAATATATTTAGCGACGTTTCCTCGTTTGTTTTTTGGGTTATCACGCCAGACAAAGCACTGTAAAGCAGTACGCTAGTTATTAATAATACCTCCCCCTCTCCTAGGCTCCCGGTTTCCCCGTGTTTTTCTTCTTCTTCTCTTGAGCGTGAGTCTGTGCCAGCTTCAGAGCTCCCAGACTCCTGCACGCTACTCAGCTGCTGTTAGCGAGTCACAGGGTCAAAAGCTAGCGGTCTGTTCTCCTCGGAGGCCCTCGCCTGCCATCTGCTCTGAGCGGGGACATGGAGGCCAGTGTTATCACATCTAACGGACCATTTCCATAAATACACACGTAGTACCAATGGCGACTATGAACAGAAAAGACAATGCATTTGATAATTATGGCATTTTTTTTGGCACAGTCTCTCACGGCTGCAAAGTTGTCCAAGGAATTGGGAGCCCTATACACTGCAGACTACATTTGGAGCCTGATACACTGCAGAATACATGTTCGGAGCCCTGTACACAGCAGAATACATGTTCGGAGCCCTGTACACACTGCCCTGTACATGTTTGGAGCTTCTTTGTTGTCAGTCGCTTGCTTTCTTGAAGAAGATCCATTTCTAAATGAGTCGGAAGGAAAGAGAATCGTAATCAACATTGTGAGACGTAACCCCCTCACTGTGATCTCTCTCTGGAGCTGCAGTGTCCAGAGCCAACACTTGCAAACAATTATCCCGCCGCTACCCAGGGGCCCGATCTGATTGGGCCCTGTTTGCCTTGCGCTGTCTCGGGAGCTCCTGCAGTAATTGAGTCGGCTCCCAGGCTGATGGCTTGTGAGTTTTTATAACTCCAGTGGTTCCAGCCCTCTGTAGATGTGTAGTATTATGAGAACCAGACGACGGCAAAGGGGGTGGGGGGGGTTACATTAGAGTATAATGTGCGGCGCTGAAGCGTACTGTGTGGTATCCCGCTGCTCCTCTGTCGTCCCTGTCACTGTCTTGTGCAGACAGACGCCAGTCCTGAAGCAGCCAGCGCTCTCTCCCGGGACGACTGCCAGCTTATCATGGAGCCTGTAGAAGTCATCCTCTCCCCCTTCTCTCTCTCTCTCTCTCTCTCTCTCTCTCTCTCTCTCTCTCTCTCTCTCTCTCTCTCTCCTTCTCCCTCTCCCTCGCTTCACTCCTCTCCTCTCACCTCGCCTTGATTCCCCCAGAGCCTCTCACTGCCAACGGGCCTGTTTGGCCCCTGCTCTGGCTCAGATAAACAGCATAGACGGGGTCTTAAGATACTCTGTAACAGCACCTGGGATGGGGTCTTGATTTCACTTTTGTGTTTTTCTTCGTTGCCTCTCAGGCCCCGGTAATGGAATCTCAGATTCGATACGCCGCGTTGAAGCTTTTGTGCGATACATTGCAATGGGGTGTGAGAATGACTGCACTTATTAAAGGAGAGAAATGCACCGGTGTCCACAAACGTATACAGTGTCTTTATGATGTAGTAGTTACATGTGTATATACCTACCTACATTTATACCTACCTATTGCTTTCAGTGTCTACAACTGCCCTACACTGTAATCATAGTAATCATAATAATCTTAACTACCTACCTCATACATTAGTCTACCCATATGTAACGGATGGTATCGTGAAGCCCAGTCACGAAGGACTTCAGATGTTGTGAAGTGGCTGGGGTGAGTAGCGGTGCTATGGGTTAAACTCACTCTCATCCTCAAAAGACAGATAGAGACATTGCAAAGTTGTGAATTCACCTCTTGGTATAGCGGTCTGTGGTGTGGGAGACCCGGGTTCGAAACTCCCTCGGGGCATCGAAGTTTGAGGTGACGATGTCACAACCGTTACATTGGTGCCGTGACCCGGATGCCTTGAGTGGAGTGGAGTTTGAGGTGACGATGTCACAACCGTTACATTGGTGCCGTGACCCGGATGCCTTGAGTGGAGTGAGTTTAAGGAGGGAGAGTGTAACGGATGGTATCGTGAAGCGCAGTCACAAAGGACTTCAGATGTTGTGAGGTGGCTGGGGTGAGTAGCGGTGCTATGGGTTAAACTCACTCTCATCCTCAAAAGACAGATAGAGACAAGTTCAAGTTCAAGTTCTTTAATAGTTGTCATACAGAAGTACAGAATACTTTCATACAAAATGCTTCTTACTGTTACGCTCCAGAGACTGTGCTAGACAAGATAGTATCAAATAACATAATAACATAATATAGCATGAATTTAGAAGAAGAAAATGAGGTCACAGTTGTTCGGTATAGACATATGTACAATGTTCTGAGTTACCATATAATATACAATACACAATACTATGCAGTGTACTAATGTACAGTACTATCTAGTGCAAAGCAGAAATGGGATGAGGTACAATTTTAGGTACAATTTACAGTAAGGTGTACGAGTTGTAGTGCAATCCTTCATCCATAAATATAAAGTGTGGGGAGTGGGTGCTACAGTGTGTTTGTTTAAAGTGGGTGTGTGCTATAAAGTGTGTGTAGTGGGTGCTACAGTGTGTTTGTTTAAAGTGAGTGTGTGCGTGTGGATGTGTGTGCTATGTGTGTTTGGTGGTTGTTGTTGTGTAGTGTTCATTCATTGTTCGTTTAGCAGCCTGATGGCCTGGGGATAGAAGCTACTTCTGAGTCTTTCTGTGCTCGCCTTGAGACTCCTGTATCGCTTGCCTGACGGCAGCAGTTCAAAGAGGCAGTTGTTCGGGTGGCTCGAGTCCTTAATAATTCTCTTAGCCTTCCCCTTGCAACGCTTGTAGTAAATGTTCTGGAGGGTGGGGAGCCCCCCTCCAATTGTGCGTTCGGCTGAACGTGTCACTCTTTGTAGTCTGCTTTGGTCTTTTGCAGTGCTATTCCCAAACCAGGAGGTGATGTTGCCGGTCAAGATGCTCTCTATTGTACATGAGTAGAAGTTCTTAAGGATCTTCTGGCTGACTTGGAACTTCCTTAGGCGCCTGAGGAAGTAGAGGCGTTGTCGTGCCTTCTTCACCACACTGTTAATGTGTATGGTCCATGTCAAGTCCTCGGATATGTGGGCTCCGAGGTACTTGAAGCTGTTGACTCTCTCAACCGGTGCCCCGTCGATGCTGAGGGGGCTGTAGTCCTTGACCCCCGACCTCCTGAAGTCCACAATCATCTCCTTTGTTTTGCTGACGTTCAGGGAGAGGCTGTTTTCCTGGCACGTTGCAAAGTTGTGAATTCACCTCTTGGTATAGCGGTCTGTGCTGTGCGAGGCGTGGGAGACCCGGGTTCGAAACTCCCTCGGGGCATCGAAGTTTGAGGTGACGATGTCACAACGGTTACACATATAACTATGATAGTGTGTACAATAGTGTTGTATATACCACATAATATAACCCATAGCTCTGTATAATAGCATGTACAAAACTATATATATTTATTCTCACCGCATATATATCTACCCACACCTATCTGTACTTAACGTTAACGTGCACATAGTCCTTTTACATATCTGTTGATACTATATCTAGGCCTATATCTGTACATATCCTACTATTACTAGTTACGCTGCTGGCCAGTATGACTACTACCATATTGTCTTTACACCTGTATCACTGTACATATTATATCACAACTCTGTACATACATATGATTAGCACTACACTCAGTAGTACAAATTTATACCCAGTTTAATCACCTGTACATTGCATATTGCTGTTGCACTTTACAGTTACATTTGCACTGGATGCCAAACTTATTTCCGTTGTACTGTACTTGTGCTGTATGATGACAAAACATTTGAATCGAATCGAATCTGATCTGCTGTGAACGTCTGTAATGCTCAGCTGTCGTCTCCTCCTCCGGCAGGTCACAGCGACAGACGCTGATGGCGGCTCCTTCGGCTCCATCTCCTACTCCCTGGGCTCCGGGATCAACAGCGCCGTTCCTTCCCAGTTCGCCATCGGCAAGGAGACGGGCCAGATCTGCACCACCGTCGCCCTGGACAGAGACCAGGGACCAGTCAGCTACGACTTCACTGTCACCGCGGTGGACGGGGTGAGCCTGCCACTGCATTCCGCCGTCGTTCCAATGCACCACATAGACTAATCCCATAAACACAACAGCAGCAGCAGCAGCCATAGCGGCGGTTCTCTGAGGCTCGGATACAATGGCCGACAGAGCTGAAAGGTCTCTCAGTTTGAACGTCCAAATAAAAGAGGCACTCCGCGGCAGGGCCCGCTAGCTCACCGGCTAGGATAGCATCCAGCGCACCTCGTGCCAAATAATACTTGAAAGTGAGAGTGGCTAAAAAGGGAGGAAATGACTGCAGTCATGTTAAAGCAATCAGATGGAGAAATGCCTCGACTGTCAGGCAGTAATATTTAACAAGTCGGAGCACCGCGCCCCCCTCCCTCTTGCCACCTGGTCCAAATGAAAAGCCTGCACTGTATTCTGTCCAAATGAAAAGCCCATGAAACAGACTGTTTAGCTATGGCCCGGGAGCCTCTCGCCCCTCCATACGTCTTGACAGATTGCCGTTTACCTCGGGAAGCTATCAATCTGTATCCCTCCACCGGACCTGCTGGGACTATATTTTAGAGGCCACGCCACAGTAGTATACATCCAATTTTAACAGAGTTACCGCTGGTTTTTACTCGGGTCATTAATGCGGTCCAAATCTGGCTTTCGAGTGATTCTTTACCAGTCCGGCTCCTGACGATTTACTGTATGTGAGGGTGAAGGAGCTTTAATGTAACAAAAGAGCTTTGTGTTGTGTCTCTCTTTCTTCTCCTCTGAAGGGCGGGCTGAACTCCGTCGCATACGTGAGGGTGGATCTGGTCGATATCAACGACAACAGGCCCGGCTTCTACCCAGTGAGTTATGCCGTGAGCCTGAGCTCGCAGAGCGCACCTGGGACCTCGGTCGTCAGGGTGACGGCCTATGACCCCGACACGGGGGAGAACGGCAGAGTTTCATACCGAACCGTCCCCGGAGGAGCCTCCCCGTATTTCACTCTCAACAAAGATACAGGTTGGTGGAGCAGAGGAAATATACGACTGCCATGGCCCTGTGCACATACCGTTCCTGCCGGCTAATTTTACTTGAATTATGTCTAACTGGTGCCTGTGAGATGTACTGGGTCTTCGATATTTCAGTAATGTCAGACTAGTAGTGCCTACTAGATGTACTAGGTCTTTGATATTTCTGTAATTTCAGAATAGTAGTGCCTACTAGATGTACTAGGTCTTAAACCTTTTAGTAATTTCGGACCAGTAGTGCCTACTAGATGTAGGCTACTACTGTAGGTCTTCCACATGTCGGTCATTTCGGACCAGTAGTGCCTACTAGATGTACAAGGTCATCAACATTTCGATAATTTTGGACCAGTAGTGCCTACTAGATGTACAAGGTCATCATCATTTCGGTCATTTTGGACCAGTAGTGCTTACTAGATGTACAAGGTCGTCCACATTTCACAAATGCCGGACCAGTAGTGGCTACTAGATGTACAAAGTCTTCCACATTGCACTCATGTCGGACCCGTTTCAATAATACTGAACAAATAATATTTGTTCAGTATTATTGAAACGGGTCCGACGTGAGTGCAATGTGGAAGACTGCATCTATGACTGCAAGATGGAACAACTTTAATAGATTTTACTATTTCACAGGTCATAGGAAAATGTGTCAATCGAATACATTCATTAGGCGCTCGTTCTTTTTTTGTTTTCACAAAGCCAGGGAAATGGATATGTATGTGTTGGATGGCGGCGCGTCCTGCCACCTTCCTCCAGACCACCTGCGGCCTGTCCGGGGCCGGGCCAGTCTTTTGACAGTTCCGCACGCGTTGGCATTTTATATTTCAGTCCAGTGTCAACCTACACTTCCCAAAGCCATTCTGTATGTTCTTTCAGCGACCCGTGTTTGTGTTTTTTCACTTTGTAGGGGTGATCTCGCTGTCCCGCTCTCTCCACGGGAAGGCCAACACGGTCATTCCCATGGTGATCTCGGCCCAGGACGGTGGTGGTCTCGTAGCCCTGGTGAATACCAAGGTCAACATCAGCGTGGTGGCAGGGCTCGTGGCCCCCCCTGTATTTGAACAGACCCACTATTACTTCACCGTGTCGGAGGACGTCTTGCGCGGGACAGAGGTTGGCATCGTCCAGGCGAGCATCAAGAGTGGTGAGTGTGTTTGGTTTATCGTGTGGGCTCTCCACTGAATAACGAACAAAAACAATTGTTCACACACAGACACACACACACACACACACACACAATCCTCA
>NC_140165.1:295715051-295730051 GCF_963971535.1 Notolepis coatsorum
GGTAAAAGAAATAAATGAACTAGAAGGACGCGCTCAGTAGAGCGCAAATCACCGCCAGGCAGCAGAATATATCTTTGTGGTTTCTATGATGAATATCTGTTAGATTGTGACTGTATTCTCAAGGTGTTTCTCTTGTTCCATAGGTTATGGTATTGGCCTACCTTGGTTTGCATTGTAAATTCATTGGCAAATGCCTGCCTTTAAAAATGCCTGCCTGCTATCAGAAATGCAAGCCGAGGCCACAATGAGGTCTCAATCAGGCATCCCAGTGAGTTAACTATTCTAGTATATTATGAAGGACAACTTTCTCTGATCAGATTGTTGTGATCACGGTTAAATGAACAGATCAATGTTCCCTGCATACTCTTTTGCCACATGTTGGTCCTAACCCATAGGCGTAGTCACGGAAACACTAATTGTCCCTACCAAAAGGGAGAGTGAAAACTGTAGTTCTAGTATTATAATTCACAACATCGCTGTAGCAGCCTATGGATTTTTCTAGCATGAGAGCGAGTGGGTGGAATTGACCATGAAGTCATCCTGCTTCTTTTATCTGTCTTTATTCTTGGCCTGACCGTCTCATAAGCAGAACCAAACGTGTTTTAAATCTCACATATCAGTGACCATATAGAAAAGTCACAGGCACACATGTAGGCTATTTAATTTGAATCTTTTTTCTTTTGGTATGGGCTTTTGGACCCAATTTGCTATCCATTTGTATGCAGAAAGTGCACATGTAGGCCAAATGCATCAGTTCAGGAGGTTAATTAAAAACAGTACAGTACAAAATAACTGTATTTACACTCAAATGTGTGCAAAAAAACTGTTCTGCTTGTGCACTTCATGCATTCGCATATTAAGTGTCCCTCCCAAATCAAATCAAACACACAACCCTGGGCCTCTCATTGGCCAGGAACGTACAACAGGCCGCACAATGCAATGGCAACTCACACAGATGACTGGCATGACAATGGACCACAGCAGGAGAGAGGATTAAAAGATTAAAATACAATGAAATGAGGGAAATTGTGTTTTTTTTGCCTGTTTACACTTGAAAGCCATCACAGCAGTGGAAATCACGTTCTCTGGTTGAATTGACAACCTGTTGATTTCAAGAGAGTCTAGTGGGCTGCTAAACGTTAAGTCGTCACTGACACCGTAGAGGCCTGAGAGTGACGATTTCTGGCCAGAGCAGCCGCCTTGTTTCGCCAAATAGTCAACATTGGAAATACTTCAATGTTACGAACTAGAGCAGCCTCGGGGTATGTGGTTTGGCAAACCGAGCTCTAGCCCTGACATTAAGTGTAGTATTGAGGAAAAGACGAAAACTGAATAAATGGTCTGGTTTTCAAAGAAAACAAGAGAAATAACACTAGGGGTTAGCTTACCAAATCAATACATAAGGTCTCAGACCCGGCGCCCGCTCTGGCTGATGCTCCCTCCTGAGTGGTGCGACTTGCCAGTGGTCGATCTGATAGTAGTTCAAGTTTTTTTTTTAATAGGTTGGTTGGTCCAGTGGCAAAACAACTACTCGTTTTCTAAATAAACACAGTCCATGGGTGTTCACAATGAGTGGGTTCTTGTATTAGGGCAATGGCAGAGAATTCAACCAACTCCCTTGCGCCATTCGCACGCTTCATTTCTTCGTTCCACTCATGTGTCACAAGCTTCTCCGTCTGTCTAGGAACGCTGGCTGAACTTTGGTGATTAGTTCCAGCATACACATGCGCACTCATTCCCACACATTTATCAATCAGCTTAACACGCAATTATTTCTCAATTAACCCTTTAAAGCCTACATAGACACAGGTTCTCCTGGACATAGTGTTATATTTTAGCCAATTCTGAGCTTATTCTTTAGTCAGTAGTCAGTATCAAGTGTTAGAAACTATAGGAATCTTCCATTGATTCTCCCAGCCCATGTGACCATTTCTAGCATTGCCATTGGCTATAGGCTAAAAACTCAGCGACAGATAGATAGATAGATAGATAGATAGATAGATAGATAGATAGATAGATAGATAGATAGATAGATAGATAGATAGATAGATAGATAGATAGATAGATAGATAGATAGATAGATAGATAGATAGATAGATAGATTTGAAGGATAGACGGTAACGGTATATATCACGGTATTCATTTATCTTAAAATGTCTATATAAATGCTTCTGAAGGGGTAACACACTGGTATGGCAGCTATTACTGTACTTGTGTAACGGTTGTGACAACGTCACCTCAAACTTCGATGCCCCGAGTGGGAGTCGAACCCCGGTCTCCCACACCGCGGGCAGCAACACAGACCGCTACACCAAGAGGTGAATCCACTACTTCGCAACGTGTCTATCTGTCTTTGAGGATGTGAGAGTGATAGATAGATAGATAGATAGATAGATAGATAGATAGATAGATAGATAGATAGATAGATAGATAGATAGATAGATAGATAGATAGATAGATAGATAGATAGATAGATAGATAGATAGATAGATAGATAGATAGATGGATGGATGGATGGATGGATGGATGGATGGATGGATGGATGGATAGATAGATAGATACAGCTGAACGGAGAGATATAGCTTCATTGTTGACGGAGAGAAGATAATCTCCTAATTCGGATGCTATTTAAAGTGAGTCTTTGCGAAGAACGGTTCCAAAGATATTTAATGTTTTGCAAAACATGTCTAGTGCCGCGAGAGAGGGTTAACTCAATGAAAAACCAGCTTATACAAAAAGGTGAATCAAAGGAAAGAACATAAGGACAAAACATTTCTAATGACAATAGGTTCACGTGACTATGGCATGTTGTAAACAGGAGCCAGAGAGGTTTGTAGTATCGCCATCTTGTGTGCAAAAGGTGTTACTTTATACTGTAATATTTCAATGGACAAATGTGGCAATCAAATCAAATCAAATACTAGTCATTGCTCCATTTGAAAACTATACAAGGATTCAGGTCCTTGGCCTGATGTCAGCCTAGGTGCGACATTTCATTCATTACGGCCCTGTAGTTTGTGAGATTAGCTGTGGATAAACATACACACTCACACAGACAGACACACACACAGACAGACACAACCATGCATAATCTCCCCAGGCATACCACCTGGCAGACATAATAAAAGGAACTGCAGCTTGTTGTATAGCAAGAGTATCATAATTCTCACATTGTGAACGTTTATTCCTTTCAATCGAGGGTTTTGATGAAGTCGCAACCAAATCAGTCACAAGGACAGAAAAAAGGAAATGTCTTACCTTGATTTCAGTATTCCTCAAATGCTCACATTGAGATGACTTCTCTTTGTTACAGGTGCTAAGCTTGATCAGACCTACTTCTAAGACCAACTTATTCCCCATATCCTTCAACTCCGTGGAGGAAGCCAAGCCTGGCTCCATCATCGGCTCGGTGCGGCTACACGACAGAGGGGTCCGGGAGGCGGGCGAGGTGACCTACACGGTGGTCGGGGGCACAGACCGCGACGGGACCTTCGCGGTGGACCGTCTCACCGGAGACGTGTACCTCGCTCAGCCCCTGGACTACGAGCGGGACGCACGCTACACCCTGCAGATCGAGGTGGACGACTTCTCCCAGGCTCTTCCCAGTAGCACTCTGGTGCAGCTGGAGATCGACGTGGAGGACAGCAACGACCACGCGCCCCAGTTCCCAGAGGACCCCGTCACCATCGTCATTCCTGAGAACATAGCGTCCGGCTCCTCCATCTACACCTTCCAGGCCACGGACAGGGACGGCAGCGGGCCCAACAGCGAGCTGAGCTACTCCATCCGACACCAGTGGCCGAACGGCCTTGACCTGCTGACCCTCGACCCGTCCACCGGGATCCTCTCCTTGGCCCGGGGACTGGACTACGAGGTCACTTCCTCTCTCGTCCTGGTGGTCCAGGCGACCGACTCCGCCCTCAACGCCAGCCAGAGGCGCTGGGGCTCGGTCACGGCGAGGGTGTTCGTGACGGACGAGAACGACAACGCGCCGGTGTTCAGCTCGCCGACGGCGGTCAGCGTGATGGAGGACCAGCCGGTGGGCTTCGTGGCCTTGTACGTCATGGCCAGAGACGCGGACCAAGGCGAGAACAGCCGGGTGACCTACAGCATCCAGTCGGGCAACGCTGCGGGGATGTTCAGCCTCAGCCCCAACGCTGGTAAGTCCTCTCTCTGGGAAGGCTCCTATAGACCGCAGGAGTGACGTGCCGTTTGGCCCCCGTCCCCTGGTTCCAGAGGCACAAAAACAAGGATGATTTATTTTGCACATAATCTCACACACGTCCAAAAGCTGCACACATTCATTTAGTTTTGACAGTTGTTGAGAGTAAAATGAGTTTGAATGTTGCCACCAGTGATGTCATGAGGGACATTGCATCCTTGTGTACAGCACCAGGGATTCAATGTCCCCGATGACATCACTGGTGGCCTTATTCAAACTGATTTACTCTCAATAACTGTCAAACTAAATTAATGTGTGGAACACCGATTAGAGCGTTTGGATGTGTGTGAGATTATGTGCAAAACAAATCGGCCTTGTTTTTTTTGGTGAAGTGGCGCTTCTAACAATGTAGACTGTATTATAATTTGCAGTAAACAACGTATAATCTGCTCAAAGAATCATCAGCATTAATAGTTCTACTTATCTGTTGAGACCATTCTTTTTTTTTACATGTATTTCCTAGAAACACACATGTAGTTTAATTTATCTACAAACTGCGTCATAGCTAGGTAGCTAGCCAACCGCCATGCTAACCATCTGCTGGAGCCTAGCTTAGTGTTGACTAAAAGTATTTCCAAATGAAACCTAAGCTAGCCAGCGTTTGTTGTTGATACTTGAAGGTGACTGCTGAAAAGGGTAGAACTTCCTCTGAATACACAATTATCATTATCTGCGGCAGTTGTATTTGTTTCCAACATATACAAAAAAAGAATAGTATTCCCTGAAGCACATATGCACAATGTCAAAATGGGAAGGTATTTTGAACCAGAGGGGCGGGACACCACCACTAATCTGGTCTATAGATATTTAAGCCCCGCCTTTTCTACATGTTCAGATACTAACACACACACACGCGCGCGCGCGCACACACACAAAGCCTTGTAACGGTCCTCTCTGGTTTGATTTCAACACTCTTGCTTCACCGTTCTGGACATATTCCCTTCATTCAGAGGCCAGACACGGCTCCCTGCCAATAGCCACACACACACACACACACACACACACACACACACACACACACACACACACACACACACACACACACACACACACACACACACACACACACACACACACACACACACACACACACACACACACACACACACACACACACACACACACACACACACACACACACACACACACACACACACACACACACACACACACACACACACACACAAAGCCCATCATCTGTAGTTATATGCATCTAGTCCCATGAAAGACCAAAGAACCTTCTGCTCAGGCTTCTGGGAGCCATTAGAGGAGGGATCAGTTACGGTTGTTTATGCGAGTGTTTCTCTGCCTGTGCATGTGTGTTTGTGTGTGTGTGTGTGTGTGTGTGTGTGTGTGTGTGTGTGTGTGTGTGTGTGTGTGTGTGTGTGTATGTGTGTGTGTGTGTGTGTGTGTGTGTGTGTGTGTGTGTGTGTGTGTGTGTGTGTGTGTGTGTGTGTACATGTGTGTGTACATGTGTGTGTTTGTGTGTTTGCGTGACTCTGTTAATTCTGACCTCAGGCTATTAAGTCCCACAGGACTTGTTGTGTTGTGCGAGACACGCGTCAGCCCCTGACTCCGCCCCCTCTAACCCCACCCCCTCACCTCTCCCAGCCCCCCACACACCCCTACCCCCCCCTCCCCCACACCAGACCGGGCTAGGGGACTGGAAACAGTCAGGATCGGTGATGTGTGTGTCACTGCCGCTCGGCCTAGCAGCGTGCGTTCGTACATCTTGAAGCGTTTTTTTCTTGTGTGTGTGTGTGTGTGTTTTCCCGCCACACTGGTGATTTGTCAGAGTAATGATAGAGTTGATCCTCTGAGTACCTTGTTGGCTCCCGTTCCAGGGGCCTGCTGAACCGGGCGGAACTCTACGCACATTCTACTTTCATTAGTTTGGTATTACGCTCTGACCACAACAGAGAGCACCGCTAAGTTATTATTATGGAACCCATCCCTCCAAAAGCTGTTGGATGAGGGATGGCCATCTTTTCATCATCTTCTTCTTCTTCTTCTTCTTCTTCTTCTTCTTCTTCTTCTTCTTCTTCTTCTTCTTCTTCTTCTTCTTCTTCTTCTTCTTCTTCTTCTTCCTTCTTCTTCCTTCTTCTTCTTCTTCTTCTTCTTCTTCTTCTTCTTCTTCTTCTTCTTCTTCTTCTTCTTCTTCTTCTTCTTCTTCTTCTTCTTCTTCTTCTTCTTCTTCTTCTTCTTCTTCTTCTTCTTCTTCTCCTCCTCCTTCTTCTCCTTCTCTTTCTTCTCCTTCTTCTTCTCCTGCTCCTTCTTCCCCTTTCTCCTTATCCTTCTCTTTATTCTCCTTCTTCTCCTTCTTCTCCTCCTTCTCCTTCTCCTCCTTCTCCTTATTCTCCTTCTTCTTATCCTGCTCCTTCTTCTCCTTCTTCTTCTCCTGCTCCTTCTTCTCCTTCTTCTCCTGCTCCTTATTCTCCTTCTGCTCTTTCTTCTCCTGCTCCTTCTTCTCCTTCTTCTTCTCCTGCTCCTTCTTCTCCTTCTTCTCCTGCTCTTTCTTCTCCTTCTTCTCCTTCTTCTTCTCCTGCTCCTTCTTCTCCTGCTCCTTCTTCTCCTTCTTCTTCTCCTTCTTCTTCTTCTTCTTCTTCTTCTTCTTCTTCTTCTTCTTCTTCTTCTTCTTCTTCTTCTTCTTCTTCTTCTTCTTCTTCTTCTTCTTCTTCTTCTTCTCCTGCTCCTTCTTCTCCTCTTCTCCTGCTCCTTCTTCTTCTCATTCTTCTTCTCCTTCTTCTCCTGCTCCATCTTCTCCTGCTCCTTCTTCTTCTTTCTCCTCTCCTTCTCTTTATTCTCCTTCTCTTTATTCTCCTTCTCTTTATTCTCTTTATCCTCCTTCTCTTTATCCTGAATGAATGAATGAATGAAAACGTTATTTAACAGATTGCAGAATGGGTACAATACAGTACGGCTCAATACACACAATTGTTAAGGGGATGCAGACCAGAGAAAGACGTTTGTCTTGTTTACATCAGGGTCCCCCATTTTCAATTCATAGCGACATTTATGACATACACAACATACATGACATTTATGGCATAGGGACATACATGACATACAGGTATTTAGTACTGTTACATTTGTGACATATACGATATGCAAATATACAGTACTGTTACCCATAGATCCTGACAGAGTATGATGGGGAGGGGACTGTACAATAGGAGGGGGGCGGGTGGGTGGGTGGGAGAGAAATATACATATGGTGGGGAGCGTGGTCCTCCTCCTCCTTCTTCTTCTTCTTCTTCTTCTTCTTCTTCTTCTTCTTCTTCTTCTTCTTCTTCTTCTTCTTCTTCTTCTTCTTCTTCTTCTTCTTCTTCTTCTTCTTCTTCTTCTTCTTCTTCTTCTTCTTCTTCTTCTCTTCTTCTTCTCCTGCTCCTTCTTCTCCTTCTTCTCCTGCTCCTTCTTCTCCTCTTCTCCTGCTCCTTCTTCTTCTCATTCTTCTTCTCCTTCTTCTCCTGCTCCATCTTCTCCTGCTCCTTCTTCTTCTTTCTCCTCTCCTTCTCTTTATTCTCCTTCTCTTTATTCTCCTTCTCTTTATTCTCTTTATCCTCCTTCTCTTTATCATGAATGAATGAAAACGTTATTTAACAGATTGCAGAATGGGTACAATACAGTACGGCTCAATACACACAATTGTTAAGGGGATGCAGACCAGAGAAAGACGTTTGTCTTGTTTACATCAGGGTCCCCCATTTTCAATTCATAGCGACATTTATGACATACACAACATACATGACATTTATGGCATAGGGACATACATGACATACAGGTATTTAGTACTGTTACATTTGTGACATATACGATATGCAAATATACAGTACTGTTACCCATAGATCCTGACAGAGTATGATGGGGAGGGGACTGTACAATAGGAGGGGGCGGGTGGGTGGGTGGGAGAGAAATATACATATGGTGGGGAGCGTGGTCCTCCTCCTCCTTCTTCTTCTTCTTCTTCTTCTTCTTCTTCTTCTTCTTCTTCTTCTTCTTCTTCTTCTTCTTCTTCTTCTTCTTCTTCTTCTTCTTCTTCTTCTTCTTCTTCTTCTTCTTCTTCTTCTTCTTCTTCTTCTTCTTCTTCTTCTTCTCCTCCCTCCCTCTGCCTGAGGTGAATTGCTTTCCTGCTAAAGACAACAGTCTCCCTGAATAAAGCATCATGGTGTGATGATGAATGAGCTCCAGTGTGTGTGTGTGTGTGTGTGTGAGAAGAACCGCTTGGTGTGTCGCCGCCCCGCCTGACGGGTGCCGGCTGCAGCTCCCACTCCGCTGGGGACCGAGCTCACCCTGGCTCACCCCCTCAGACTGGGGCACAGGCTCCATGGCCCTGACCCTATGTGCCCCTGCTGTACGCACCAGTGAGGAATTGGAAACATCCAAAAAGAAAGAACCTTCTTCCCGAGTCTCTCTCTCTCTCTCTCTCTCTCTCTCTCTCTCTCCCTCTCTCTCTCTCTCTCTCTCTCTCTCTCTCTCTCTCTCTCTCTCTCTCTCGCTCTCTCTCTCTCTCTCTCTCTCTCTCTCTCTCTTGCTCTCTCTCTCTCTCTCCCTCTCTCTCTCCCACTGCCCATGTGTTATCAGTGACCAGGCTTACGGCTGGATCACAGAGGAGTCAAACTCTGCTGAAAGTATTCCAGCCAGTAACTCCTACCAGATTAAAGGCTTAGGGGCAAGTTATCTCAGAGCTAGTGAGATACAAAGAGAAAACACACACAAGAGAAAAAAGGAAAAGAGAAAGAGTTAAAGCAGAACCATAACAGCCCCAGTTGTTCTGCCACCCCCCTTCCCTCCCTCTTCCCCCACCCCCCTGCGATCTGCTCTCTCTTTTACGGTTGCGGCTCATTTTAAAGCATGAAATAGAAATTGAATCAATGCTGTAACCTCTCAGGGCAGGATAATGAAAAGGCTAGGGTGCCCCTAATTTCTACAGAGCACGGCAGGCCCTGACTGTTGCGTGTCTAGAGCGCGTGTTTACTGCCGCTCTCTTGATGGCTGCGCCGTTCTCCAGTGGAAAAACTCGTAAACTGCGGCCAGATAGTTAGGGCTGCTCGGCTGTTTCAGGGTGGTAGCAGGTAGGCAGAGCCCGGTTGTCGGGGGGGGAGGGGGGGAGCGCCGTGGTGCTGATTCTGCGCTCACACGACAGCTTTTTCACACCTCTTTTGATTCGACTCCCTCCAGAAGTATTTGGTCACATTCCAAGCGGGGGGGGGGAACTGTGGCCTTCTCGCCCCAAGGCCTTTGATATCACGCTTCCACAGTTGCCAGCGGCGTAATCGCTCCCTCGGAATAACGCAAGGTGTGATGGGACATGTGTCTTTTATATCCCACGTGTAGTCATAATAATAATAATTAGGGATGCTCGATATTGGCTTTTTTACCGATACCGATATACCGATATTGTCCAACTCTTAATTTCCGATACCGATATCAACCGATACCGATATATGCAGGGTTTCCCCCCCCCAAAAAACACAATAATTTCAGGTAATTAACATTACATATGCCTTGTTGTGGAATTAACATAACATTATGCATACTTTTGACAATAAATTAAATCAGAATTTGTTCTTACTTGCTTGCCTGGGTAAATAAAGGTTATAGAAATGTTAAAAAATAAAAATAAAAAATTTATATATTTTTTTTAAAACCGATACCGATATTTTCCGATATCACATTTTAATGCCGATATCTGCCGATAATATCGGTAGGCCGATAATATCGGACATCCCTAATAATAATAATTCCTCTCTCCGCAGGTTCTCTGTCTATCTCCAAAGCGCTGGACCGCGAGCAGCAGGACGTCTACAACCTGACCCTGGTGGCCGAGGACCACGGGACGCCGCGGCGCTCGTCCAGCCAGCTGCTGCGCGTCCACGTGATCGACGTCAACGACGAGGCGCCCTGGTTCCAGGAGAGCCGGTACGAGGCCCAGATAGCAGAGAACCAGCCGCCAGGATCCACGGTGCTGGCGGTGTCCGCCTCCGATCTGGACCAAGGTGAGTCACATACAGTGAGATAGGAAGGAAGGCACGTGGTGGTAAGTGCAAAATTGGCATGAGATGTGATAATGCTCCATGTTATCACATCCTGTGTATATTAATCCATCCTGTGTATACTCATTACTCATATTATGCTGTTTTTATTGTTTATTTTTCTTTCTTTCTTTCTTTCTTTCTTGTGACACTCGTTATAGAAGACTGAGATACACAAAGAAGAATTCCAAAGCACTTGTACATATAGTTTATGAGATTTCTGAGACTTACGTGACGCACAATGTGAACCGACATAGTGATGCTGGATCGACAGTCGTACAGTCCGTATCTGAGACCCCCCCCCCCCCCCCCTCCAGGCTGTTTGTATATCAACATTACATAATGACACCCGCAGACACATTTAAATGCCAATACGTGTCTAAACTGTGCTCTCAGAAGTCAGATTGCCAGAGAGTGTTTGCCAAAAAAACGCCCCTCGATTCCTTCGCCATGCCGCCTCAGCCGGCATGTGCCGAACGTATGTTCACATCGCGGACATTAACAGTTGCTTTTAATTGAAGACCACGCAGGAGGGGGGGGCGGGCGGAGGAGGAGGAGGAGGAGGAGGAGGAGGGCCATCGCATTCCGCTGGCGTTAGTCAGGAGCCCATAAAGCAGAAGGATTATAAACCTCTCTCTCCAGGAGCAATTAGTGGAGTAAACAGGTGAGGGTGCCAGACCGGGCTCTCTCTCTGTTAGCACGCAATCTGGCACCCATTGGGGGGGGGGGGGGGGGGTGGGTGCATCGCCGGCAAACTGCTTAGATGGCAAAACAAACTGCAAACAAACAAAAAAGATAATGGCATACCACTGTGTTTACGTGACAGAAATCTATTGTGTATATTCACCAGTATTTACAGCTCTTATTGTGTATATTCACCTGTATACAGCTTTTATTGTGTATATTCACCAGTACTCTTAGGAATTGTTTTTTTTATTCTCCCCCTGTGCCTGCGAGGAAATTCGGTCCAGCCTATACACACATGTTACGGATAAATGGTTGATCCCCCCCCCTCACGTTGCTCTTGCAGCGTAGTGACTGTGTGTGTGTGTGTGTTTGTGTGTGTGTGTAGGGGCCAATGGGCACGTGACATATGGAAGCATCTCAGACGAGGGCTTCCACATCAACCCGGTGACCGGCATCATAACAACCACCAAGGCGCTGGACAGGGAGCTCCAGGAAGACTACACTGTGACAGGTACTGACGTCCCCTCCTCGTCTCCGGCCCCTCCTCGTCCCCTCCCCGTCCCCTCCTCTCTGCCACTGCCTGACACATCGTAATGATCATCAATAAAACTTGCACCGGGGAGCTGGCAGTTTCTGGACGTATCAGTCCAGGGTGTTCGTTCAGACAACTCTCTCTCGTGCTGGTTTTATTTGAATGCCTTTCAGAAACTAAACACTGAGATGTGTTGAGATAACACAGGATGTGCTGTCCTAAATAACTAAATACATACAGATGTGTTTCAAAATAGAGAAAAAGAGACAACCCGGTTTTACCATTTGTGTGCTATGAACACACGTTGTGTTTTTATTAGGGCTGTCAAGCGATTAAACGATTTTAATTATTTAAATCGTTCAATTAATGCAAATTAATAAAAAAGAAAATACATTCAGTAGCCAAATCTATCTGTAGCATCTGTGGTAATGAAGAAATACATGATAAAATGGCCTCCGGCAATGTTGAATGGTGATTCATCTCGTGAGTAGCTGTAATTGCAGCTTAGTTGACAGAGAGTCCCTTAGTGTGGGAGACGCACGTTATCATCATTAGCAAAGAAAGCGGTGTCAGCTCAGCCAGTGATATTAGACTGTATAGTTACTTCAAGATTGGGAAAGACTGTCCATCACGTCGCGACATCCATACAACTTGGTTTAATCCAAAAAAAGTCTGTTCGAAAACTTTGTAGAATGAAATCTAAACGCACTTAGGCTTATTGTTATTCTTATTCGTGACTTTTGTTTTGTCTACCTAAATGTTTACTGTGAGCGATTTGTAGTACCAAATTTCCCTCGGGATGAATAAAGTATTTTTATTCTATTCTATTCTATTCATGTAGTTTTCATGTTTAGTTAGGGACAACAAGTGTAGTTTTTGTTTAGTTATGGACAACGTGTGTTGTTTTTGTTTAGTTATGGACAACGTGTGTAGTTTTTGTTTAGTTATGGACAACACAGTTTTTTAAATATATTTTTATTATTTTTTTTCCGGGCAGTCCGGTAGAGAGAGAGAGGAAGTATGGGAGGATAGACGGGGGAAGACATTCGGCAAATGGGAGTCAAACCCGGGTGTTGCACCGCAGTGCTGTACGTGGTGCGCCACCCTGTCGCCCCAACACGTGTCGTTTTTATGTTTAGTTATGGACAACACGTGTCGTTTTTATGTTTAGTTATGGACCACACGTGTCGTTTTTATGTTTAGTTATGGACAACACGTGTCGTTTTTATGTTTAGTTATGGACCACACGTGTCGTTTTTATGTTTAGTTATGGACAACACATATTGTTTTTATGTTTAGTTATGGACCACACGTGTCGTTTTTATGTTTAGTTATGGACAACACGTGTCGTTTTTATGTTTAGTTATGGACCACACATGTCGTTTTTATGTTTAGTTATGGACAACACATGTTGTTTTTATGTTTAGTTATGGACAACACATGTCGTTTTTATGTTTAGTTATGGACAACACGTGTCGTTTTTATGTTTAGTTATGGACAACACGTGTCGTTTTCATGTTTAGTTATGGACAACGCGTGTAGTTTTTATGTTTAGTTATGGACAACACGTGTCGTTTTCATGTTTAGTTATGGACAACACATGTAGTTTTTGTTTAGTTATGGACAACACATGTCGTTTTTATGTTTAGTTATGGACAACACATGTCGTTTTTATGTTTAGTTATGGACAACACATGTCGTTTTCATGTTTAGTTATGGACAACGCGTGTAGTTTTTGTTTAGTTATGGACAACACATGTCATTTTTATGTTTAGTTATGGACAACACATAGTTTTTAATGTTTAGTTATGGACAACACGTGTAGTTTTTATGTTTAGTTATGGACAACACATGTAGTTTTTATGTTTAGTTATGGACAACACATGTCGTTTTTATGTTTAGTTATGGACAACACGTGTCGTTTTTATGTTTAGTTATGGACAACACGTGTCGTTTTCATGTTTAGTTATGGACAACACATGTAGTTTTTATGTTTAGTTATGGACAACACATGTCGTTTTTATGTTTAGTTATGGACAACACGTGTCGTTTTCATGTTTAGTTATGGACAAGGCGTGTAGTTTTTGTTTAGTTATGGACAACACGTGTCGTTTTTATGTTTAGTTATGGACAAGGTGTGTAATTTTTGTTTAGTTATGGACAACACATGTAGTATTTATGTTTAGTTAGGGACAATGCGTGTAGTTTTTATGTTTAGTTAGGGACAACGCTTGTAGTTTTTTGTTTAGTTATGGATAACACGTGTCGTTTTTATGTTTAGTTATGGACAACACGTAGTTTTTGTTTAGGTATGGACAACAAATGTCGTTTTTATGTTTAGTTAGGGACAATGCGTGTAAATTTTTATGTTTAGATATGGACAACGTGTGTCGTTTTCATGTTTAGTTATGGACAACACATGTCGTTTTTACATTTAGTTAGGGACAACGCGTGTGGTGTTATTAACATACTGCCCCTCTGGTTCAACAGTATATGCCAAAGACGGAGGCCTGCCGCCAAACTATGCCAAGACCACGGTGAGGATCAAAGTACTGGATGAGAATGACAACGCCCCCGCGTTCGGACGGCTCTACTACAGCCTGGAGGTGCCCGAGAACCAGGAACCGGCGTCTCTCTTCACCCTCAGAGCCACCGACGGGGACACGGGAGCCAGCAGAGAGGTCAACTACATGATCACGGGTGAGAGAACGTCTTTTGATGTGTCATGTATGTTTTGTGTGATGTACTGTATCTCACCTACTGCGGTGAATTCCCATGAGAATGTTACCATGATCCATGATTAGCATATATGTCTTTTGATGTGTCACATTATGTTTTGTGTGATGTACTGTATCCCGCCACCGTGAATGTACATTCAGAATGTTAACATGATTATCACAGGTTCCAATATTGTAATGTTGCACACAAGATCACGGGTGTGCCATGTATGGTTTGCATGAATTGGCATTAGAATCTCTCACCTACCTCCCTCTTATATTTGAGGTGAATTGAATTTGACTTTGAAGAAAAAAGAAAAAAGAAAGCTTACTTGATTTGGACACTTGTTGATCTGCTCTTAGCAGTCTTCATTTCTGCTACGTTGCTACAGTATGTTGTTGATACTAGAATTTATAGCGTATTATACCGCAAGTTGCTCTGGAATGTAAATATAATGATATTCCAATGTTGTGATAATCAATAATCATTCCCCACTTCTCTCCTCCTGCAGCTGGTGACCCATCAGGAGACTTCCGCCTGGACCGCCGGTCAGGAGTGCTGTCTACCTCCAGGCCCCTGGACCGCGAGAAGAAGGCCAGGTACACCCTGAGGATCTCAGCCCAGGACCAGGGCAGCCCTCCCCTCAGCGGCACCGCCACGGTGGACGTGAGCGTCCTGGACATCAACGACAACAGTCCCCAGTTCCCCAGCGGCAGCTACACGGCCGACGTCTCCGAAGACGTCCCTATCGGCTCCCTGGTCCTAGAGGTGACGGCCACGGACTTGGACCAGGGCCCCAACGGCCAGGT
>NC_140165.1:295735051-295995994 GCF_963971535.1 Notolepis coatsorum
TTACATTTGTGAAGTCTGTGAAGATTGAAGTGAAGCAGACCTGTATTTCCTTAGTTGAGAAAGTTCCAAAAACCTTAATTTGTATCTATCTTCCAATCAAACTCTCCAATGGCATAGCCTATGAATGTACGAAACTAGGGCTGTCAGTTTATCGCGTTAATTAGATTAATTAATTACACAGCAAATTATCGCGTTATGAAAATTAACGCAAAATGTATTAAATATATATATTTTTTATCTCATTCATTCCATAAGAACGTAGAATAAACATTTATAGACTTTTTTTTTTAAATGGTCCTTTTGCATGTTCTTGGTATCTGATTCTAGGGACATCTATGGATCTCAGGGAATGTATTCCCAGTGTCAGAAATACTGTGTCTGTTACTAGGCTTGAGTAAATTGTAATGAACCAAATGAGAATATCAATTACATTTTTTATTTCTTTTTTTTCTATCTTTGACTGTGAATAACACCATGCAAAAATTGACCAGACCTCAAAAATCTAAGCAAATGAATAAAGGGAAGATGATTAAACAGAAGGTTTTGTAGACACAGTACTGAATTCTGCCATCCGGACACATGCTATTTGAAATATGATTATAGAATATAGAATATCAGGCCTAAAATGGTTATGCGATTAAAATGTGATTAATTAGATTAATTAATTACAAATCCTGTAATTAATTAGATAAAATTCTTTTATCGCCTCACAGCACTATACGAAACATTTTGATTGGTCAAATACCCAATAGAATTTCAGATTGTAGCTTTGAAGGAACACAGTGAAATAGATTGAGACTATGTTATTTGTATTTCCACAGGTGACCGTGTCAGAACACTTGCCAGCAGGCAGTGCGATCATCACAGTGACTGCCACTGACCGCGACTCTGGAGAGAATGGCAAGGTCACCTACAGAGTGATGTCATCAACCAGGGACATATTCTACATCAACCCAAACAATGGTACATTTTCATGCTGTATTCTTGGTTGGTTATATCAGTGGTTTCGCAAACTCCTTTCCCACATTGACCCTGAAACTCACCTTGTGAAAAAAGCAAAGTAGTCCTACAACTGGCCCTGTGGTGTATGCATCTTTCAGACACACATTGCTCATTATTTCATCATCGAGTCCATTAAAAATCGGTGAAAAGAGGATTGAATGCTGTTTTAGTTATTTTACCAGAGATAATATCTTAAAACAACTGAATTTGGCCCAGATTCTTGGTCTCGTTCCTATTATGAGTAATTTTCTGAGGCTTTGCTCCTCCCGGGTTAGTCTGGGACACCAGGTTGGACTGGAAACCGCTCGGCTTGCTTATATTGTTCACTGTAATATCCAGTCTAGACTGAAATGTGCATTCAGTATGTATCTTCTGATGCAATACCTTTCAAGATTAAGACAATAGGCCACAATTATATGACCATGTCATCAATTATAACAAAGAGGCACAACATTGTTGTATATATTATTCCATGTATTAACACACTGTTTTCTCACAGGTACCCTGTTCATCAACCAAAAGACAGAATTTGATTATGAGAGTCCCTCCATCCTGGTGCTGATTGAGGCTCTGGACCAGGGCACTCCACCCCTCTCTTCCATCGCCACCGTCCAGATCCAGGTGTCCGACGTCAACGACAACGCCCCCATCTTCCACCAATCAGAATACAGAGCCACGGTGTCTGAGGACGGCCTCCCCGGCTCCACCATCCTCACCCTGGAGGCCGTGGATGGAGACCTGTCCCGGGACAACTGCGGCTTTGACTTTGCCATCGCCAGCGGCAACGCGGGCAACGCCTTCCAGATCGAGAGCAGCGTGCGCTTCCTGGAGGGGCGGGGCTTCCAGACCGTGGGTAGCCTGATCCTGGCGGAGGGGCTTGACTTCGAGGCGGTGCCCAGCTACAACCTGACGGTGGTGGTGTCCGATCGCGGTGTCCCTCAGCGTAGCTCCAGTGTGCCCATCATCATCAGTGTGACCGATGCCAACGACAACCCCCCGGCCTTCAGCAGGGCGGAGTACAGTGTGGTGATGAGCGAGGCAGCAGCGGCAGGGACAGAGATCCTGCATCTGTCTGCCATCGACCCGGACTCTGCCCCCAATGGAGAGGTGCAGTATTTCATAAGCTCGGGAGACGAGACGGGCCTATTCCAGGTGGACCAGTGGACGGGGGCCTTGAGGCTGCAGAGACCTCTGGACTGCGAGAGGCAGTCCGTCCACGTGATCATCATCCGAGCCTCCGACGGCCTGGGTCACTGCGCCCTGGCTCCGGTCAGTGTGGAGGTGAAGGACATCAACGATAACAGGCCCTACTTCCCCCTCAAGCTGCTGACCGCTAGTGTCCGGGAGAACCAGCCCCAGAATGCCTTGGTCACCATGCTGCATGCCATCGACCACGACGGAGGTGTGTTTGGAAAGCTGAGGTATTACATGATGGACAACCCTGGGGATGGGAAAGAAGCGTTCCTCATCAACCAAACCTCGGGGGAAGTGCGCACACGCTCCACTTTCGACTTTGAAAAGGCCAACTCCTTCCATTTCGTGGCTCTTGCCATGGATGCCGGCAACTATTCCGCCACTGTGATGGTGGAGGTGTATGTGCTGGGGGAGGATGAGTATGATCCTGTCTTCACCTCCACTGAGTTCTCCTTCCAGGTGCCTGAGGGAGCCAAGAAAGGGCAGAGCATTGGCCAAGTGCAGGCGAGGGACGAAGACGGAGGTGTGGACGGGATAGTCCTGTACTCTCTTGCGGACAGCTCCCCTTACTTTGAAGTCAACAAGTCAACCGGAGCGGTTTCCCTGAAGGTGGACAGTTACACCAGAGCTTCGAGCCGCTCCAAGAGAGAGGTCCGCCTGATAACTCTGGACGTGATGGCTCACAGTCCCCTGGAGACGTCCCGCACGGCCACCGCCCAGGTCACCGTCGACGTGACTCACACTTCCTTCGGCCTGGTTACAGACATGAACATGCTGCTCGTGAGTGTGATCGCAGTCTCACTTGGGAGCATCGTCATCCTAATTATAATCGCCATGGCCCTGTTCTTTGTCAAATATAGACACCAGAAGAAGGAGCAAAATGTAACCCACAGTAGAACCCCAGCACCGTCTGTCACCGTGCTGCAAAAGCTGGAGGAAACAAAGTTATCGGGCAACGATATGATCTACCACCAGGCCCTGCCTGGCTACACTGTCGTTCAGGGGGGAAACAGCGGGGGTCCGTACCCTCGTGGCGGCTCCCTGGACCCCTCCCACTCCAGCGGCCGTGGCTCGGCCGAGGCGGAGGCAGCGGAGGACGATGAGATCCGAATGATCAACGAGTACCCTCGCGTGTCCAGCATCTCCTCCTCCATGCAGGAGCGGATCTCAGCCAGAGGCCCGGACTCTGGGATCCAGCAGGACGCAGACCAACTGTCCGACATCTCCTGCGAACCCTCCATGGACGCCAGCCAGTGGTTTAAAGGGAAGAAACTGGGAAGTCTGAGCGGGACTCTATTAGCTGGCCAGGTGCCGGTGTACAGGGATGAGGGAGGTGGATATCTGGGCGTGGGGCGGGGACTCAACATCTCCCACCCTAAAGACTATGCTTTCCCAGAGGATGGGAAGCCCACTGTGGACAGCTCCCTAACAGCCATAGTGGCCAGCGATGAGGAGCTGAGGGGCAGCTATAACTGGGACTACCTCCTCAACTGGTGCCCCCAGTTCCAGCCCTTAGCCAATGTGTTCACAGAAATAGCACGATTAAAGGACGAGACGGCTCCTCCGAACCCTCGCAGGCCCTTTCATCACAAAGTAAAGACCGAGCCAAGAATCGACCCCCCACCCCTTATCACCTCCGTGGCTCACCCAGGGGCCAAAACAGTACCCCCTAAGCCTGCGGTGGGGCGGACGTTCCCCCACCTGGCCTCCCTACGGAGGTCCCCCCTCAGCAGTGAGGGATCCATCTCCTCTGTGGCCATGTCTCCGAGCTTCTCCCCCTCCCTCTCTCCGCTGGCAGCCCGCTCTCCAGCCATCACTCCCTTCAATGTCTCCCAGGGCCCCTCGGCGTCCATGATCAGCGCGACAGAACACCACCTGGAGCACAGCGAGGAGGCCGAGATGAGGATTTAAATCCCACAGATTCATTCTAGAGGTTGACCTCCTAGACTTAAAAGATGGTTGTCCCACAACGGTTCTACTGTGTTACGACAGGGTCTGTAACCCCAAGTGCCACGGCAACGGTTCCTTGTTGCAGGCGGGCAAATGGACAGGATTTTACTGAGCAGTCCAAATGCCTGATGGTATTGTGCTAAATGAAGAACAAAAACAGAACTAAATGACTAACAGGCCAAAACGTACATTGCCTTTTTGGAAGAAACTCTCCCGTTCAGTGTTGATGGGGATTTGTACGTGATGTCAATATTTTGTGTAAAAGGCATTTTTCTGCCTATATTTTTATACTGACTGGTGTCCGACTAGAAATGGCATTAGATGTGTCAAAAGGTTGCTATAACCTCAATATATTTTCTATATTTGTATATTTGTAGCTCGTACTGTATACGTGTTTGTATTGTATTGTAATTTGGTTCTATCTCCTGTAATTCTTAACCTCTTGTTTTGTTTTTAGTTTTTTTAAATGAAGCTCTTCGTTAACGTTTTGTGATTTGGGATGTTGGAACAGGTCATTGTAAATATTTATAAAAGAAGCGGCAATCTTGCTGGAACAAATGAAACATCAGTCAAGATACAGTAATGGTGCGGTCAGGTTTTTCAGGTATCACGTATTTGATCTCTCGTAACCATAACCGTCCTAGGTTTTTAAATGTCTCCTCGTCCTCAACACGTCTCCCTCTTCTCTCTGAAGGGACTTTGAACTTGATGCCTGTCCACTGGCATTAGCCCCTTCATTCAGGTGACTTTGCTTTAATCTAACAGTATAAAGGAAGGAATCTCATCTGCGTGGGAATCTCTGTGTCTGCATGCGATCCGCTTCACGCTCAGTGGGTGTATTGTTGAGAGAAGTGTCAAATTTAGTGCCATTTGGCCAGATGGTGGCGCTATAACAACAAACGTTGCATTTTGGCCTGTAACGTTTGAACTGTAACTCTCAGAAACAAGATAATTTTTCCTGGATTCTGCATCTCCAGAGGAATCTACTGTAGCCATGTAAGCCACGCCCATTTGCCATGTTGAATCTTGTCCAAATCCAAAAAAAGTTATGTTTGATATTATCGGATGTTTGATATTCCATACAGTTTAGCTACAGCTGGCCCTCAAAGGCTTATATTACAAAACATGTCATATCTCCTGAATGCTTTTAGCTATGCAACCATATTTGGTGGACACGTGAAGATATTATGCCTGGGTGATCATGACAAATCTGGTGCCATTTGGCCAATAGGTGACAGTAGCGGCATCATACGTTGAAATAGTTATAATGCTCCTTTCGGTCCTTCGCATATCTCGAAAAGGCTTCATCCAATCAACTTCTCACTTGTGGTTGTATAGCTGAGGGCAGTGTCTATGTGGAGTGGTTACAAGTTCTCTAATGTATCGGGCACATGCTTCAGACGGCACGTTTTGAACGCAACGCTGCAAGCGGCACTACCGGGCGGGCCAAGCAATCGTCCAGCTCCAAAACGGGCACACGCTCGGAACGGCCACGTTTTGAACGGGCACTGCACGAGTTTATCACAATGAGCCTTACCTCGCTCCAGCATTCGCTTTGCACATTGCATCATGAAAACAATTCAAACGACAGATAACCGAGCAGCTACAGTAATTTTTCTCAATCTGCAACATGTTCCCTCGAGGTTATGATTCCACCGCGCTATACATTCCAGAGGATGTGAGCTGCTCTTTTTCACTTGTCAACTCATTGTGGTGCGCAGCTCGGCTTACATGATGGACTTGATGTGAAGTAACCGTATCGAAGATCGCCATCAGTGGGATGTCCCCCAGCATCCTTGCATGTTGATACACTGAAGGTTGCGGCAGATCTTGCCGTTTGAATCCTACAGATAGAGAACGGTACATCTTTGACCTTGAGGAAAATATCTCAAACTTGACAGACTAAGTTGGCGTATTTCGTACGCTCAACTGTTCCTTCCCCCTTCGTCCGAGGATCGTGATTGGAGGATCGAGGGAAAAGACGGCGGGGCTTGAGATAGGTCAATTGAGAGTTGCAGTTTTTTTTCTTAAGGATGACGTATGACATCCACACCCCATAGTAGTCTATACTGGTACATACACACAACATGGAATACCTACGGTATAACACTGCAGGCACGTTGCCTTGGCAAAGCTTTTCAAAACAGACAAAACAAACAGTTCTTCATCTGTAGGCATCCTCTCATTGCAGGGGAAGATGTGTTGTACACGCCCAGATAAATGCTATGTCAACCTTGTCTCTCCTTCTGGAGTATGGCTATATACGTAGAATAATATATTGCTTAATTACGTACAATAATTACATACAATAATGAGTTATGTACAGGGGTGTACATTCAAGACTATTTCATCACCACCGGAGAATGTTTTGTTAGTCATTGATTAGAACCATGTGCCATTTACACTCAAACGCCATAATGAATATGCCTATTACACCCATGCTTAGCACATAAACATATTCATGACCATTTTTGGTGTTCTGGCAGCCTTTACAGAATCCCCCCATCTGAAAGTTTGAATTTATTGCTGCCTAGAGATCTGCTATAGTCTATATCTGGAAACTCCATTTTCCTTCCATTTCTCATGAAAGACTTTGTTTCTCTGACTGTTTTGGAATCGTGATACCTTTTAACGTTTTTAGCATGTTAGTACTAATTACTGCTTTTATTTATTTTGGGGTGGGTGGGTTGTGGGGGGTCATAGAAACTAGGTGGTTAGGTAAATTATTCCGAAGTTCATTGTCATTATTTCAACCAAACATAAATGGAAGCTCCCTCCAGTATTACCCACAATGAAGGTACCATGATCAAGTCAAGTCAAGAGTTTTGTTGTTTTGTATTGTATTGTACAGTTTGAAGAGTGTTAGCTATGGTTCACATGTTGTTGTTTTGTTTTGTTTGGACTGTGTGTACAATAATAAGAGAAGCATCCTGCAAGCGTTCAAACGCATATCTTGTCAAGAGACCTTTTTTTTTTTTTTTTTTTATCAAAGTGCCTGATTAAAAGTACTTATGTGAATACAATACAGTCTCTAGAATCTTCTTCTTCTCACCACAGAATGCTTGTAATATGCACTATGAATGATCTGATGAGATGGCAGCCATTACCACTTAATTTAATTGTTTAAATAAACAGATGCAGACCTAAAGGATAACACATGGTTATGAGCACCTTAAGGTATTGGAAATCCGTGCAGCATTAACCAGTAGATGTCTAATTGTAATCATGGAAGCAGTCACTGAGGGACCATAATTGACTTAATTAATAAAGATTTAGTAATCCGTAAGATCCTCACTTTTCGCTTATTTTGGTGACACCTATTGGTGATAGGCAAGTTGTTGCTGTGTTTTTTGCACTGTGTTGACTTGCTCTCTATCTTACGTAAAAAAAAACCATGGCAACTACTGAGTTAGTCTTCTATTCATTCCAAACAAACCGCTGTTGCTGCTAGTGACATAAAACATGTCACTTCCTGTGTGCCGGATGGGTTTTTCCCGGGAATGTCCCACCAGACAGCCAGTGTTTAGGACAGATGAGAACAGCGAATGTAAAAGCATTCATGAACGGGGGTGTATAAGTAGGATTACTATTGTGTTATATCAACTAGGCGAAAATAGACTTACTTTACTTATATGAAAATGTTTGAGATGATATAAGTGGAACTTGATGTCATGGTGTAGTACTGAATACTGTTGCACAGAACACAGTCAAAACCTTACAAAACCAAAAGAAAAGGCCTTTGGTTGTGAACATTTGATAACTTTCTCTTTCTAAGATGATATTGTTTCAACAGTGGAGTGCACAATGCATATTCGCTTCAACAGCCTATTGGACAACGGACCAATCTATCAAAGCAGTGTCAACTCACCGGGGAGCTCTGAAAAGGAACTGGCTGTACTACGTAACATCTATTGCTATACTGTAGTTGCAGTTGGTAGCTACTCTGCTCTCATAACAAATTTCTAATCTACACTTGAAGCAGATCACCTGATTGAAGGACTTAAATTAATCTACAACACGGCCTGTTAAGTGGAGACGTTTCTTCTTCAGAAGCAGAGATCACATCCTATCATCATTTAGAAGAACCTGTGTGAATTAATCATTTGAAGAGAGCTTCTAACAGATGTCAACAAATGAATAAACAGCTCACACAGACACACTGCAGGGCTCCAATGTTCAATTATGTATTGCACCCAAGTAGCAGTAGTGATGTTTGGAACTAATGCTCCTCTTCAGACCAGTCTAGTTTTGGCTCAGCATCTGCCCTCTTTGGTTTGGATTTGCGTGCGTGACTTGACTCCTACCTTTTAACAGATGTCCACATTTCCTCTATACACAGATATAAAAGAAAATACATTTCCTCGCCAGCCATTATGATTTCCAGTTCTGTCGAATACACAAACAAAGCTCAAAGCTTTCCTAGAGTGTTCACAACATCTAACCATAAAGGACAGAATCTCTGTCTGTACATATGACTGTCATTCGAATATCTCGAGAACTGTTCATCCGATCGACTTCACACTTGGCAGGTGTGTTGCTGAGAACCCAGCAGAGTGCAGTCTCGATTGTGAAGCCGATCAGATGAGAGGTTCTCAGGAACACTGCAAGCAGCCATACCGTGCTTCTCAGGAACACTGCAAGCAGCCATACCGTGGTTCTCTAGAACGCTGCAAGCAGCCATACTGTGGTTCTCTAGAACGCTGCAAGCAGCCATACCGTGGTTCTCGGGAACACTGCAAGCAGCCATACCGTGGTTCTCAGGAACACTGCAAGCAGCCATACCGTGGTTCTCTAGAACGCTGCAAGCAGCCATACCGTGGTTCTCTAGAACGCTGCAAGCAGCCATACCGTGGTTCTCTAGAACAGGGGTTCCCAAACTTTTCAGGCCAGGGCCCAGAAAATAAGGCATCAGAGAGCCGCGGCCCAATGCACATCGTCAGGCTTTTTTTTTTTCTTTTTTTTGCCAGGCGACCGATTTTTTAAGCCAAATATCACTTCAATCCTATTAAGTTAGTTCAAGTTAGTTATTCATTTATATGTGCTATTTATGAGAGGGCTAACTTGTTGCAAAATAATAATGATAATAATAATAGCCTCATTAAAATACTATTGTTGCTTCGGTTGTTTTCAGCGTTTTATGTGCATAATCTGTTATTTAGTTTGAAATGTTCGTTGAAATAAGTAGATTTTTCGTTTTTGTTTATTTATTAAGTTAATATAAAACCATATAGTCACATTTTAGAATACAATAGAATATAATTTTAGAATACAACTAGAAACACTGTCCTGGCCTGCTTCTAAGTTCAGTGGCCTGACAATTTTTTTTTTTTTTTTTTTTAATCATCTCGCGGCCCACCCGTGGCTGTTCGCGGCCCACCTTTGGGTCGCGACCCCGACTTTGGGAACCACTGCTCTAGAACACTGCAAGCAGCCATACTGTGGTTCTCTAGAACACTGCAAGCAGCCATACCGTGATTCTCTAGAACGCTGCAAGCAGCCATACCGTGGTTCTCTAGAACGCTGCAAGCAGCCATACCGTGGTTCTCTAGAACGCTGCAAGCAGCCATACCGTGGTTCTCTAGAACGCTGCAAGCAGCCATACTGTGGTTCTCGGGAACACTGCAAGCAGCCATGCCGTGGTTCTCTAGAACGCTGCAAGCAGCCATACTGTGGTTCTCGGGAACACTGCAAGCAGCCATGCCGTGGTTCTCTAGAACGCTGCAAGCAGCCATACTGTGGTTCTCGGCAGGCACGTGCACACATAGAGCCCAAGGGGTGCTTGAGCACCTGCCTTTTTGAGCCTCATAAAACTGAAAAATGTCAGGATAGAATCAAAATATTAGCTAAAGAGAGAGAGATGCCCCATATTCCATTGCAGTTTGCACAGCCTCCTCAGCATGCCTCTCCGCGGACCTATATATTTTATGCATAGCGTGGGTGGTGATGATGATGATGATAGAAACCGCTGTGGCGCATACAGTTGAATGCTGGTATTACACATTGAGGGACACAAAGAAGTCAAGTCCGATGAGATTTGGGAATCTCAAATACAAATCGGGATTGGAATAAAAAATGCATTTATATTAAACAATACAGAATATACAGCACTTCTTGGGGTCTGTAGGGTAAGCACTTATTCCCTCCGCCCTGAACATTTATGGAGATGTATGGGCCTTTCAAGTCAGTGATAAAAATGTCTTTCAAGGATAAGTGAGCTCCTGCACTGATTATTATAGTTCAATATTCAATATTTGATCACCAAAACCCCCCAAAAAGCATAAAAATAATTCACATATACTGTGCCCCAGCACATTTAAGTAAATATTTTGTGAACATGCACCAAGAAATCAGGAAGAGAGAGAGCCTTGAGTTTGTCATGTTATCTGGGTGTAACATACTGGGCCGTTCCATAGAATAGGGCTTGACTTTGTGGGCCCATACAATTATTGTATGAGCTCTTACAGTACACCCGAATTATATTCAAATTTTGGTTCAGACCTGTTAGCAATACCAGAGCAAAACTCAATGGGTGTGAGAACTCAGCGTAAGTCAGTGGCCATTCATTGTCTGTGGAGAAGCCTGCTCATCCAAGTGATATCACAAATTAGTTGGTTCTCTCTCTTTCTAGCATTAGATAGCGTAGTGCATGTTCTCCCATTATTGACTGAACTGTCCTTTGACAAAGGAATAGCATTAATAATAATAATAATAATTTAGGACCTGCTCAGATGCATGCATGCGATTCGTCTCTGTGATTAACCCATCCCATCGTCCTTACCCCCAAGGGCAGCCGTGAGCCACGCCAGGGGACCAATCCAAGTGCTCCTGTCCGTCTTCGTCAAGGACGCCACAGTATTAGCGATCTTGTTGTTGTGCATGTTTTTCCATTGGGTTTATCTTATCGGGGGGGAAACCCTTGCGAGCACGGGGAGAAAATGCAAACTCCACACAGAAAGGCCTGGGAGATACCCCACCTGGGTAACTGGCATCATCGAACCCTGGACCTTCTTGCTGTGAGGCGACAGTGTTTGACCACTACACCACCGTGCCGCATTATGTGAATTCTTAAAAATGGGTGGAATTCCCCTTTATCCTATTTCTCCTATATTTATTTGTTCAAATCAGTGCAGTATGGACTGTGGATATGTGGTCTCATGCTCTTACACCAACCACATCATTAAGTACACTTATAGAGATTACTTAGGGCACAGTTTCCCTCAGAATTAATTTGCTACCAGTTACTTTTCGGGTGCACTTCTCATATTTCATTGGATTTCCTAGTGTATATCGAAAACCCAGCTGGGTTTAAGTGTGATTGAGGTGAGATGGCGATTTCAACTCGGAGGGACCCGCCCAATCTAGATGAATATCCAATTAGCTATGATTGGGAGAAGCGTAGTTGTATCAGAGATCATTCAAATAAACTCACAACATCAGTCTTTTCATTGTGCATTGACCATGCTCGACCTTAGTACCTAGTCAAATGTTATGGCAGGCATATAATTCATATTTAGAATGTTAAAGGTCCACTTAGTGATCCAAAGGTAAACAAAGGGGTGTGCCCACCACCGAAAACAAGAAATAGAAATGGACTTGGGGAAAAGTGGGGAATAGTCATTTAATTCACTAGAAGTTGAGACCGATGAGATCATATACAAGAGGTTTCACTCTCCACAGTATACAATTATGGAATTCATGAATAAGTCATACCTTTTTTATAATAAACTAGTGGTGGGACTTGATACAATTTTTTAATCAAATACATTTTAGACTATAGTAAATTAATCTAAATTAATCGCATTTTAAACGCATATCAATATTTGATGCGAAAAGCAAAATTTTTCAATTCAAATGGATTTTGGTATACGAGTGAATCAATGAATACTTATACATTATACAGCAACATCTTGTTTATTAGCTACTACACAGACCAACA
The DNA here is from genome assembly GCF_963971535.1 of Notolepis coatsorum. Classification (NCBI taxonomy): domain Eukaryota; kingdom Metazoa; phylum Chordata; class Actinopteri; order Aulopiformes; family Paralepididae; genus Notolepis; species Notolepis coatsorum. The sequence goes on from NC_140165.1 coordinate 295,747,134, forward strand.
GTTTTTAACAAAGTGCAGACATTTTGTGTGGTGACGATCGAAAGGCGGCAAATTCAACTTTCCAACAATGTATTGGTTGATCGGCGAAAACGCAGCCTGTAGCCGACAGACAAGAGCAAAGTAATAAACATTATGTGCGATAAAATGCGTAATTTTTTTAATGTTTAATATTTTCTGTAGTTAATTAATAGAAATTAGCACGATAAAGTCCCAGCCCTATAATAAACACAAGATACTTGTGCCCTAATGATAAGGAAAAACGCTCAATGGCACGGCTGGACTGGTAATCTGGCATACCGGGCATTTTCCCGGTGGGCCGACGGACCTTGGGGCCGATATAATTTGATTTATAATTTATTTTTTTAAAGTTTGGTCAACGACCAAAGGTCCATATCGTCATCATAATATTATTAAAATCATTAGGATAAGGGTTCCCTTGATAAAGATGAAAGAAAAGGGCCTCTATTACCATTATTGGTAACACTTTATAATAACACTCAGTTATAAGACATTTATAAGGTATTTGTAGATAATGAACTAATCATGAACAAATCATTTATATACATTCGTAAATGATTATTAGATCATTTATATATATATTTGTATAACATTTACAAATTAGTTATATATTATTTATAACTCATTATCAACATTGTTTGTACTTCATTTGTTCATCATTAAATAATGTTATTTAATGTGTAGTAACACATTTGTAGATGCTTTGAAAATGGATATGAAAAAACGACTATACCTCCATTTATTTGTTTTGATTGATTGATTGATTGATTGATTGATTGATTGATTGATTGTAGAATGGGTACAATACAGTTCAATACATACAATTGTTAAGGAAATGCATTGCAGACCAGAGAAAGACTTTCGTCTTGTTTACATCAGGGTCCCCCATTTTCAATATATAATGACATTTATGACATACACAACATACAGATATATATCATGACATTTATGACATACATGACATACAGATATACAGTACTGTTAGATTTGTGACATACACGATATGCAAATATACAGTACTGTTAAACAGAGATCCTAACAGAAAATATATACATACGAGGGGGAGGAGACTGTACATTGGGAGGGGGTGGGTGGGGGTAGGGGGGGTTTGGACAGGGGATGGGTGGGGGGGTGTGGCCATTTACGGGGGCCAGTTTCGAATTGCAGCCTCCCATAGGTGCTCTTTGAGAGCGGTTTTAAAGGTGGGTAGGGATTCACATATTTTTACAGCTGTGGGTAGGGCGTTCCACATTGATGTGGAATAATTGTGAAACGTGTTTAGTCCCTTGTTTGAGCCGAATCTGGGTTGAACATGATTTGTGGAACTCCCTCTGGTGTTGTGGTCGTGGTATTCACTGACCTTTGGGAAGTATTTCGACATGTACATGGGTATCTTAGTGGTGTAGTGTATCTTGTAGACCCCAGGCCTGTTATGATTCAAGGTAGGAATGTTGAGTCCAATAGTAGAAAGGAAGAAGGAGGCGGAGATTGTGTTGCTCTTCTCAAAATATGTGTTATTTTATTATCAGAAACACAAGAGAAAGATAATGGAGCAAGAAAGCATAATGTAGCCAGGCTACAACTGAGAGATAATTTAGCATAGCGAAAACCGTACACAAGACGGAGAAATAGTTTAACACAACATAATAACAAAACCGGACCAGATGTCCCACTTCTGTCCGAGGCCGACTGCTCGCAGTACTTCTGTTGAAGATCCGACAACAGACAGGAGAACAAATGATTACTATAAAGGCAAAATACCCAGCAAACCACACGCAGTAATTAGTGACAACAAATCACAGGTGACAATCAATCAGAGCTAATTTGCAGAGAACAGGGTGAAGTACTCCAGAATGGCAGTAGGGTTTCCACTCCTGAGAGAGGATAGAAACCCCAAACGTTACACAGGCCCATTGCAAGTTGCTGTACTCTGTCGTCTACTCTAAGCCATCCTAGGTTGTCAAAATGGGCAGGGGTGAGGTGGGTTCTAGGAGTAAGGTCAAGCAGTAGTCTGACCAGTTTGTTTTGTGATGTTTGTAATCTTGTTTTTAGTGCCTTTGAGGTGCAAGCATAGTCGTAGTACCCTTGAATGAGTGCTCCTGTTAGAGTCTTCAGGGTATTCTTGTTTACCAGAGAGGAGATCCGGTACAAGAATCTAGTTCGTTGGTTGACTTTTTTTTATTAAATTGGATACCATTTTGTCACAGGAAAGATTTACATCTAGGATGGAACCTAGGTATGTAATTTCATCTTTCCTTGTGACAATATTGTCACCCACTGTAACTGAGAAGCCGTCGGTCTTGCTGAGTTTGTATTTGATCCGAAGAGAATGGACTGTGTTTTACCCAGGTGTAATGATAGTTTGTTATCAGCGAGCCAGGTGCAGATTCTGCCGAGTTCTGAGCTGAGGGTTTTTGCAACCTGCAACTTGTTCTTGTCAGAGACCAGCAGGGCTGAGTCGTCCACGAACAAGAACAAGTTGCAGTCACAAGCTGATGACATGTCATTTGCATGAATTAGGAACAGTAGCGGTCCTAGTATGCTTCCTTGTGGAACACCACAGCTCACTGTGAGGGGGGGGGGGGGGGGGGGATAGGGTACCATTTACCTCCACCATCTGTTCTCTCCCCTCAAGGTAGGATTGCATCCAGCTCACTGATAGACTATCAAAACCAATTGCTTTTCGCTTGTCAATCAGAATGGAGTGATTGACAGTGTCGAAGGCCTTTTGTAGGTCCAGGATGACCATGCCGTAGTATTTGCCCGCGTCCACCTCTTGTTTGATGTGGTCATTCAAATAGAGAAGGCATGTGTCAGTGGAGTGGGATGTTCTGAAGCCAGATTGGAATTCGTAGATTAGATTTTTTTCCACTAGGTACTTTTCTACCTGTTCGTAGACAATTTTTTTCATGACTTTTGAGATGAAGGTAAGAATAGAAACAGGGCGGTAGTTGCCTGGGTCTAATTTGCGGCCCTTTTTGTGCAGGGGGGTCACTCTCGCAATTTTGAAGTCCTTGGGGACGTGTCCCTGTTTTATGGAGAGGTTTATTATGTGTGTGATGGCTGGGGTGATGGCGGCTGCTGGGTCTCTGAGGAATTTGGAGGGGATGTTGTCATGGCCAGTGGCCTTGTTAGGTTGGAGGGCGCTCAGTTTTTTGAGTACCTCATCTGTTGTTACAATTTCCAGTTTGAAGTCGTCTTTGCGGACCCCTAGGTTTTTGTAGTATGCTACTATGTGTTCTACCCCATAATGCCCTGAGTGGGAGGGTAGTTTATTAACCAGTGTTGTGGCTATGTTTGTAAAGAATATGTTTAGGTATTTGGCCACATCCAGTTGTCTGTGATGAGAGTGTTTTCTGTCTTTATGTTTATGTTTGTAAATCTGGTTTTTAGTTTTTTGCTGCAGCCTAGTTGGTTGTTGAGTAATTTCCAAAGTTCGCGGGTTTGTTTTTGTTTTCCTCAGTTTTGTCATTGATGCCATTTTTGTTTGCGGTTTTGATCATGGTGTTTACATCATTTCTTAGTCTGTTTCTTTGAGTTTTTAGTTCAACCACGTGGGCTTGGAGTTCACTGTTTGAGCTTTTGGTAAGCTTTGTCTGACTTTTATGAAGTTCAGAGCATTTTTTGTCTCTGGTTTTCATAGCGGTCAGTATTTCAGTGTGCATCCATGGCTCAGCGCGATCTTTAACCCTGGTGGTTCTTAGGGGTGCCATGTTGTTAAGTATTGTTGTGAATTTGGTTTTCAAGCCATGTTTCTTCAACCAGTGTACCACTGAGCTCATCTGACCAGTCCATGCTCTCCAGTTCTTGGTTAAAGGCTAGAGTAGGTTTTGAGGTCCCTAAATGTGACTGTTTTGTCACAGCCGGCCTTTTGTTTTAGCTTTTTTTTTATAATGATCACTTAACCCGCATGCTATCACCCCTTTGTTGGAGATCATGGACTTGTCAGAGGTCAGAATGAGGTCAATGGTGGTTTGTGTTGAATCACATACCCTTGTGGGTTGGGTGATTAGCTGGCTGAAACCGTGCAGATCACAAAACCTACTGAAGGCCTTGAAGACGGGTGCTGCTTTACGTAGCATATCCGTGTTCCAGTCCCCAATACGAATCTTTTCTACACCCTCCACCCCAGCTAAACACCAATCAAGTGTGTCATAGAAGCCACTCTGTTCTGGCGGTCTATAGATTGTGCCTACTAGTACTGATTTTGCCCTTTCGAATAAGATTTCAGTACGATTAAGATTTCAGGTCAGTACGGTTGATGAATTTGGTATCTTTGTGAATATACACACAAACACCACCTCCATACTGATTCCTATCCTATCCCTCCTGACTATTGAATAGTTTTCGATTTCAATCTCTGGATCCTGTACAGATGAATCTAGTTTCGTTTCTGTGAAACACAATATGTTTGCCTTACCGGTCATAAACAATTGTCTGATTTCAGCCAGTTTAGGTCTCAGGCTGTTAGTGTTGAATGAATGAATGAATTAATGAATGAATGAATGAATGAATGAATGAATGAATGAATGAATGAATGAATGAATGAATGAATGAATGAATGAAAACTTTATTTAACAGATTGCAGAATGGGTACAATACAGTACGGCTCAATACACACAATTGTTAAGGGGATACAGACCTGAGAAAGACGTTTGTCTTGTTTCCATCAGGGTCCCCCATTTTCAATTCATATAGACATTTATGACATACACAACATACATGACATTTATGGCATAGGGACATAGGTATTTAGTACTGATACATTTGTGACATAAACTGTATTCAAATATACAGTACTGTTACCCCTAGATCCTGACAGAGTATATACATATGATGGGGAGGGGACTGTACATTAGGAGGGGGTGGGTGGGTGGGAGAGAGATATACATACGGCGGGGAGGGAATATATACATGCGGTGGGGAGGAGACTCTCTATTAGGAGGTGGTGGGGGTTTTGGGCATTTACGGTGGCCAGTTTCGAATTGCAGCCTCCCGTATGTGCTCTTTAAGAGCGGTTTTGAATGTGGGTAGGGATTCACATTCCTTTACAGCTTTGGGTAGGGCGTTCCACATTGATGTGGCATAATTGCGAAACGTATTTAGTCCCTTGTTTGAGCCGAATCTGGGTTTAACATGATTTGTTGAGCTTCCTCTGGTGTAGTGGTTGTGGTATTCTCTGACCTTTGAGAAGTATTTTGACATGTACATGGGTACCTTAGTCGTATAGTGTATCTTGTAGACCAGGCCCATTGCAAGTTGCTGTACTCTGTCGAGGTTAAGGTGTTAAGGTGAGTTCCAGCATCTCAGAACCACTCCCCTCCATGCTAGCTCCCACTTTTCCACGATATCCACACGCCGGATCTCCCTATGTTATGTCAAAAATACATTTCCTGATACCAATATCACACATGAAATGGCAACAACAGAGAAGAAAAGGAATACTCTTACCCTTTGTTTACTTTGGCCCCCGGCTGACATTGTTTCTCCTCAACCAAATCCACTGACCGCCTTTCAATGCTTCTTCTGACATCTCATTTACCTAACAAAAACATATCGTCAGTTGGGGGTCCCTGAGAATGTCTAATCAGATGCGGGTCTGCGGCCTATTGTTTATCAATGTGGGGGTCTTTGACATGAAAAGGGCTGAGAATCACCGGTTTACTTGATTGACTTATGTCTTGATACAATGAATAACACCAGAACATGGTTAAATAGTTTTTAAATTGTATTTGCTGTGTTTTTTTTAGCTGTAAAAGACGTATTCACATCAGCAGCCTAATGGTTATAAACACTGGAATAAAAGAAAAAATCTAATTCTTCAATCATTTACGTGAATATATATATATATACCCCATATTTATATGGTCCAAGAGAAACAGATTGGCGCTTTAACCTCCCTATTTAAAGTTTAAAACCACTATTAGGCTGCCAATACTTCCCTCCACTTGACGTTGTTCATCCATCTTTAGAATATCGGTAAATGTTTCTCCTTCCAACTGTCTCCAGGCTCCACTCCAGATGACAGAGAACGGAGGGTCAGCCGAGGACACAGCCCTGAAATACTGTATCAAGGGAATCATTATCACACTATTATAATCCCCTATATTATTAGTGTGGTTTCCCTCATATTATAATCCCCTGCTTGCTCTGTGTCTTTATTCCGCCCGCTCTTTTGCCACGCTACTCCTCCCAAAGAAATATGTACGGTACCAATGGCGAGAGACGAAAGACTTTCTTGATCCCGTTTGAGTTGTGCTATGAATTACACATGTACTGTAACGTTTGAAAGCAATGTCTTTCTTCAGAAATCGTGACCAAGGTTACTCAACACTTTCATTGGTTTATGTTTGCTACACAACATTTAAGCCCCACCTCCTTTCATATCCTGTGAACCGTTTGTCGTAGAGACTTGTGGGTGGCGCTGTTGATTCAACAGGAGACACCTGCTTTCATTGGTCTAATGTTTGCCCCGCCTCTTACACTTAAGCCCTGTCCCTCGCATGTGGCGCTGTTGGATTTAGCAGGGGACACCTGCTTTCATTGGTCTATGTTTGCCCCCCCTCCTACACTTAAGCCCTGTCCCTCGCGTGTGGCGCCATTGGATTCATCAGGGGACACCTGCTTTCATTGGTCTATGTTTGTCCCCCCCTCCTACACTTAACCCCTGTCCCTCACGTGTGGCGCCATTGGATTCATCAGGGGACACCTGCTTTCATTGGTCTATGTTTGCCCCCCCCCTCCTACACTTAACCCCTGTCCCTCACGTGTGGCGCCATTGGATTCATCAGGGGACACCTGCTTTCATTGGTCTATGTTTGCCCCACCTCCTACAATTAAGCCCTGTCCCTTTTTGTATCTCATGAACCGCTTGTCGTAGAGGCTCGTGTGTGGCGCCATTGGATTCAGCATGGGACATCTGCTTTCATTGGTCTATGTTTCCCCCGCAACCTTACGCTTAAGCACTGCCCCCTTTGAACATCGTGAACCGTTTGTGGCAATAGAGACTCGCGGACTCAGCGGGGACATCTGCTTTCATTGGTTTATTTTGGTTACATTTAGTATCTCGTCGTACAGACACGTTCCAACACTGTCGTTTTCAGCACACAGTCAGCGGTCCATTGGGAGCAACCACACTCACAATTTCTGCTGGAGTTGTCTATTTTTTTTTTTTTATCTACTTTTTCTCCCCGTTTTCTATTTTTCTCCCTTCCCCAATTTCGTATTGTCCAATTCTACCCTCCCCTGTCTCGAACGCTGTTGGCCATGCCTCCCACAAGCCGGCTGCAATGTGGACGAAGCCTTGCATCACGTGTCCCCTCCGGTACTCGAGGAGGCAGTTGTTGCATCTTTTCACCTGCACAGCGCAATCTCTCAGCGGCGAGGGTCTGCGTGGGAGGGACACGCCGCCCCCATCGCTTCCTGATTCTACTGCGCAGGTGCACCAGCCGACCTGTAGGAGTCGCTGTCCACAGCGCCTTGCCCACTGCGCCACCTAGCCGCCCAGCTGCTGGAGTTGTCTATTTAGAAATGTTTTGCTGTGGCCGTCCCGGGTTCGACTCCCGGACCCGGCGACCTTTGCCGAATGTCTTCCCCCTCTATCTCCCATACTTCCTCTCTCTCTCTCTGCCGGACTGCCCGGAGAAAAACAATAAAAGTCTACCAAAAACATAATAAAAAAAAAGAAATGTTTTGCTATGATACCAGTTTGGATACTTCAGTTTTGATACTACTTCAATTAGACTTTTTTTCTATATATTTCTATTCCTTAAAGCATCTATTCTAACTAATACAATCAAACCTCCGTAGAAATGCCCATAAAATAGAAGACGATATTGAGAAAAGAAATGTAAATATTATACATTTCTATGCATTTATTTATTTTGCATTTATTTTAAATTTCTTGGACCTTATGGTGTTCTTGTTTTGTTCTTGACTTATTGTGATGTTTCTTCTTGACTTGTTTAAAGAAGACGTGTACGGCCCATGGGGACATTAACGTGTGTTGTCGGGCCTTACAAATACATTTGATTTGATTTGATTTATACAAGAGAGAGAGAGAGAGAGAGAGAGAGAGAGAGAGAGAGAGAGAGAGAGAGAGAGAGAGAGAGAGAGAGAGAGAGAGAGAGAGAGAGAGAGAGAGAGAGAGAGAGAGAGAGAGAGAGAGAGAGAGAGAGAGAGAGAGAGAGAGAGAGAGAGAGAGAGAGAGAAAGAGATGGACCGGGCGGAGTGGGGTTGCATTGGGTGGGCCGGGTGATCAAACCTATATGGGCACAAGTGGAACACGTGCGAGTGTCATGGCAGGCTCACAGGCCGGGAGTTTAACAGAGCGGCCCAGACCAGGCACCTCAGATCAGAAGCCAGTGTACACACACAACACAACACGACTCACATGATAATATGAGTCATGAGGCCAGTGCCAAGTCATTACACACAGTTTAAATTAAAGGTCTCGGGTAAACCAAATGAAACATATCATTTTTACGTCAACAGAAAGGAGAGCCGGGTGTATATACAGCACGCTGCTCTGTTAACATGCAATATCTATAATGCTAGGGTACCGCTTTCCCTTAAAAGAAAGTGCTACCTACCTTACCCTAGGTGCACCTTCGCCCTATATATGATACTGTAATGCTGCCGTGGTGCCGACAGTCTTTTTAGATTTCAGTTAGATTTCAGTGAGCCTACACAGCTATGACTTTTGCAGATACTGTATATATATACTAGGGATGTCAAAATGAATGCTTTAACTTTGGAGATTAATTAAAATCATTTAAAGCATTAAAATAAATTAATCTAGATTAATCTATGGAGTGAAAAATCTTCAATCTTAGCGCCGCGGATATAAGAAAGAGGTCTAGCTGAGTCAATGTTGATGGTTTTGTTGAACATTTGTATTTCACAGGAGAGAAACTGTATTCAAAGAAAGCTATTAAAATAGTCTTTGAATCTAAATATACTTTCTTTGTGTTGATTTTACATTAATTCCATGATTTTACTCAAGTAAATATCTGTTACAAGCTTCGGTTTTAAGTAGAAAAATGCTATTTTTAATCTAGTCTAATCTAGATTAATTACAGAAAATTGTGAGATTAATTAGTTAAATCTTTTTTATCTATTGACAGCACTAATATATACATATCTGTCTGAATATACCTGCATATAATCCTTTTATATACCTACGTACAGTATACACCTGCATATAACCCATATAACTGTAATCAAATCAAATGTATTTGTAAAGCAACGAAATGTCAAGGCAATAGGGAGGTGTAGTGGTTACGTCATCTTCGTTTTTTCCTGTTCCACACTCTGTTCCACTCCATGTATTTCCCCATTGACCATTTCTAAATCGGCTTGTTTTAGAGAAATAAAGCATTAACGTTGGCATGGTGTACCTTTCTGTGCGTATTCATCCACAATCTATAGCTCAACATGAAAATATTCGTAAAGGTAGCTAAATAACAACGTTTATGTTTTCGTTCACTGGGAAACTACACTACCATTTGGCGCTGCTGACTGACGTCACCACAGCGTAGACGCCTGGCTTTAGTCACAGACCTAGGATCAGATTTCCCTTACATTCCATAAGCTTAACAATTCGTACAATGGGAAAATAACTGACCCTGAATCTGTGGCTAGTATCTCTCTGGTGGTCATAACTTATGACCACCAGAAAGATACTAGCCACAGATTCAGGGTCAGTTATTTTCCCATTGTACGAATTGTCATAACCATTCATCTCTAAAGCCAACCACCATTTTTAAAAGCAACAATCACGTTACCATATTTGTATTTATATTTTAAATCGTATAACGTTATTTCGCTCCATATAATTAAATCACTGTAAATACTAATGTAAATCATTGTTTCGTTGTACATATTGTGTATAGTTTATAACGTTAGTTTTTTACATGACGTTAGTAGCTAGCTAGCTTGCTAGCCGGCATGCCCAAAACTCTGAATGAATGAATGAATGAAAACTTTATAACAGATTGCAGAATGGGTAAAATACAGTACGGCTCAATACACACAATTGTTAATGGGATGCAGACCAGAGAAAGACTATTGTCTTGTTTACATCAGGGTCGTTAACGTTAACGTTAGTTAGCTATCGTGGTAGCCCCTTTCGTGACTGTGATGCACCGAGTGCTATCGTGGTATCAACGGGCCGTGTAGCTAGCTAGCTTGCTAGCCGGCATGATGCGTGCAGTGCTTTGCCCCACAGGTCTGAGAAGAGGACCTGCACATTTTACTCGTTCCCGAAACTCCTCTACATGCCCCGATTTAAAATGGTTCACGACAGTAGACATAATGCTACGTAATAGCATTTAGCGGGGTAACGTTAACGTTAGTTAGCTAGCTTGGTACTATGACCCGTGACAGGGATAAGGCGACAGCCTAACAGACCAATAGCGCTGTGTACTGAACAACAGGCTGCCTAGTGGTAAGTGTAGTTCTTTTTTTACGACAAATTAAAAACCTTATAACTACCTTTGTTTCAACCAAAAATGCTTAAACAATCATGTTAGTGGTAGAAGGGAACTAATTTTGTGCAAAAATGGAAAGCTTGCCAATGTTCATGCGGCAGAATTGTTACAATAGCCGATAATCCATTTTCCCAATGATAAATCCCTATACGGGTGGAACAACCAGTGACGTCAGACTCCTCCTCCCTATGTCCCCATGGGCCGGACACATCTTCTTTAAACAAGTCAAGAAGAAACATCACAATAAATCAAGAACAAAATCCACCATAAAATCCAAATAGGCAACACTCCCAGACATTTCCCAGCTAAGGTTAGGAAAAACTCACTAAAAACATAGCAATAGAAAAAAAGCACCACAGAAGATGTGGAGGGGAGAAACCTTAGAAGGGGCGTTCAAAGGGGGATCCCCCAACTTGGATGTCGGTGATAATATAGTGTTGCTATGGATGATCGATGGGTGGAGAATAAAACAGGCGAATAATTTGTATGTATGTACATATAGCAACTGGGGTAGATAAGAACATGTTTTAAGATTTAAATAGAATAGAGCTAAGAATAACAACAACAAAAGAAAAAGCATAGGGAAACAAGCGTTAGTATGAAAATAAGATAAAGGCTAAATGTCAAGGCTCGGAGCTAAACATTTCAGAGTCATATTCCATTTGGATGAATGTATTCCGCTCGAATCCATTTGAAGTATGCGGGCGACGTAGAGAACATTGCACCACCTTGGCCATCACCACGAGACATCCACTCACAGAGAGACAGGGAGATGGGGACAGGGGTTAGAGAGTTTGTGTGTTTGTAGTGGGCGGACATAGGAGCAGTATGATACAGTAGCATGTACAATAATGCTGTATATACCATTATATATATATATCAATCAATCAAACTTTAATACAGACTCATGGTCTAAATAAAACAAATAAAACATACACAACCTTTATAAAATTACACACAACAGAAAAAAAGAACATCACTTAAAAAATACACATCAATGTCCCACAAATAAACAGCTGTGCCAATGTCTGAGTGGTGGCACTGAGCCTAATGTCCGTTAAAACCAGAATGATCTCATTACCAGAGTCATTTATATATTCTTACTACTTATATTCTTATATCCACATCTGTCTGTACATACCTGCATATAATCCTTTTTACATATCTTTAGATACTATATATCTGTAGGCGGCTGAGTGGCGCAGTGGGCAAGACGCTCGCCACTAACGCAGGATATGCTGGTATGGAGCCCAGCTCTCGGCGGCCGCGTTGCTACCGGCTTGGCCGGCCGTCATACTAACACAATTGGCAGAGTTAGAGGGTGGGAAAGCCGGTGGGTGGGGATTGGACGTTGTGGACAGCAACTCCTACAGGTCGGTTGGGTGACGCCTGTACAGCAGAAACAGGAAGTATCGGGGGCAGCGTGAGCCTCCCACTCCTCGCCACTGAGAGTTCAAGCTGTCTGGTGAAAAGATGCGACAGGCTGCCTCCTCGTGTACCGGAGGGGACACGTGATGCAAGGCTTCTATCCTCACTACAGCCGACCAGTGGGAGGCATAGTTTAGCAACGTTCAAGACAGGGGAGGGAAGAATTGGAATCACAAAATTGGGATGGGAGAAAAATAGAAAAATAGGAGAAAAAGTGGATAAAAAAAATATATATACTATATATCTGTGCATATCCCTATTCCAACTCTTACTAGTTACGCTGCTGGCCAGTATGACTTACCGGTACTACCATAATGTCTTTATACCTATATCACAATACATATTAATACTACAGCTCTGTACATACATCTGATTATTACTCATTAGTGCTAATCTATATATTTTATACCAAGTTTAATTACCTGTACATTGTATATTACTGTTGCACTTTATAGCTACTTTCGCACGCCAGTAAATTGTACTGTACTTGTTGAATCTAATCTAATCTAATCTTTTATGCAATATGAATTGAAAATGGGGGACCCTGATGGAAACAAGACAAACGTCTTTCTCAGGTCTGCATCCCCTTAACAATTGTATGTATTGAGCCGTACTGTATTGTACCCATTCTGCAATCTGTTAAATAAAGTTTTCATTCATTCATTCATTCACAATGCAGTCATTAGTAGGCTTCTTGTGTCGATGCTATTTTGCTTGAAGCTGTTCTTTCTTTTTTTTTAAACTTTGGCCATTTCCCTGGCTCTTTTATACGTTTATCGCATTTATACTTGGTCAAGTTCGACCGACAGAAGCAGGCTGAAAGGGTTCAGATGGGGGGGGAAGACACTCTGGGAAAGGCACGGCTGCAGTCCGGGATTCGAACTCGCTCAGCCCCAGATCCGTGACGAGCACGGTTGTCCACGGCGCTGAAATAGCACTCGCGGTACGTGGTGAGCTACTGGAGCTCCCCTTGAAGCTGTTCTTTCATAGGGAAAATACCTGCTTTTAAACCAATTCACCATAGTTAATTTTGATCAGTTCCATGCTTTTGATAATAATAATAATAATAATAATAATAATAATAATAATAATAATAATAATAATAATAATAATAATAATAATAATAATAATAATAATAATAATAATAATAATAATAATAATAATAATAATAATAATAATAATAATAATAATAATAATAATAATAATAATAATAATAATAATAATAATAATAATAATAATAATAATAATAATAAATGCCACTTATATAGCACTTCTCTAGAACTCTATAGTTGCTTTACACTAAGGGACACACAAGGATGGTTGGGGGGGGGGGGCAGTGGAAAATAGATGCTTTTGATGCTTGGATTAACTAATTTCATGCTTTGTTAAAGGTATGATTTCGCCTGTCAAACTAAACATGTTGCAAATATTCTCATGCACCGTCTGCCACACATTGAAAAGTTTCAATGTAAACAGTATTACTCCACTGCAAGCATTATTCTCTTTCATGACTGACTTGTGAGGAAATTGGCTGCAATGTCATTCCCAGACTCATTCTGCCACACAGCCTGCCTCCTCTTCTGCACTGATGATTGGAGAAGAAAATCACACTGGAAAGCCCCACACTCACTCATTTAATCTGCACCCTTTGAAAACGTTCAAAGACCATGTGTGTGTGTGTGTGTGTGTGTGTGTGTGTGTGTGTGTGTGTGTGTGTGGGTGTGTGCGTGTGTGTGTGTGTGTGTGTGTGTGTGTGTGTGTGTGTGTGTGTGTGTGTGTGCGAACACACACGTGTGTTGATTAATCGCTGACAACAAAACTCAACTTCTAACTGTGATGTCATGAGAGTGTGACTCCCAAACATACGTCAATAGGACTGAATGAATGGGTATAACAACAACAGCGGAAAGATGATCTTCCATCATCTCCGTCCAAAAGCGTCCCTGTGCAGATGAGCTGAGATCAGAGAGAGAGAGAGAGAAAGAGAGAGAGAGGGGGAGAAAGAGAGAGCGAGAGAGAGAGAGAGAGAGAGAGAGAGAGAGAGAGAGAGAGAGAGAGAGAGAGAGAGAGAGAGAGAGAGAGAGAGAGAGAGAGAGAGAGGGGGGGAGGTTCAGGGAGGGACACACTTCTGCTGTAGGCCAAACTGACTGGTGTGCAGGGGTGGGAAATCCATTGTCACATAAAGTTGGGGGGCCCCTGAATTCCTCGCGCCACCCCCGCCTGTCATAATAGAGGTAGCAACCGAATTAACCCTTTGACGCTCAGATGTTCCACAGAGCTTTTATGCTCTTTAGCAGGAGAGGACTTACGCAGCCTTGAAAGCCTAATGACAATAAGGACTGGGGGGGATATAATGTCTTTAACATGGCTTCTGCACTGAGGCTTGCGCCATGTGTCCTTTTCACCGTCTCATGTTCAAAGGCACTTTCCGTAATGACGCTACCAAAATGGGGCGGCCCTTCAAAGATATTCTTAGTCAAGCGGGGGTTACGATAATTATGTCTTCCCTTTTTACAGCGTGGGCAGTGATCATATTGATGATCCGGCTATACATAGATATATCTGCTCGAGTCGTGTGGCAGATGACAAAAGATGGATTGCAGTGAGTAAGGTCTGAACAGAAGCAGGGGGCCGGGTCATGACTGATGGTTTTGTTTGTCGATCGGGGCTTGTGATATCTCCGGAGGAGCCATGCTACTATCCTTCTAAAATGAGGCCAGAGGTAGAGCGAGGTCTTTCCACTGGAGCCAGGATTACCCATAAGCCCCTCATACCTGCAGCTCGCACGGAAGTCTCTCCCCTCCCTCAGCACAGGGTCGGGCTCCTGGGATGCTTCGTCCTCAGCCTCCCAAAGATCCCTTTCTCTCCAAAGCGCTCCGCTGAGACCTTTTTTTTCCCCTTCTCATCCTCCTGTATTTTTTTTTCTTTTTTTCACGGGTTGTGTTTTTTCCTGCTTTCTCCTCAAGGTCTTTGCCAGGCTACTTGCGTGACTAGAGGGAGTAAAAAAAAAAAAAAAGGCTTCAAAACCCACTGGCACGCGATCCCCAATTCTATTTTTGGAGTGTTCTTTCTTTTTTTCTTCTTTTTTTTCTTCTTTGAAAACAAAAAAAGAGAAAAAAAAAAAACCCAGAGAGAAATAGGCAATAGCGGGGTGAAGGGGGTCTGTTTCTCATTTGTCCCGGCCCTGCCTCCTGTCCTTCCCCGCCAACGTCAGAACCACAGCGTAGGAGGAAGGAGGGCGGCTCAGACCGGGGTGGAGGAGGCGGAGGAGGAGGTGGAGGAGGCGGAGGAGAAGGAGGAGTGTTTTTCCTGCAAAAACCACGGCCCAAACTATGGACCCTCATCTCAGCCCCTGTCACTTAGCAACCGGCCCAGCCTGCTTCCCATTAGTGGGCCAGCTGCTTGCGTTTCAGGCTTTACTTTTGTTTTGATTCGTTTCTCCCCTTTTAACGTTCGCCTTAAATTCACCATGATGAAATTACTCCATTTGAGCTCCTCGTTCGCTGTTAATTCGTTTTCGTCAGCCATCGTACCCCGGCGGAAGCCTTTCGGTTGCAATGCTGCCCACCGGCTCAACACCCAACGCTCAATCTCTGCAATTTGTTGCTGTAATTATGGGAGTAATGCTGTACGTTGTGGGAGAGACAGCATGCGTAATAGGAATTAATTATGGATGTGGTGTTTATTGTTTGACAGATATGAATATCCTGTGTACTGTTTTGGTTGTTTATTGTTTGAGTCACAGTAATGTTGAGGTCTGTATTTCGTAGGAGCAGGGGCAGAACTTAAAGCCATCAAAACCAGAATGACACTCATCAAATGAATGCCTTGGTGAGGACAGGAACTGCAACCCTATCATCCTAAATTAAGTTCACGTTCAAGTTTCTTTATTAGTTGTCATACAAAAATACAGAATACTTTTATATGAAATGCTTGTTTCTGTTTTGCTCCTGCGAGTGTGCTAGATAAAAATAGATAAGTATAAAATAAGTATAAAATAAGTATAAAATAGAAAGTCAAGTACGTAAACAAGTGTAAACAAAAGTGTTCAATATACATAATATACAATATACAATGCAGAGTAGAGAAAAAGTAACTGAGTTACAATACAATATACTGTAAGGGTCCACCTGTCCTAGGACCTTCCCCTCCTTTCCGTCCTCCTCAACAGCCCCCACCCTTGCACCAACTTTCCACTACTCCTCAACAGCCCCCACCTTTGCACATACTTTTCCCATCTGTACCTCCCCCTGCTGGACATTCATCTGAACTTCCCCTTATCTCCCTCAAGCATACCCTCCTGGTGCACTGGTGTATATTTATATTTATATTTACTGGTGTCTACATGTCTCTCTGTGCCCTTCCCCTGCTACTTTGTCTCTTATTCCCCTGTTAATTGTTATGTTCCTTGTTTATTAGTTCCTTGTGGGGTTGTTTGGTTGTTATGTTTACTCTGTCTAGTGTTCAGTCGATCTTTTCTTGTGTGTGTTTCCTTCCTGGTTGTCTCACCCCATGTGCGTCTCGTTTTGCTAATTTCCCTGCTGTCTCTCTAGTGTTAATTGTTCCCCCTATATCTGGTGTGTGTTCCCTTCCCTCCATTGTCGGTTCATCGTTTGTTGTGCGTTTGTTGCTAGTGTTTGCTGCTTGTGTTTGGTGTTCATGTTTGCTGTTGCTGTCTAGTGTTCCTGGCTGTTCCTTGTCTCCCGTGAGCCTACACCCCTTGTCTGTACGTTTTCTAGTGTTTTTCTTTTTGTTTGTTCCACCATTCTTTGTTTTCGTGTAAAGTTCATCTCGTTTTGTTAGTGTTTTATTTGTAGTCAGCTTGTTCTATTTTTCCTTGCCTGCCTTGCAGTGTTTTTTGTTGTGCCTTTGGTACATGCTCTCATTTATGAGTTTATTCTTTGTTTTGTAGTTTGCCCTCTGCCGGCCATTGCTGTGCCATCCTTATTGTATGCTGAAGTAAAGCATTATACTTTTGACTTCACTCCTGGCTCCGTGTCTCATTGTTGCCTATTGCCTTCTCCTCGTCCTGTTCTGCGTTTGGGTCCTCCGCCAACACTAATCCTTAACAATATACAGTACAATGCAGAAATGGGATGAGGTACAACTTAGGGTACTAAGGTGCAATGAGGTATGAGTTGTAGTGCAAATCTCTTTACCAATAAATATAAAGTGTGTTAAAGTGTCTAAAGTGGGTAAAGTGGGTGCTACAGTGAGTTGTTTATTTAAAGTGAGTGTGTACGTGTGGATGTGTGTGCTGTGAGTGTATTTGATGGTTTGTTACATAGTGTTATTGTCGTTGAGCATCCTGATGGCCTGGGGATAGAAGCTCCTTTAAGTTACTAATGAAAGAATACATGAAGCATAATGGCTACTAGTAGGTACCATTCCTGCCTTAACCCAGTGCTCCAGTTTGGGTGCCATCTCCAAACCATTTCATTACATTTTAAACCACAATCAAGTTCTTGCCAAAGGGGAAAAGGTTTGTAGCCTGGTCTGAGAATTCCTAGACACATTTGGTCGAGCAATTCAAAGCGGGATCTGGAGAAACTTCAGCTCGCTCAGAACAGAGCGGCACGTCTCGCCCTCCGCTGCTCTGTGAGGAGCAGTGTTGGGGGAATGCATGCCGCTCTGTCTTGGCTTAGAGTGGATCAGAGGCTGGCATGCAGGCTGGCATGTAACATTTTTGTTTAATATTTATAAAATTGGTAAACCTAAATCTTTGTGGTCAGAACTAGGCTACAACCCACCAATACTAGACATGGCTATGTCACCAGACACGCCGTGGGTCTTCATTTCACTCTACCTCTACCAAGTACAAATGCACTTAAGAGAACCGTAATGTATAGAGCTGCTGCATACTGGAATTGTATACCTGTGAAGATAAAGATGATCAGCAACAAATGAACTTTTAAGAAAAAGTTGAAGGATGGAGCGGCTGGGGGCGGCTACGTGGCGTAGTGGGCAAGGCGCTCGCCACGAATGCGGAGACGCTGGGCTCGCCTGTTCGAGCCCAGCGTCTCCACATTGCTTTCAGTTTAGCTGGTCGTTCATACTAATACACATTGGCCGTATTAGGGGGTGGGAAACTGATGGGTGGGGATCGGGCGTTGTGGACAGCGACTCCTACAGGTCGGTTGGTGCGCCTGCGCAGTAGAATCAGGAAGTGTCGGGGGCAGCGTGAGCCTCCCACGCGTTACTCCTCGCCACTGAGAGATCGAGCTGCGCAGGTGAAAAGATGCGACTGCTGTTACCTCAAGTACCGGAGGGGACTTGTGCTATGTATGACTTAGTCCACATTGCAGCCGGCTTGTGGGAGGCAAGAAACAGCGTTCGTGACAGGGGAGGGTTGAATTGGATGATACGAAATTGGGATGGGAGAAAATATAGAAAATGGGAGAAAAAGTGGATCAAAAAAAAAGGATGGAGCGGCTGGGTGGCGCAGCGGAGATTGCGCTCGTCACCAATGCAAGAGACTCCGGTCTGGAATCCGAGTGTCAGCATTGCCTCCGGCTTGGGCCGGCCGTCATACTGGCTCAATTGGCAGAGCCAGCGGGTGGAAGTCGATGGGTGGTAGATTGGACGTTGTGGACAGCGACTCCTACAGGTCGGTTGGGGGACGCCTGCACAGCAGAGACAGGAAGTAGCGGGGGTAGTGTGAGCCTCCCATGTGACAGGCTGCCTCCTCGTGTACCGGAGGGGACACGTGATGCAAGGCTTCTATCCTCCCTACAACCAACCAGTGGGGGGCATAGTCGAGCAACCTTCAAGAAAGGGGAGGGGAGAATTGGAAACACGAAATTGGGATGGGAGAAAAATAGAAAATAAGGAGAAAAAGTGGATAAAAAAAATTAATTTGAAGGACGCTGTTATGAATGGTGAAATACAGTTGAGTTACTGATTTATTAAGTTAGTATTGTTAGTTTAGTTAGTTAGTTTAGTTAGTATTGTATTTGTGGTTGGAGCCTTTGTGTGTTTTTTCTTTGAGATGTTGAAGATGTTGAGAATGTGCTTAGGCTAAGGTGTTTCTTATGTCTTTAGTTTTTTTGTTACTGTAATGTAATGCACTGTAATGTTGTAGGTTGTGTGTTATGACCCCAGGAAGAATAGTCTTTCACCCATGGGTGTAGACTAATGGGGATCCATAAATAAACATAAACATGGCTGGCTCGTGAAGATGAATGAATGAAAACTTTATGAATGAATGAATGAATGAATGAAAACTTTATTTAACAGATTGCAGAATGGGTACAATACAGTACGGCTCAATACATACAATTGTTAAGGGGATGCAGACCTGAGAAAGACGTTTGTCTTGTTTCCATCAGGGTCCCCCATTTTCAATTCAAGATGGTACCATATCCCTCGTTACATGACTAAAATAATGAATAAAACTAAAATAACAATGTATAATCATTTAAAACTAACATTATACTATGCTTCCTGACACTTAGAAATGAATGTGTGTTAATGTCACATTGAGATTTCCTTTACTATGTCAGGAAAGGCCACAGATGGCAAGGGATTGAGTTGTAAAAGAAAACAACAAAGTAAGATGAGACGTCTAATAACTATTTCACGCTTTAGAAGACACACTGTAATTATGTTCGATCTGTGTACAGATGCTGCTGTCGTTCAAATTAATGAGTTTAGATTGCCTGGGAACTACTCTCAATTCTGGCTCAAAAAACAAAAGCGTCCCACAGTTTGATCCATGGCCGTTGCTTGATAAATCACTCAGGCACAAAAAAAAACGTTGCGAGAAAGATTGTGTGAGATGTAGATTGATGGCTTTCCACATTAATAGTCTGGTACTTTGTTGTGGGTTTATGATCATGAATCTAGAATGAACTCTCTATCCCTCCAATAATGCACACATTATTTTGTTCAAGCAAATCTAAGCAGATTTCCTCTTACATGGGTGTCTATGCTTATGGCATACCTACTGCAGATGAAGTCATAAATAAGAGACTCAAAAAGATATTTTAGACGTGTGACACAGCTCCATTATGTGCTTACTGTATGTGGTCTTGGCACGCCTATTGGCCATATTCACACGGTGACCATTTTGCTCTTACGTCATGTTCAGGTCGCTGATTCCTTTCCACCCTGTTCCCACCCAGGGTGGGAGTTTCTGTCAAACTCCCTGTATAGTCCAGATGGAGATCACAGCCAAATGCCACTCAATGAGAACATCCGTCCAAGGGGCAGAATGCAGCCAATTACGCCACAGGGTCTGGTTGTGAGGCCTCTGAGAATGTGGAATCTTCTTTCTACTGGAACAAGTGAAAGACTTGTTGAAATAGAGTAAGTAGAACGTATTTTTTTTAATTTTTAAATGAGTTAGATTAGCTCACGCCATAGACCTCTCACGGGTGACATATTTCCGTCTCTCCAAGATCTCCTGCAGCTATAGGAAGATGAATGGACTATTAATAGATCGCTCCTAGCATCGTCTGTCGTTCATGCAGCTGTGATCCTGTGAACTAAGCCTTCTAATATACATTTCTCTCTCTGATAAGGCAGGGGATTTAGACATTTGAAGCAGCAGTTCAAAATCGCCAGCCAAAACTAGCTTAGCATTGTCACCCGACATCACCAGCGTCAGTGCATTCGCTGCGACCTCCGGTCATTTAGTGTTAGCAAGTTGTCTTTTAAAAATTGGAACGTTAACTAAACAGAAAATCCTTTGGTGAAATGCAATTTTCCCACTAACTCGGAACTCCACATGCCTCAAGGACAAAGTTACTGGTAAACGGGAAAGGCCGTTAATTTTCGCCCCCATAGTGCAAGCTTTGAAGTGCATGCTTACTCATATAACTGAAGTTACATTTGTAACCATCATTATATTTCTTTAGCACGGTTCCTTCAAAGCACACACACCATGCCTCCTATTTTACATTTAATAATAGGTGATTTTATGAGGTTCTGGTGATGAAAGGACAATGGAAAAAGAGAAAGACTTGTGTGTAATGAGGTTGAACCCTTGAACCCTCAGCCCTAAGCTAAATACCCCCCACTTCACCACCTGATCTGGATACTTCTCAGGTGGCAGAATGGTTAAGACCATGGTATTTACCATACATGGTCACATGGTGCTGGGTTGGCGGTTCAAGGCTGTCGGATGACAGGTGCCAAGCGCAAAGTGCCTGCTAGTACTATAGTGACCACCGTTAAGAGTGGTGCCGTGAACTTGGATAATATGGCTGAACTCCACTCGCCGTGGAGTGTGGAATGAGTTTAGAAGGGTGAGTGTAACCAGGTTGAAACCTTGCAATGGTAGCCTCTTGGTGTAAACTCACACACCCCCACTTTGCCACCTGAATTGGATCCCTTTCAGGTGGCGGAACGGATAAGACCACAGTGTTTAACATACATGGTCACATGGTGCTGGTGAGCGGAGGGTTTCGCGGTTCGACGGCTGACGGAGGACAGGTGCCTGCTAGTACCTACAGTGACCACCGTCACACAGTTTTGACTCCGAGTAGAGGACTGCTGTTGCCGATTGTTGGTTTAGGCCCGTTGCCTTTTAAGGCCTGGATTTTAAACGTTATATTCCTCTTCTATCTTGACAGCATGGAGCAGTGTGGATAGCAAAGTAAACATGGCCGTGTTTGTGTTCTCCTCCCCGGGTCAGTGTATAGTGTGTATAGCCCCACCAGACAGATGAGTGAGGCAACCGGCTTTGGGGGTTTGAGTGGTACAGTGTAGACTGACATATCCCATCAGGCCAGCAGGCTTTCTCTCATATGCGAGGTAATAAGCATAGCTGAAGGAAAAAGCTAACCTAGCTTAGCCTAAAAGTGCAACGATACACTAACCTCCATAAAGGCAATAATAATTTATGATGATCCCTGATGATGTTTATATCAAATACACTCTCAGCCTCTTTGGGGATTTATTACGGTGTGTATATGCGGTCTATTGAGAACATATGGCAAGTATTTGCTGCCAAGACACTTTTTTTTTCTCGTCCCTATGGTGTGCTATCCTCAGAGCTATAGGTGAGAACCGAGGAGTGGTGAGATTTCTGACACTGTGAGGACGTTGCCACAGTAGAAATTAGATCCTTTTCTGGGCTCAGGCTGCATATAGTAAGAATCTTAATCTTCCAACTTTTTTTTCCTTTTTTCTTTACACTACTTCATACATTATGAGTTATTAAGAAAGGGGGGGGGGGTGAATGGAAGTCAATTGGAGCTTTTTTCCAAATTCATTCCAGAAACTGATACATTTTTATATGTGTTTGTCAAACATTATGAGGATATGAAAAGACACTGAGGTGAGACTTTTTATCTTTTTTCTTTTGCTGATTTATGGAACGTTTAGTACTTTGCCGATGGGCTTCCCTTGTACATGGAGCCATTTATGTCGGCCATTCTTTTTTTTCTTTTTACACTAAAAACCCGATTGAAATGGCAAACGACTCAGCATGAAAACTTTATCCACATTTTAGGGGCTCATGAAGGTACCACTTTCACTCGGAACTATAAAAGCTTTAAAACATGCTCGGCAATAAAAAATATGTGGTGGTCAAAGTCTTCCATTGTATTTATAACTCACGTCTGTTCGCAAAGTAGAGACTCCTTTTTCGAACGGCAAATTGCTCGACGTGGTGCAGGTTTATCAACGCTCTCGGCGCTCGTAACAGTGCCGCTATCGGGGTTTATGAGCTATAAAACACACAGCGGTCAGTGCCAAGGAACTGCGTTCAAATCGTGGATTAATCGGTTATGTTAAATCGCAGGGGCTTATGATGAGACCAAATCCATACCATCCCTGAGATCAGAGTTGATTTAGCTCCCTAACAAGCCTGTCCACTCGCTCCAGATGTCTTTTAGACTGCTGGTGGTGGCACAACACCAGCTGCAGTGCAAGTGGGGTTTAATTACCTTGCTTAAAGCCACAATCCGTTTTTTTAACCATATAATGTGGGGTGTATTCACATAGATCCTTGAAGAGTTTGATTTGTAGATGGAAAATAAGCGTAATGGAACTTTCTTAAACTTTCATATAGCTTATATAGCAGAATATAGGACTATTTTACTCCACAAACATTCCCCCCCCAAAAAAATGTAAAGCCACAGGATACTCCTATTTACCTGTTGTCTGGTATTAGCCCTTTTGATCAAGTCCAACTAAATAAAGAAGTGAATCAAAACAAGTCTCCACTGCTATTTTTTCTTTGGTGGTGGTGGTGGTACCCTTTCTGTTTATGTTTGGATTACCGACTGGGCCTTTAAGAGCGATATGGTGGTTTATGTAGCGTCTAAGTCATTTCAGCATTCCAGTCCTCCAGAGACTCGGTCCGAGTGTGCCAAATTTTCAGGGTGGCAATTAACTGGTAGCTTGCAGACTGTTGCAGCTTTCAGTCACTTATTTGAGTCGTTTGTCATGACAGTGGTTTCCCAGAGGCCTTTTTGTTGTGTGTGAAACTCACTGCACAGGAAACTAGGAATAAAAATAGAAGTTTTTGCAGCGACCTCTCCTTTTTTATTTGATTGATATTATATGATATATGATAGTTGTTTTAGCTGCTCTTGCTCTGCCCAGTACAATCTACCACCTTTATGGTGCATTTACCAACTGAACTGAGGTCAGGTTATCTTGAGGGGGGGGGGGGGGGGGGTCATATAACAACAATGGTGTGGTCATGCGTCTTTCTGGAAATTAGTTTGCAGTGATGGAAGAAGTACACAGTTCCTTTACTTAAGTAAAAGTATAAATACCCAGATGAAATAGTACTAATAGTAAAAGTCCGAAAAAATATTTGACTTAAGTAAAAGTTGAGAAGTATTTGATATTGAATGTACTTAAGAAGTAAATGTGTGCATTCTGCATGATGTTTGTGTATTCCTGTGCCTGGGAGTGTTCCCTCCTCGAACCATTGACCTATAAAGGTTACGTTAAAGTGGTATGTGGTCTAGTCATGCTGCTCTGATTATGTCCTCTTGAAGTTGGCAGGCTTCACATTTGAAAGTACATCATCTTCATCAATTCCTGTCATGTTTTCTATGCAAAATCTGATGGCTTGAAATGTAGTAGAGTAAAACTACAAGGTTCCCTAAAATGAAAACACTCAAGTAAAGTGCAAGTACCTCAAAATGTTATTTACATACAGTGTTTGAGTACAAATACTTAGTTACTTTCCACCTCTGTTAGTTAGTCACTGAGACAACACGTGAACTACGTCTGAATATGTTCAGAATTATTCTGACAAGGCTAAAATAAAACAATATGAATGGAGGTCAAAAGGATATAGCCCCTTCAAATCATATTTTCATGGATAGGACGGTATTATCAGAAATGCAATTTTTATTTTTTTTTATAAGAAAGACCATATACCATCCACCGAAGGACCCTTATGGAACCCTTATTTATTCAGTGTGTATAAGCAAAAATTAAGAGGTAGGCTATAGTTTAATTTTGCCAGATTTCTTTCTCCCTTCTTACACTGTGGATTCAGTGTAATGCTGTCCTTAATCCTCTGTGCCCTTCACAGTGTTGAAGGAATGTTAGCGGTTTGGATGAAACAAATGAACACAGTCCATTTCCCAGGTGTTAAAAATACAATACTACCGTGAGTTGGCCGACGGGGCTTCAGACCAGATGATTGATGTTCCTCAGGGTAGGTTGTGTCGAACAGCTGTCCAATAAATAGCTCCAGGACTTCAGTGGTTTGGACCCGTTGAAGCTGAATAAGGCTCTTTTCATACAGCTATTCTATATAGTGTTTGCCTTACTCTGCACTTTAGACCAATGATGAGGTGTAGACACTCCATCACACATTCAATCCCTGAGCACGGTTGACAGACCAGATGGATGTGACAGTGGCATGGGCTTTTGGTTTTATAGACTTTGATTTTATATTTAGTGGGCCTGTGTTTTTGTTGGAACTAGTCAAACAAAGACCGAACACAAAGGGTTTGATTTCCTCGCTGAAGCCATGTCAGAGTAATAAAAGACATAAATGTTGGTATAGTTTTTTTTTTTTTTAAAGAGTAAAGATTCTGTGGACCAAAATACTTAGGCCTACTGACAGATCGCTGAGCCAATCCCTTGTCAAAGTCAGTCTCCATGTGTACAGGTAGTTTATTCTGTGAGACTGTGGCTAAAACGAATCACAGGATGTGTTCTGTTGAGTCAGTCTATCTCTATCACAGTGCTCTGCCCATCTCTGGCGTCCGTGCTAAGTTATGGAAAAAGTCAGTAGTCACAGAATGGGAGCAAGGTTTTTTTTATGACCACCAGGATGGTCGTTTATTTCTTAGTGGTCTCCTGAATGACCTCAGGAGTCTCTGGGCTTTTCATTTGTTATCTTACAAAATAAATAATTCAACGTTTGACCATTTCCACAACAATCCAAACAGGACTGCAGAGATGGAGGATCAATTCCACTGCGGGGAGACTATAAAAAGAAAAAAGAGATTGTTGCAATATGAAAAATGGCTGAAGATAATATTTCATTGATATTGCTACTAAATGGTGATCTCTGGAAAACACATCATCCGTATCCATAGCGGGGAAAGGTCCAGCGCACGGAGCAAGTGCTGTTTATCAGCTATAGGATAACAAACCCCAATCAAGCCATCAAAAGCAAGCCTGGAAGCATTTTGAGGCTTTCTCGGCCTACGTTATTTATTCTCTTCTGTAAGCATTTTTTGTATCATTTTACCCAACAGAGACTGCTGTCTGCCTCTGCTCAGTCATTTGGTGGTTGGGTCAGGACTCAGGAGGTATGATCTTTTTCCACTAGCTGTTTACATGTGGGTGTCGGAGACAGGCGTTAAGGAACTTCTCCTCTTTCCATCACATGGTTGCCTATTCCTCATGCGCTTTATGATATCGGTGACATGATATCGGGTCACAGCAGTGTTGTCGACTATTAGGGTTCTTTGTTTACACGATCAGGGAAAATGCTCTCTTTCAAAACATACCAACTTGAAAAGAAAATGATAACCACGTCTGACATGGAATGGAAGCTGGGTTACTGAAAGGAGAACGGAACAAAATAAAAATAAAAAATGTTTCTATGTTTCATATTAAGGTTTTGTGAATCTCTTGGACACCCTTTCCCGTGGAGCGTTGTGTAAGACACTTGAGGTGACAGCATGTGACGCTGAACTCTCTGACACACTGCTCTGTGGCTGAACTGAGATCAGGGACCGTTCCCCCTCTCTCACCGTGTGCAGCTGGAACCCTTTTTTTCCTTTTTGGCAAGTATAGCAAATGCGATATGAATATAAGTGGAATTATCCCATGCACTGCAGTAACAGAACTGTGCAGATAATATAATATTGTACTATAATATAAGCCGTGAGTGGATATACAACGTAATGGGAGCTTTTTGTCTCTCTCATGGATAAAGACTTCTCTTTGGGAGTTATATAGAATGTTTTACAGCCACAATACGTACGCTCTCTAAGGTATGTATAATTCATAGAATGTCTTAATGTATGGTCTCAGCTGGGTACTATATCTACAGTGCATTATGTCCAGTTAGGCCGTTTCCTGCCTGGTAGACACTGACATATTTTTTTTATACTACAGTATGTTACTTAAATGGAAAACATTCGAAAAGAACAACAACACTCCTCATTCCATTCGTCATCCCTGGACTGAGTTTGTTTGCAGAGCAGAACTTCTTGTGTAAATCAGCCTTGCACCTGAGAGTTTGGGCCGGGAGATATGGAAGAAATTGATTTCACAATCATCACATGGGGAATAATCTTTCACTATTTGGTGTACGTTATATCATGATATCTGCTCACATTACGCAGTGTATTAAATAATCCAAGTATAATGCATTGAAATGCATGAAAAATACGATATGAAACCGTCACTTTTTCTCCTTATTTTCCATTTTTCTCCCATCCCAATTTCGCCTCGCCAATTCTCCCTTCAATTCTCCCTTCCCCTGTCTTGAACGTTGCTAGACTATGCCTCCCACTGGTCGGCTGCAGTGAGGACGAAGCCTTGCATCACGTGTCCCCTCCGGTACACGAGGAGGAAGCCGTCGCATCTTTTCACCTGTACAGCGCGATCTCTCAGTGGCGAGGAGTAACACGTGGGAGGCTCACGCTGCCCCCGTTACTTCCTGATTCTGCTGTACAGGTGCACCAACCGACCTGTAGGAGTCGCTGTCCACAACGTCCAATCCCCACCCACCAGCTTTCCCACCCCTAACACTGCCAATTGTGTTAGTATGAACGACCAGCCAAGCTGGTAGCAACGCCGAGAGCTGGGCTCGAACCCAGCATCTCCTGCGTTAGTGGCGAGCGCCTTGACCACTGCGCCACTTAGCCGCCCCTAAAAACACACTTAAGTACTTTTAAATGTACTTAAGTACTTAAAGTAAAAGTAAAAACTTTATTTTATTCCGGTGCAATGAAATGTTCCGTTTTGTCCTCTTCATCACTCTTACTATTGTTTGTGGCCATCTTCTGTAGCTTGTCACTCTGACTGTCTATTCTTCTGATAGCAGGTGTTTAATCAAAGATAACTGCTTTCTAGGACCAATCGGCATGGGTATGGGCGGGTTCATTTTACATTGATGGGGATTTGATTGGCGTTTTTTAAAGGTCCCCTATTGTAAAAATGGCCTTTTCCAGTGTTTTGCATGTGGGGTTGTACCAACACTGACCAAATGTGAAATCTGTACCAAGTGCAGTTTCTGCAGTTCAGCTGAGACAAGAACTCCCCCCACTGAAACAAGCCATTCTGAATTGACTGGATCTGTGACGTGTAAGAGGCGCTCATCTGCATACCTCAGCCACTACTGTTGATGTAGCCACCGCCCACAATCAACTGTGATTCGAGTATCCAGGCTGCCAAGAAGCGAATACAGCCTTGCACTCGTTTCCTAATGATATCGTGCTCCACAAGCAATGGGCCAAGTTAGTTTTTGGATTTTTGCAAAGACGACATTGAGAATCAAGGACTTTATAATGCTGCTGTGATTTCCAGGCTGTTGAGCTAGCCTGTACCAAGTCTTCGGGACCGAAAGAAAGTATTGAATCAGTAAGTACATAACTCGTAATTAGTTAATTAGCAGTAGGACCTCGTTCATTCATCCGTTTGTGTCAATAGTGTATTAACGTTAGCGGTGTTCCTCTCCGTGCTCAGTGTGTGTGTGTGTGTGTGTGTGTGTGTGTGTGTGTGTGTGTGTGTGTGTGTGTGTGTGTGTGTGTGTGTGTGTGTGTGTGTGTGTGTGTGTGTGTGTGTGTGTGTGTGTGTGTGTGTGTGTGTGTGTGTGTGTGTGTGTGTGTGTGTGTGTGTGTGTGTGTGTGTGTGTGTGACCCTCCTATGCATTTCATATGGGAGTTGAAGCTAAGCCATTGCCCCACATCCTTCACTGTCAGGGTTATATTTATTATGGACAGAAGTTGTCAAAGCATTACTCAGCAACTGTCAACTGTCTGCACATGTGTCAATAGTGTATTAATATTACTATTTTACTGTAGCGTTTCTGCGTTTGCGGTGTTCCTCCGTGCTAGCGTATCTGCCATCTCTTAGCTAGGCTATAGTGCAGGTGGGTGACTGTCAGTCAAAGCGCATTTGCGAGTATGGCCGGAGCCCAGCCAAAAACAGCTTGTACTTTGGAAGGGCAGAAAGTGGTGCACCAAAGTACAGTACTTGATTAAAAATACAAAACAATGAATTTTATTGAAAAAAACCTTACAGATGTGTTCCATAGACTCACAGGAATTGTGTAAAATTGCCCAAAAAGTTAACAGTTATGGACCTTTAAATAAAGTGCGGCCGCAGGATTAATAACATTAACGTTAATTCGACCAGAGAAACAAATATACTAATAAAAATTGTTGGACCTGCGAGATTTGTACTTTGTACTTTATAGGTCTCCATTTTAAATGTAATTGAGTAAAAGTACAAGTATACAAACCTAATAATACTCAAGTAAAGTACAAATCCCCAAAAACAGTACTCACGTATTGTAACAAAGTTACAATTACTCAAGTACTTTACACCCCTGGATACATGTTACGAGTTTGAGCAAATATACATGAGCAAACTAAAGACACAATGAAATGGCATTTTAAAGCCATCAAGCTTCCTCAACGTGACATACTGTATTTCTGAGCAAAACCAGAGCCAGTTTGGACAGCGAGGTTTAAAAAAGAGTTCTAGCACACTGTGCATGTCAAGACCATTATAATGATTGTATATTTCATTTATTATCGCCTACCAACTGTCTGTAACAGTCTAGAATATGCAGCACAAAGGTTGTTGAGTTCTTAAATTTGTTTTATGGAAGTTCAATGATGCACATTGCGCATGTATGAAATTCAAAACACAACACAGCCACTGGAGATCAGCATCAACGGGCCAAGCACTGAGCTTACTAAGCCATCTGTTCCTGCTATGAACATATGGAATCAACAATTTGGGTTAAATATTAATGGTCTTCATTAATCATTAATCAACAAATTTAGTTGATGTTTTGAGGACGTTTCAAAATCTATGTCCACACATGTGCCTTTTGTTAGCAGAGGACACCAGCTTGCTAGCACCTTGGATTCGTGTACGTTAGCAGTTGAAATAACTTTTATATTCTATGTTTTTTGCGGAACATTAAAATGTAATTGCTCTCAATTCATTGTATTTGTATTTGTGTGAAAATTCAGTCCTTGAGGGCCAGTGTTCTGATTTTTCTTTTTGCTGCTGTCAAATAAATACATTTTTAATCATGTTTGCTGTGGTTGAAACATTTAATAGATTCTGTTTAGATGCCGATCTCAATTTCAAAATGTGAAATGTCTACATACATTTTGATGAGATAGAATATGTGTAACGGATGGTATCGTGAAGCGCAGTCACAAAGGGCTGGGGTGAGTAGCGGTGCTATAGGTTAAACTCACTCTCATCCTCAAAAGACGCATAGACACGTTACAAAGCATGAATTCACCTCTTGGTGTATCGGTCTGTGCTGTTGCATGCGGCGTGGGAGACCCGTGTTCGAAACTCCCTCATGGCATTGAAGTTTGAGGTGACATTGTCACAACCGTTACATATGTTTTGAAATTGAGATGGGCATCTAAACAACGTCTATTAGACGTAGACATTTAGTGTAAAAGTGAACGTTTAGCAGATGTGTCTATATCATACAGTAGTTTGACTACTGCAACGCACTGCTAGCTGGCCTCCCGGCCACTGCCACCAAGCCTCTTCAACTCATTCAAAACGCAGCGGCCCGCCTGATATCAAACCTACCGAAGTCGGCCCATGTCACCCCACTTCTTAGG
This sequence comes from Notolepis coatsorum, assembly GCF_963971535.1. Classification (NCBI taxonomy): domain Eukaryota; kingdom Metazoa; phylum Chordata; class Actinopteri; order Aulopiformes; family Paralepididae; genus Notolepis; species Notolepis coatsorum. Next base: position 295,777,333 of record NC_140165.1, read on the forward strand.
GACCTGCACTGGCTCCCCATTGCTGCACGTATCCGCTTCAAGGCCCTCGACCTAGCATACCGTGCAGCAAAGGGAACCGCTCGCGCCTACCTCCGGTCAATGGTCTCTAACTACACACCCTCAAGACCCCTACGCTCTGCATCTTCTGGCCGCCTCAGACCTACTCCTATCCAAGCTCCCGGAGGGTCATCAAAGAGAAGCCGCCTATTCTCAGTCCTTGCCCCACAATGGTGGAATGAACTACCCATCCCAGTTAGGACAGCCGAATCCCGTCCAATCTTTCGCCGTCGACTAAAGACTCACTTCTTCAACCACTATCTGAAATGATTATTAAAAAAAAAAAAAAATATCTAACCCTGACTAACCTTACTGTCATGCACTTGTCCTAATAAACTAACCTACACTGTAACACGCAACACTTGATGAACATTGTTACTCAGCTGATGTTGTACCCTTCTTGCTGTCTTGTCGTACAGAACTTGTAAGTCGCTTTGGATAAAAGCGTCAGCTAAATGACTAAATGTAAATGTAAATGTAAATGTAGTTTAGCTGTTGATTATATAATATAATTTAAACTTGTGTCCTAACTATTCCCACGCAGGTTTAGCTCCAAACCTCGCCTCCATCATTTTTATTGGCTTACATGTTGTGACGCCTGGCCTTACAGCACCAACTGCGGGTGGGTTTTTGAGTTTTTACTGGTTGTCAAGCCCTGACTGACCGCAGAGCTAATGTTAGCATTGTTGTCGCTCTGGTAGCTATACCGTATGTTATTCCTACAGTAGGCCTACAGTATGACAGTACGAAATAGGACAGAATCATTCAAAATATTCCCAAATATTTTATGAACAACAATGTTTCATTTGGCTAATAATCTTGACTTTTATTCAAGCAAACACCAGGGTGCTTCAATTAGTGTCTTCCTCAGAATCAACAGAAGACACTTCCCAACAGAAGTCGCTTGTTGAATTGAAGTCCCTTTTACTTATGCTGTACTGTTTTCTGCTGTTGAGCCAGGGATAAAAGAGGTGTGGCCAGGTGAGAGATAGGAAAGAGATTGGGGTTGGGGAGGGGTTGGAGGAGGGTGAAGGAGGGAGGAGGCGTGACCGGATGTCAAGGTGAGCTAGGAAGGGGGAAAAGGTTTAGGTGTTGGATGTGAGTTGGGGAGGGCTGGAGAGGGGTGAAGGAGGGAGGAGGTGAAAGACAAAGGGTGGTGACTGCTTGATCAGGGGAGACAAAGGGATTGACTGGAAGACAGGACATTTGGGTATTGGGGATGCGTCTACTTTCCACAACAAACTTGTGTTTCAGCGTTCGAGTTTTGCGCTCTGATTGGCCAGGTCATGTGACATGTGCGCCAATCGTGGGACGGCAAGTTCTGCGCCTATTTCCGGGTCGAACAGCCTGCAAACTACCTAACGCCTAGTTTATCACTGGCTAAGCTTAGGCGACTCTTTCGCAGTTGGTTAAGGTTAGAGTTTGGAATCAGGGCAGGCGTTCTATTGCCATGCTCTAAGACAAACTCTAACCTTAACCAACTTCGAAAGAGCGCCTAAGCTTAACCATCCAAAAACTTGTGGTCCCACGATTGGGCGTACATGTCACATGACCTGGCCAATCAGAGACGCGGAAACACTAACTTTGTTGTGGAAAATATTCAGGCATTGGGGGATTAATCAAGGGAATCTAGGATGGTAGGATGTTTTGGGGGGGGGGGGGGGGGGGGGGGGGGCATATCATTCCACAGTACAATAAACAACAAAACAGAATTGCGTGCCGCAGTATCACGGTGACGTGACATCATTTCACAAGGGCACGATCCTATTGAACGATGATAAGCGATCATATTGATTTATTGCCCTGCCCTAGTAAGGGTGCTGCTGAGGCTTGAACTCTTGAGTTCTTCTGCTGCCTAGATGCTGGAACAGGCCCAGCTACTGAAAGAGCTCCAAACAAGAGCGGTGTACTTCAAGTGGAAAATATTCCAGCCTACAGTCCCATCTGCTTTCACTTTACAACTTCATTCCCCCACCTAAACAGATACTATGTGCAGAAATGTATGTTTTCCCTCCTCGCTGTCAACGCAACGTTCAAATATGAAGCTGCAAACATTACGCGACACGCCTTTATCCAACCAACTGATTAATAATCGCAGTATTTCTGAGAACCGAGACGTGCGTTCCTTCTCAAGAATGTGAAGGCTTCCATAAACCGCCTTCAAAGTGCCCCAGGAGCCATAAAGTTGGGGGAAATGGATGCGACCTGTGACTTTTTTGTGCGTGTGTACGGGCAGGTAATGCTTTACAGTTGCCAGCCAGTGTCCCGTATTTTAAGTGAAATGGGCCTATGAAGCTTAGCGACCACCTACTGCACAGTACACTGCTTTGATCAAATGAACTGCCCCAAATAAGCTGCAACACAGCACATGTACATATGTGCGAACCATGGGGGAGCTAGGGGAGCCATGGCTCCCCTAGATGAGACATCAGCACAAACATGATTTGTGAATTTTTGGGGGGTCTCTAAAATACTGACAATAAATGCTATTTTTGCCATGCATTTCTCATTTTTCTGTAATTTTCTGTATCGTCATCATTGTGTATAATGCGTAAAATTAGGCTATTTTGATGTATGATTCATGATTTGCGCACTAATTCACCGTAATAGACAATAGCATAAATCTATGGGGTTGCGGCACTGCAGATATACCCTACTCGTAATAGATGGCAACATGCATGCTATTCTTGCGTTTACCATTCGGAGCGTGGCGGCGCTGCAGCCTGCAGGCACAAATCAAACTTCACCCGCTGTTTTAAAAGAAAAAAAATACAGGTATTCAGGATAATGTCAAAAGTTAAACGAAATATCAAAGAAGTAAGCCTTCTAACCAATTTTGGTTTTACAAAGAAGGTGAGGCAGCCAATCGACTCGACTGAGCAGGAGCCGGTAGGAGCATCTACTTCTTCAATCGCAGACCATTTTAAATTGACTGCTGGCGAAGCTAACAATGTTACACCTGCTGCGGTGACTACTTCTGTGACATGCATATTTTGAGAATTGGGCAGATCTTCACCATCAGGTAGGTGGCGAATCATTTTAATACTGTAAAAGCAGTCTGGAATAACTACCCTGCTTTAGCGCGCCACTTTAAAACAGCAAGTGAGGACGCATCTCGCAGGCAGCTGATCCCAGGCCTTTGTGGTCGCTTCTGTGTTAAGGTAAGACCTACTTTTCCTAATTACAGTAACTGTATTATTATCATTATTGCTCATTTATAAAATGTCTATCGTATGATTGTTGTGCGTTGGTTACATGCGCAGCTGCGCTTGTCTCGTGTGTGGGTGCGTCACTCTTTGAGTACTGACCAGGGTGCCACTGCTGACTGGTGTGATAATGTTGCATTTGCCTACTATAATAATGTTAGACTCGATGTGTTTGGTCGTGGACTTGTTGTTTGGTATTGGTTCATCCGTGTGTTTATGTGTAAATAGGACTGTTGTGTGTGAATTTTAGTGTTGGATCAGAGGGGTTAATCTGAGCATGTGTATTTCAATATGTGCGTCGCCGTCTTCATCATGCATGCAGACACCTGTGTGGTGTGGACTATGTGTGGTTCTGCAACGTTACTCATACCTATATGTCAGCAAGCGTCACAGTAAAGTCCTCCCTGTGAGGCACGCGCAAAACAAATATATATAATGAGCTCCCCCGAAGACCATGGTATGGTTCGCACACTGCACACAGTGAAAACACTGGCGTTATTGAAGGGGCGTTTTGCTGATTTTTTACCTGAATCCTATCGATCTGGAGGACACGTACTTGAACATAACACTTACCAACGTGTTCACTGTACTTATGAATGCATACAGTGTCATCATGAAAAACGAATTTCAAACATGCAACAATTCATTCAAACAAAAAATTTAATTTTCATTTGGAAATGTCATCAAAACGCCAGACTCCATCAAATTGACTGACACCTGACAAAAGAAAAAAAGTGCAGCAAAATCACCTCATTACTCCCTTCGGGTAATAACTGGTAACTTGAGTTTTGGACAAATAATATTTGGAACAATTGGCACAGCCACATAATATATATATACGTAAGTGACATTGTTATTTTCCTTCTCCGTGTGCATTATTTGTGAAGGTGGCAGTTGGATTGTCACGCCGCACCGCTCTCTAACTCTCCGAACACCTCATTAAAAAGCACGCTATATTTCCAAGTGCATTATCTTGGCCTACAGAAAATTATTTTCTGGATGAACCCTCGGAACGAACACTTAAATTTACAACGTGATGCAGTGAAATATATACATCGCACAACACAGAAGGTGGAGTACCACAATGGCTGATTATTGCACTGTTGTTAAGCCTCCGAATAAACTACCATGTACACTTTAATTGACGTGCTCCAGAGCCAGGTTCTGTCACAATCAATTCAAATCAAAACCATTGTGGACTGGCTGCATGAAAACAGAACCTAATCTTTTCCATTAATACAGCGGAGCTCTTACCACCAACAGTCAAACTGTGTTCACAGGTGGTCCGTTTGAGTGCATACATGTGGCGTGCCACCAGTGTATCTACAACAGAAGATTATAGGTTTGATCCAGACATCATCTGCATCTGGCAAACCCAGAATGGAGTCCAATATGTTTTGTATTGTTGCACCCTGGATGCGATACAGAGTGTTCAGATCAAAGGCAGATTGTAGTTTAAAAAAAAAATGCTTTTGTGCCTCTACCACCACCCAGACCTAACAGCACATGAGAAATGTGATCATGACTCATTCAGACAGGACTTTGTCCTCATGGGTATCTGGAATCGCTAAGCCCCCCTTTACACCTGGTGTTAACATGCAATCTGTATCTGGGTATTTTATCTGGATGATGGAAAACGCATGGTAAAGCAACAACGTGCGTTTTCCTTTCGCCACTAGATGTCGCACTACTGGGTGCTTACATAGGATCGCATAGGGATCTAACTAAGTTCAGATCAAACTGTCAAACTGGGCATTGCAGATCAAACATGACTCAAGATCCAGCAATTGCATGTTTTATTTCCCGTGTCAAATCTTGTCAGAAACAACTTGAAAAAGATCACTTATCACCGCAGTCAACGGTAATAAGCACATACACCTACACACAGATAGCTTTGATTGCGGTAGAAAGAAATATCAGATCAACGCATGGTTTCATATAGAGTCCTTACCTTGTCTCTGATGTAATGCAAAAAAAATAATCCAATTATCTGATCGCCATTCCAGTTATCCACAGTGATCATGTCCCCGACATTACCGAGCGTTACACATGGGCGGGCGGGCAGGGTTAGAATTCCATGCCGTCGTTGTAAAGGCCTGGCACGCCTGAGTATTTAAACCCCACCCGCACGGCTCAGAGCGGCTCATAAAACACACCAGCCCATTTCCAATGGGATGCAATAGCTCCGCAAGGCAGTAGAGGGCGGTGTTGACCGTCTGCCAGCTCAGACACATTCACCAGGGTATACAGAGGCTGCAGACATGAATTATGAATAGATATAGGGAATAAACGAAATAACGATCCCAAAAACGAGTCAATCTCTCCAAACTGTATGACATTAAGTAGCGTTTTTCCCCCCAAAGGTATCCAAGAGTAAATACCATAACCATGTCACAACAGCAGTCATAGTGTATTTTCAGCAATACGTTTGTTTACCAATAGGTTAAAGTGTTATTAGTTAGATTTTAGTTTATGGAATGTTTTGCGAATATCCACCATTTTGAATTAGAGGGCATCCAGAGCTCTCAATGAGCGTTGACATTTCGAAAAACTACAGTACCCAGCCGATTCTAGCTTCCTGCAAGCAAATTACTTGTGTATGAATTTTTTATTTCATATTGTTTCATCACAATTTACTCAAGCCTATTAACAGACACAATATTTCTGACACTGGGAATACATTCCATGAGATCCATAGATGTCCCTAGATACCAAGAACATGCAAATGGTCCTTGTAGAAGTGGAGCAATCTTCCATTTACTTAGGTATGTATTTTTAGGCAGATTTTCGGAAAATAGGGCTAGGGCTTAACAGGTTAACGACAGGTTATGTATATAACCTAGTTATATGAGTACTGGCTAAGCGTCCCGCTCTTAAGCCATACCGAGATATACCTCATCTCATGTACCTAGTGTACTCCATCAATGAATAAAACTAATACACCCATCACCTGCCAGGCCCCGCCCCTAGTGGCATACTATATAGTACTAGGCGTGGTCACCACTCACTCTTCCTCGGAAAAAATCGTTTCCAAAGAAAAGTTTCCCCAAGGGAACTCAGGGCACGCTAAGCGCGGGACGCTTAGCCAGTACTCATATAACTAGGTTATATACATAACCTGTCGTTATATATTCGTACTGGCATCGCGTTCCGCTCTTAAGCCATACCGAGATATGGGGTAGAGCGGACGCGAGGCCCGACAAATGTACCCCCTGAGGACCCGTAAGCCCACATCAGGGGGGAGGGGAGTCCCGTCACCCCATCCTTCCTAATGAAGAGGGGGCGCAGTCAACTCCACCAGAGTGCGAACAAAAAGGAACTAGAACCTCTTGAACACATAGCACAGGCGGAACCACGTGTGACACAACACATTGTGGCCCACACCCACACACCCCTGCTACCCCACCAAAGGACGGGAAGCAGGAGAGGCCACAGACCTCAGAACCGCCTGGGAGACAGAACCCCCGGTCATGTCCATGAGGTAAAACCTTACGAAGGGACCCGGGGAGGACCATGAAGCTGCAGCACAGATGTCCTCCACCGAGGCCCCACCCAGCAGAGCGGCAGAGGCTGCCACCCCACGAGTGGAGTGCGCCCCGATGCCCCCAGGGGGCAATGCCCTCGCACAACCAATGGGACAGGCGCTGTTTCGACAGTGCCTTACCAGCACGAGAGCCACCGTAACAGACAAAGAGCTGATCGGTAGCCCTGAGGCCCTGAGTACGGCTGAGGTAAATCCCCAAAGCCCGGACCGGACATGACAGGTGAAGGCCCGCCTCCAACTCACTAGCGTGAGGAGGCGGATGAAATGCCTGAACCACAATATCCCTGGAGCGGAAAGAACTCCGGATATTTTTAGGCACGAAGGCAGGATTAGGCCGCAGAGTGGCACCGCAATCGGAACGAAAAGACAGGCACTCTGGCCGTACCGAGAGAGCACAAAGCTCACCCACGCGTTTAGCGGAGGTGACGGCCAGCAAGAACGCGGTCTTGAACGACAGCTGTTCCAACGGCGCTTGCTCAAGAGGCTCAAACGGGGCCAAGGACAACCGACGAGGACCAATTGAAGATCCCAACACGGAGCCAACAAGCGTTTTACCGGCTTGACGCGTCGAGCGCCAATTGGGAAATGCTTCACAAGAGGGTGGCTGAACAAAACATCACCCTCAAATCCCTCATGATAAGAGGATATAGCTGCTGCATATACCCTCACCGTCGAAGCCGACAGTCTTTCAAGGAGAGACTGAAGGTAAATAAGGACAGCATCCAGGGGGCAGGACACCGGGTCCATGCCCCCCGCCTTACACCACTCTTGGAACATACGAGGGAGCATGCGCATTCCGGATGGTATCAACCACAGAAGGGTCCATCCTCTCCAGACTTACCCTCTCACCAGCCAAACCATCAGATGTTGGCATAACACCGGGTGCTGAAACAGCGACCCGTGTGCTTGAGTGAGGGCCTTCACCGACCAAGGAATAGGCCATGGCGGAGCTACTAGTAGCTGGATCAGGACCGGGAACCACACCGCCGTGCCCCGGTCAGGCGCGACCAGGATCACTGTCCTGCGCTACCTTTGTATCCGCTCCAACAGCTGACTCAACAGATGTATAGGGGGAAAGGCGTACAGAAGGCCGGGCGGCCATGGAAACATCGAGAAGGCATCCACCCCCAAGGGGGGATAATCTGCCCGACTGACCGAGAACCACAAGGGGCACTTGTGAGAGCGTCTGCTCGCAAACAGATCCACTGAAGCCCCCGAAGCGATCCCAGATCTGCCTGACTATATCGTGGCGCAGTTCCCACTCGCCGACACGAGGACCGCCCCGAGACATCATATCCGCGCCCACATTCTCCATGCCAGGGATGTGGAGCGCACTCAGACTGCGCAGCCTGCGAGATGCCCATAGCCAGAGTTCGACCGCCGCCCGGTGCAGGCGGATGGATCGAGTTCCACCCTGCCTGTTGATATAAGCCGCTGCCGTCATACTGTCGGTTCTGATCAGAACGTGCTCGCCTACCACCAGGTGGACGAACCGTCTGAGGACCAGGAGGACCGCCCTCAATTCCAACACATTGATGTGCAGGGTAGACCGGGCAGCATGGATCGTCCAGCTGCCCCCCACTGTGTTTGTCCGACACGTCTCTCCCCAACCCGTGAGGGAAGCGTCGGTGAAGACCGTGACGTGTGAGCGCCTGCTGCCCATGGGGACCCCATTGGTGAGGATACCAGGCCTCCTCCAATGGGCGAGATCCCCCCATATCGACAAAGGAACCGTCAACCGTTTCCATTTGTCCCTCACCGAGTCTATTCTCATACTGGAGAACCAGCTCTGTATCCTCCTCATGAAGAGGAGGCCAAGAGGAACCACCGCGTGAGCAGATGCCATCATACCGAGCAGGCGCATCACTTGCAGCGCCGTGACCGTCTTTCCAAGACAGAAACCCCCGAGCACGTGGAGGATAGACACCCTCCGTTGCTCCGAGAGGGTTACAATCATGGGCCTCGACCTCAACGTCAAGCCCATGTACTCCACCTGTTGACTGGGAAGAGGCGTACTCTTCTTCCAGTTCACAGCAAAACCCAGCTTGGTGAGGAATTCCACCACCAGCCTGGTATGAGACCTGGCGACCTCCTCTGACCGGCTGAGGAGCAGAATGTCGTAGAGATAGAATAGAATCCGTATTCCCGACGACGTAGAGGCTCCAGCACAGTCTCTACGCACTTGGTGAATGTGCGGGGAGCCAGAGAATAGCCGAACGGCAACCTCTGGTATTCGTACTCTACGCCCTGAAACAGGAACCGTAGGAACTTCCTGTGAGGAGGGAAAATCGGGATGTGAAAATACGCATCCTTCAGGTCTATGGAGGTGAACCAGTCTCCCCCTCTGACAGCAAGTAGCAGGAGTTTGACGGTCAACATCCTGAATGGTCTCGCCACAATCAGACGATTGAACGCGGACAGATCCAGTATAGGTCTGACCCCTCCCGTTTTTTTGGGCACCAGAAAATAACGGGAGTAGATGCCTGACATCATGTCCTCTCTCGGGACCACGACTATGGCCTGCTTCGCCAACAGAGATTGGATCTCGTCGGCCAGAGCTGTCACTGCTGCTGACCCTGACAATAGGGTCTGCACCAAACCTGAAAACGGAGGGTGGGGTTGTGCTAACTGCAAAACAAGCCCCTGCCTCAACGTTCTCTCCATCCACTCCTCCAAACGGCATTCTTGTCGCCATATGTGATAATAATCCCAAAGCGCAACCGCCGTCAACTGACGCTGGGCCGCAAGGAACAGTAGATAGGTGGCCCGGTCCCTCCCGCTGTGCGTAGCCCCTGAAACCGCCAACGCGGACAGGGCGGTCGCACCCAAGGGGGGACCCCGACAGAAAGGGCCGGTTTGATACGGGAGAAGCTGCCATCAAACTGGTTGACACACGCTCCCCCCCTGAACACCCCTCTAGCGCATGCTGAGGAGTTGTTCTACAGCTAGACATGCAAGGCGTGAGGACCCCATGGGTTCCTACACGCCGTAGCCCTGCAGTGATATTGCTATCACCCAAATCACGCGCGCCTCTTCTTTGCAGACCACTGCCGCTCTCACGGGAGTGGGAGGCATCAGCGTGATACCCCGCCTGGCGAAGGCGAGGCCGGGGTAACCCGTGCTGAGCATTCAAACGAAGAGGCCTCGAGTCCCCCTGCTGACCACTGTAAATAGTGGCAGCCGTAACACCAGGCTCACCCATCACACAACGTGTGGTGCGGGAGCCACGCGACAGCACAACATTCTCACGGACAGACCCAGGCTCAGCCATCAACTGGGTGTCAGCCCCTGTCCCCATGAGAAGCGAAAAGTGGGGCCGCATGCGCTTCAAAGAAGGTTCGCGGCCCGCAGCCAAAGGAAAACGATCAGAGCCCCGCTTCCGTTGGTAACGGAGAGAGGAGTGAACGGGGAGCGGGCTGTTCGCGACAGAATGACGACGGCTTGTTTTTTCCAAGCCGAGTACACCCAAAATGGCCGATCCCTCGGCCGCCAAGGCTGTCGGCCTTGGGGACCCCTGTTGACTCTCCGCCCAGGGTACCACTGGCGGGGGAAACATGGCCGCCTGTCGAGGGCCTCGCCACAGTCGTTGACGAGGCCATGCTCCAACCTCTGGCTGCATAGCGTGAGGCGGTGTGGGCAGGGGTGTAGCTCCAGATTCTGGGCCCCATGAAAGAATGTATTTGTAGGCCCCCAGTGTATGCGAGCGCGCGTAAGCGCGCGAGCGAATTTTTTTTTGTCATTTTTTTATTGGTGAAAACGCATAATATGGTTTTTACCTATACATTCGGATCAGCAGTTCAGCACCTGCACTGTTGGTGGGTGAGCCTAGTAAAGGATGTCGCATTGCGTTCATCTTCAATGAATGGACCAATGCAATAGTCTACCAAAGCCCCCCCTCTCTCTCTATATATCTCACACACACACACACACACACACACACACACACACACACACACACACACACACACACACACACTTCAGAAACAAACATAGTATCAATGAGAGCATCAATAATACACCTGAGTGATGTCTAGGGTGTGGGACCCAGATCAACAACCGCCTGCGCCTCCGCAGAACGACCAAAAAGTCCCTCTGTGGAAAAAGGAGCCGTGAGGAGAGAAAACCTTTCTTCTTCCCCAAGAGGAGATTGCTCCAACCAGACATGCCTATTTTTTGATTGATTGAATACTTTATTTTGACACAAATCGTATGACAAAAAAAACATTTTAAAAGACAAGACAATAACAGTGTCAATAACGCAGGTCAAAAATGGATAAAACACAATAAAGCCAAGGCTTGTTTCCATTGTGGTCCATACATGGAACATAAAAAGGCACAGAAACACAAATGGACATGTACACTGACAGGACACATTCTAAAAAAAAAATTATAAAAACACCTAACCTGACAACTCATACAGTTAACTAATGTTAAAAGAAAATCCGCAAACCCTTAAAAGCAACTCATGATAAAAGAAATAAAAGCCAAGTTATGATAAAAGAGATAAAAAAAACATTTTAAGACCAATTTGAGTTGCTGCTGAGCCATGTTTTTAGGGCGGATTTAAATCCGAGAGGGGAGTTCAGGAGTTTTAAAAATGTTGGCAGGGCATTCCACATTACCGTAGCAGAGTAAAAAAATGCATCTTTCCCCATGCATGTCCTGACTCTCGGCGGGACCAGGTCCGTGGGGCTTCCTCTTGTGGCGTGTTTGTGGACATCTCCTACTTTATTAAAATAATTGACTAGGTACTTGGGGACCGTTTCTTTTAGTACTTTAAAAACCAGTAGCATTTTAAGCTGGTGTACTCTTTCTTCAACCCTAAGCCATCCCAGCCTGCTAAAGTGGGCTGGCGTTAGGTGAGTCCTAAAGTGAAGGTTGTGCAGGAGTCTCACTAGTTTGTTTTGGGAGGTCTGGAGCTTTGTCTTCATTTGTTTTGATATGTTGCTGTACCATGAAGTGCAAGCATAGTCAAAGTGACATTGGATGAGGGCTCCAGCTAGGGTCCTCAGAGCGTTCCTATTTATGAACGAGGACATTCTAAATAAAAATTTGGTTTTTTGATTGACCTTAGTAATAACTTTTTGTGCCATTTTTTCGTTATTTTTTCATTATTAACAAGCGTTGATAGCATCCTAATCCTCCCCGCAGTTATAGCTTGCGACTGAGTCAAGATCTCTATAACACCACAAACATGCAAAATGTTTTCAGCGTCGGCTGGTCCCGTAGCCCCACTACCCGACGCTAATGTGGACAGGAAAACAGTCAGCTGAGCCACAACACTGGCCGCCGCTAAATACCATCCTGCAGCAGTATAGCTCTCATCCGTCCATACTGCCGAGCCGATTCGCTCTCAAGCATCGGCTTCCGGGTGGGACACCGTCCAACCCCGCCGGGGCACAGGATCAAAGCTACCTGGCTACAAATAAATTGGATGTTCTAGTGGCTGTACTGGTTAACGTTACTTGACTAACGTAAGGTGGTAGCCTAATAACTGCCAACGGAAGAACTCAGCCCAAGCCCAGTTTATATTACTGACAGGTGGCCATGAGACATTTATTATATGAAAATGGATGTAATGTAAGGTAGGTCTATCTGTAAATGACAGACCAGTATGTTCATTGTTAGTGTGCATTTAACAAAAGACCTACCACTGACTTATCGCCACCCCATCTACATGCTTTGGACGTTCGTTTGCATATTGCATGTGAGAAATGAGATACCTGATTACAATGCGGATGCAAGGGAGCGAGATCTGATTATTGCATTATCCTGATAAGATCCAGATACAGATTGCATGTTAATACCAGGTGTAAACGGGGCCGGAGTCCCTGAACTGAATAGTTTTCATGTGGTACTGCTGCTTTGGAATGTGTAGCCGGTGATGTGATTTTAGTACGTAATATTATTTGAATTTAGCCAATCCAGTGTCAACAGTGAAAGTGATTAGCAAATCAGATAACAATTATTCCTTCTTGACATGAATACTTGTGTACTATGCGTGTTGATAAACCATTACATATTCCGTAGATGATTCAAATGTAATTTTGGTCAGACAATGGAATGCACTATGGAGTTAGAGAAGTGAATAATTTCTATGGTTAATCTTCACAACTGAATAAACAAACTGTCCCCAGATGAAAATAGGATCCCTGGAACACAAGCTAGAAAGCTACCTGAAAAGTTGCTGCTGTTAACAAACATAATTGTAGGCTTATGTTTGGTTCACAATGCCTAAAAAGCGTGTTGAAATATCCTTGAGCAAGACATTTAACCCATAATTGCTCCCGATGAGGTGGTTGGCACCTTGCATGGTTATCTCCGCCATCGGTGTGTTTATGTGTAAGTGAATGAGAGGCATTAGTTGTAAAGCGCTATATAAATGCAGTCCATTTATCATTTATACCAATCTTTAATGTTCTATAGTATGTCTGTAACTGAAGTGCCTTCATTAAATGATAAAGAACTGTTCCTTCCCATCTGTATTTTTTGAGGAAACAACAAGTTCAAGTTTCAAGTTCAAGTTTCTTTAATAGTTGTCATACAGAAGTACAGAATACTTTTATACAAAATGCTTCTTACTGTTACGCTCCAGAGACTGTGCAAGACAAGATAAGTATGAAATAAAATAACATAGTATAGCATGTAAATTAGAAGTAAAAAATGAGGTCACAGTGTTCAGTATAGACATATGTACAATGTTCGATGCATAATAGACGTAACTGAGTTACCATATAACAATATACTATGCAGTGTACTAATATACAATACTATATAGTGCAAAGCAGAAATGGGATGAGGTACAATTTAGGTACAGGGCAAGCATGACTTTAAATGTCACAAGCTTACAGTACAAAAGAGTTTATAGAACAGGGCAATCATGACTGTAAATGTCACAAGCTTACAGTACAAAATAGTTTATAGAAAACATACAACTGCACGACCGATGCTTCCATTAATAAAGATTCAGTACAATGAAAATCGTGTTTTTCATGCATCTTTTTTACAGAATGTTGATAAAAATATTAGAGCTGAAAATTAAGACTAAAGCCCTTTGATCTCTATCCCCTTGGATATCAACAGAATCAAATTGTTGCATAATATACACTGGTTACTCTGATTGGCCCATCAGTCACATCTATCTGCTCTGATTGGCCTGAGCGTAAGCATCATAGTCCTGTGAACAGATCGTCACACCCCCTCAGTCTACTGAGAGTTGGCTGTGCTCGGAGAGGTTGCACTTTTGTTATAACAAAACAAATTATACTTCTTTTGATATTTTGAGCTTGCTTTCAATGATCCTTCGTGGTTAAATAAAGACTGAATGAATTAACTTCTGAAGCTGAAAAAATGATACCTATATGACATTCCACAACAAGCGATTTATGACTATGACTGTTCAAATCAGTGTACTGGATCTTTAAGAGTTATTTGTCCGTTATGCAGCTCCTCTTGTGTGTTTTTGCCTGTCTATCTCACTGTTATTCTTTTGCCAAAATCAGCACAGGTGCATCATTCTCAAAACATGACTCAGTCTGAAGGTTGATTGTGCTGTGGACCAAGACCAATTTCATACTGCTGGCGAATTTTAACTGAGTGGAGCCATCTCTCCAGATCATGGGGTTTTCAAGTGCTTGCACAAACAATAACAGGAAACAGGGTGTGAAGTGTTTATATTTGTCACAATCTGTCAGTCCGGGGCTTTGCCAAAGTGAGAAGTGTGAGGAGAATAAACCTCTTCATGAAACACTTTTGTGTCTTCAGCTGACTCCTTTACTTTAGTGTCATTCACAGCTGTGTGAGTGCAGATCACAACTTAGAGTAGTAGGCCTACCATATAGGTGTTTTTCTTGGAGGGTTAATCTCTGAAAAGTCTAAATAAAACATGATATATCTTTAGTATCGAATATATAAAGTGTCACAAGAGAGAAACTGGATCCTTGGAACGCTGTTTGAAGCTAGAAACGATCTGTTTGTCTGGTGGGGGGAAAAAGTGGTGTGGTGAACACACATTCATTCAATCTTTATTTCCACACTGAGCAAGCCCTCATTTTCAATGCTGTTGAGCATACAAACATAATAAATACATGATAAAACACAATAAATATACAATAAACAATACAATATACAATAATAATGGAGTGTGTGTGTGCGATCAATTAAAACAACTGTATGGTGTTATGGTCTGTGATTAAGGGTTTAAACTGACCAAAGAATACCAAAGTATTGAGTTTTAGAGTTTGTTGTATGATGTTCCTCATGTCAGGAGCACAGAACCATAAAGCAGATTTCCTGAGTTCAGTACAAACTCTAGGTGATTTAAGTGTAAGAGCTAATCATTGGAACGTGTACTATAGGGTCCAGAGACGTATACTCCAGGTGGAGAAGTGAGATAAATGGGGCAATCTCCAATTATGGCTTTATAGAGAAACAGATGCCAATGCAGCGCTTGCCTCTCTAGGGAGGACCTTCCAACCTATACAGGACACAATGGTGAGTACCATAACTATCACCGGTGATAAATCTAATGGATGAATGATATACAGAGTCTAAGGGCAGATGACATGATGCCGTTCCGATGTACACAAAGAAACATGCTCTAAGCACAATGTTGGTCCTCTTTGTTTCAAAAGGTTATATTTTTGGATTTGTATTGTAAGTAGAAACAAATTTCAAGCATTTGCAACTAATTATTCTAGTTAGTAATTTTTTTCTTCCCAAAACTACACGGTGCAGCTTTAAGGGGAGACTTTCACACACTAGCCTGACCAGATGTGCTAGAGATTTTGGGCAGATTTGAGCAGTGCTTCGGAGATTAGGTATTCTTGGAGAACATAAAGGAACTAAAGGTCTTCAATTGCTGTTCTACTTGGCTCCGTTCAGTTAAACCATTTTGGTTTGTGGACCCCGGGAAGAATAGCTGCCTCTTCTGCTGAAACTAATGGGGATCAAATAAATGAAATGCCTCACAAAGAAGTATCATGGCCGATTTGCCATTTTAGTTTGACCACAGTGCCAGACATTGTGTTGAAATCATTTACATGATACTGTGTAAGTCATGTATCACCAATCACCATGGTACCGAATGTAAATCTAATTTATATTTACCATGATGATGTTTTTGGAAATACCATGACGCTTTTCCCCCCATAGGGGATTCAATTAAATAATAAAACTACCTCTTTAGTGGCTAAAGATTATTTTAAATAGCTCTGATGCTGGGAGTTCTTTGAAAATATAATCTGGGCACCAAATGTTGGGCTTTCAAACATGTTACGAACCCCTCTCTCTGGTTTTAGACGGCTAGGAGCACCAGTCGTAAAAATAAAAAAAAATTGAGAAAAAAAATGCCGGAAACCAAAGCCTTGCAAGATACTGGTATTTTACTATTCATGCAATGCAAAGCGTCTGTACGGTACTTGAGCCGTTAAACTAGACAGCCGAGTCTGTAAATCACAGTGTGGCGTTACCCGGACATGTTATAGGATTTGATGCGTAGAATTAGGGACCTGGCTGCACAGGGGGGGGGGTTCGGGCTGTGGAGACCCGCCAGTCTGATTGTACGGTAGGGGGTCTCGAGTGGGCAGAGAGGGAGGGAGATATTATTCAGAGCACACACACACGCGCACACACAGGTCTTTCTCCATGGATGGTTTATTACATCTGGCCTGTTTGTGTGATTTAGAGGGCAGGGACTCTGCAGGTGCTACTCTACTCATTGCTTGCCGAAGGGAGAGAAGGCAGACGTCTCCAGCTGGATTCTTTTTCCACATAATGAAGGAGGGGAAGGAGAGGTCACACCGGCCAGTGTTAAACACTCCACTGCGGCCAGCGGTGGACCAAGTACTTAAGTAAAAGTCGAAATACCCAGATGAAATAGTACTCTGGTAACACTCTTAGCATGTACAAATGCTATATATACCATATATATATATATATATATATATATATATATATATATATATATATATATATATATATATATATATATATATATATATATATATATATATATATATATATATATATATATATATATATATATATATATATATATATATTAAGACTGTCAAATATATCGCGTTAATATCGCGTTAACTCCCGATTCTATTAATGCCACTAATTTTTTTAACTCAAGATTAACTAAAAAAATAAAAATAAAAAAAATTAATTTTTTTTACTAGACTTCACTCAGGTGTATTATTGATGCTCTCATTGATACTATGTTTGTTTCTGAAGTGTGTGTGTGTGTGTGTGTGTGTGTGAGATATATAGAGAGAGGGGGGTGAGAGAGATGAGGAAGGGGCAAAAGAGAAAAAGAGCTGGGAGAGTGTGTGTGTGAGGGAGAGAGGAGGGTGTGTGATTAATCAGCCCTTGTGTGTGTGAATGTAACAAGTTCCTAACGTTTTCTTTCCCCTATTATTTCATGCACACTTTATTCATTGTTTTAAATTATTATTTTCTTTTAAGTTATTTTGTGCATCACTCTGTTTTGAATTTGATGCAAATTTGCAATGCATGAGGGTCATCCTTTTGTGTTAAATGGCTGCACAAAGCAAGCATTTGTTGACTTGCATGTTGATAAGAGTATTAAAACTTGGAACTTGAAAAAGATCTGTTTAAGGTAAAAAAATAATTAAAAATAAAAATGCGATTAATTTGCGATTAATCGCGAGTTAACTATGGACAATCATGCGATTAATCGAGTTAAATATTTTAATCGTTTGACAGCACTAATATATATATATATATATATATATATTTATTCTCACCGCATGTATCTATCCACACCTGTCTGTATTTACCTGCACATAATCCTGTATACTATATATATCTGTACATATCATACTTATACATAGTTATGCTGCTGGCCAGTATGACTACTACCATACTGTCTTTACACCTGTATCACTGTACACATTATACTACAAATCTGTACATACATCTGGTTAGAACTAAACTCAGTACCCAGTACATATTGCTGTTGCACTTTACTGCTACATTTGCAATCTGGTTTTCATTGTAGTGTACTTGTGCTGTATAATGACAATACATTTTAATCTAATCTAATCTAATCTAATCTAATCTAATCTAATCTAATGAAATAATAAAAAGTGTGCATTCTACATGATGTTTGTGTATTCCAGTGCTTGGGAGCGTTCACTCCTCGAACCATTGACCTCTAAAGGTTATGTTAAAGTGGTATGTGGTCTAGTCATGCTGCTCTGATTATGTCCTCTTGAAGTTGTCAGGCTTCACATTTTTTAAGTACATAATCTTCATACATTTTGCCATGTTTTCTATGCAAAATATTTTTTTCAAAGTAACTTCAGATGAATGTAGTGGAATAAAAAATACCAAGTACCCTAAAATGAAAATACTCAAGTAAAGTACAAGTAACTGAAAATTGGGCAGTATTTGAGTAAAGATACGTAGTCACTTTCCACCGCTGACTGCAGGACGATGTAGGCTAGAACCTGCTGCTCACAAGGCTTTTTCACTGGACCTGGATTTCAAAGTAGTTAGTGTTGAGCACACAGACAACTCAATATAACAATATAATGTTTTCTATACCTGGGTAGTCTTGCAGTTAATTACCTCGTCTACACAAGTGTCAATGGAGGTATCCATTAGGTTAGATCCGATTAGATTAGATTCTTCAAACAGTGTGTGAACTGTGACTTCCAGGAGAGGATAAACATGCGTGCTACAGCTAATTATGGCATTTGGAGTGATAATAACATCTCGTCAGTTGTAACTGCAGATGGCAGTTTGCAAGATTATGTTCTATATCCAGTACTGTAACAGGTAGCCAATGTGGCCGAGAAGAGTTTTTTGTATCCACAAATGTCCTAAAAGCATGTTGAACCCCGAACCTCTGTAATATTTGAATCCAATGTACATGTGATTTGATCTGCAGATTCAGATAAAGTATTTAAAATTATGCATAGTTTTATATAGGGCAGAGAGACATGTCCCTACCAACCAAAAGAAGAGTGAAAACTGTAGTTTTAGTATTATAATTCACAACATTACTGTCTTGCAAAGTAGAGCCTTTTTATCTGTTGCGAAAGTGTAGGCTGACAGCTGCATCAATAAGTAGTCTATTTAATCTCTTACCAATCTTCTTTCGGTAAGGTTCTTACAACCCAATTTGCTATCAATTTGTATGCAGTACTGTATGTGCACATTATGCATTCAAGGCCAAATGCATCAGTTCAGGAGGTTAATTAAAGAAACACTTATCAGGATCAAAAACAGTATTTACGCTCACATGAGTGCAAAAATGATTTCTGCACATGCATTTCGTGCACTCACATATTAAGTGTCCCTACCAAAGCTCAAATCAAACTTACTCCGCTGTGTGTGTGTGTGTGTGTGTGTGTGTGTGTGTGTGTGTGTGTGTGTGTGTGTGTGTGTGTGTGTGTGTGTGTGTGTGTGTGTGTGGGGGGGGGGGGGGGGGGGGGGGGGGTAGTAGTAGTAGTAATAACAGCCCATTTTGGAGGGTTTATCTTAACTACAACAGCATCCTAGCCTGCTTGCACATAGCTGGGCCACAGATAATATCATACAATTTCTCTTTACCATTATGTAGGCTACTTGCGACTTAGCTCATATTTGCTCAAACTCGCATCACGTAACACGCCAAGCACACCTACTTGTTTATTTTTATTTTTTATTATCTTTTTTCCTCCTTCTTTTTCTGATTTTTCTCCCCTCCCAATGTTAGTCGTTATGCCAATTCCCAATCCCCTTCCTGGTCGTTGCGCACTCTACCCCCTACCGTCGGTCTGGGAGGGCGGAGACTATCACATGCTTCCTCCGACACATGTGTAGCCAGCCCACCGCTTCTTTTCACCTGGCATAGCGGACTCTCACTGAGAGAGTGTAACATGTGGAAGGTCACACTACCTCTCTTAGATCCTTCCCTCGCTGTGCAGGCGCCCCGACTGAACTGTAGGAGTTGCTGTCCACAACGACCCAGACCCACCCACCGGCTTCCCTCCCTATGGCTCTGCCAATCGAGCCAGTATGACGGCCGGTGTTGTGCCGAATTCTGACCCCCTGCCAGAATCTGACCCACCTTGCGTGAATAACGTTAGAAAAAATATATATATATATTAATAAAATGGCGTTGCGTGAATTTATAGCGTCAATAATCGCCTATTATAATATATAATAATTATTATAATATATAATAATTCTGTGAGAGCACGGATTATGAGTTGAGTTAACGCGATCAGCTATCAGCAGCATATAATACGTTCATCGTTAACTCAACTCATAATCCATGCTCTCACAGAATTATTATATATTATAATAGGCGATTATTGACGCTATAAATTTGCGCGACGCCATTTTTTATAAATTTTTTCTATTATTTCTAATGTTATTCACGCGAGGTGGGTCAGATTCCGGCAGGGGGTCAGAATTCGGCACAACCGGCCAAGCCGGAAGCAACGCTGACAGCTGGATTCGATACCAGTGTCTCTTGCGTTGGTGACGAGCGCCTTGTCCGCTGCACCACCCAGCCGCCTACACCTACTTGTTTTGTTATAGAGTTATATATAGTCTGGTAATAAAACTCCAACCTCATTCATTTTCCATGTTTATCGTCCCATTTGTAGTTAGAACGCTTGAATCTTCTGCTGAATTCTCATCAAATGCGCTACCATGGAAACAACCATCTACTGTACTTCTCCACAGCAGCCTTAGCCGGCTATAGCACCCTCAAACCCCCTCCCCCCGAGCTGCATATGGCCCAGCTATGTGGGAACAAACTAGGCCTACTGTAGGACGTTGTTGTGGTTATGGTAATCTTTGTTTTGGAATACTGCTTTCGTCAACGTACCCTGACCACTTTAGGTCCAAGATAAATCCCAATAAAATATTGCAACAGAAAAGAGCTTAATTCCTATTGAGAGAGCTTATTAGCCCCAGATGGTCACAGTGTCTTTAATGTTCCTGTGGTTTCGATGGCAAATACAGACAGGGACCGACAATATTCTGAGTTATTACAAGGTGCTTAGCGGTGTTCTAGTTGGCAACTCCTACTGTAAAAGGTTCGTTTGGATTTTTGGAACCTGTTATGTCTGGTTTAGTGAAAATCATACGTTTACACTGTGCCTTTAAGAATGTTCCGTTGAAAGGCTTAGGACGATAAAGAGTTATGACAGCGTAAGAGTTACGACGGGGTAACGTTGTAGTTTTTTCTGTCTCAGAGAGACTCAGAGATGGAATAAAGTGTGGTTAACTTTGATGAGCTTGTTCCTTCAACTTCCTTGCCTAAACATAATATTTGCCGAATGAGGATGGCGGACTTCAACTTAACTCCCCACCACCTAAAGTAAGAGAAAGAAAATGTCTGCAACTCAGAGAGAGGCTGTTGCAGAAGTCTAAGTCAAATACAGATACACTTACTATGGTAAACATATTGATTATGGCTAAAGAGGTTGAGTCTAACAAATTTGCTCGCACAGCAGCGGGACGCGTCTATTCGAAGCCTAACCGGTTCATGCTTCCGCGTTTTGCAAATCTGATTGGCCACTGCCATTTCTGGTGCGATCTGATTGGCCACTGACGTTTCTGGTCATGTGACATGTGCGCCCAATCGCGTGGCGCGCCCATTTCCGCCTCGACCAGCAGCAAACTACCTAACGCCTAGTTTATCACTGGTTAAGCTTAGGCGACTCTTGTGAAGTTGGTTAAGGTTAGAGTTTGGAATCAGGGCTGGTGTTCTATCGCCCTGCTCTAAGACAAACTCTAACCTTAACCAACTTCGAAAGAGTGCCTAAGCTTAACCGGCGAAAGAACTTGCCGTCACACGATTGGTGCGACCAGAAACATCAGTGGCCAATCAGAGCGCAAAACGCGAACGCGGAAGCATGAACCGGTTAGGCTTCGAATAGACGCCAGCGGCGTAGCAAACAGTGGCGTCATCATCCGCTATTCAGAACGTGACTCAGCGGCCAGCAGAGGGGGCTGCTCCCATGGACAATGGTGACTTTCCAGTGCAGAGTGTGGCCAGAGACACATGGACGCTGCAGGCCACAGAGTCCTGCAAGTCACCACCCTGTGGCCAGAACGCTGCTCATCTCTGTTTGAGGGTATAGGCTGCATTTCTGGGTTTGTACACAAGCCTGTCCTGTTATTCAGACCCTTCGGCCAGCTCACCAAGACAAAGTGAAACTGGAATTACATAACATGACTAATAAAAGAGGATGCCATTGAACCAGTGAATGCTTCACCCTGGGTATTAAACCTAGTTGTATCCCACCATAAGACAGGGACGTTTTGGCTATCTGTGAATCTCACACACCAAGGTTACTTGTAGGTGCAACTGGCAGAGGAAAGCAGAGACATTACCACTTGTGTGTTACTCATGTGGGGGTGTTCCGGTATAAGCAGCTCTCTTCCGTCAGCTGCTGAAGTAGGACTCATCCTGGACCTGGAGCCCCACCTGCCAGGAGGCAGTACGTGGCATCAAGCAGCAGCTCACGTCACCACCTGCTCACTTCAGCCTGGACACCCCTACCCTGGTCATCTCAACCAAACAGATGACGACTGGGTTCATGTGCTCCCCTCAGCACAGTCGTAATACTGTCTGGACTGCGACAGGCCTCAGAGGAGGACCAAACATCGACTCCTACATCCAGTAGGGCTGGCCTGCCACTGTGGACAGCCAGCTGTGGCCCTACTACAGAGTCATGCCTGAGAGTGAGGGAATTTCACCAGTGGTGCAGTGGTGGTCCCATGCGGTACCACGCCATCCCACCACTTTTCTGAGCAGAAGTACGTGCAGTCGTGCACGGATGTGCACACGCGCGCACACAAAAATGCGCTCCACTCCTGCGCTAAGTACCCACCTGTCTTGCATAACAACAGCGCAGGTCATCAGGTGTCTTCAACTAGCTTCTCTATTTCAAGGCAATATTTACAAAAACTAAACTAAAACTAGTAATTTCCTATACAAACATCTGTCCTACTATTTATGCATAATACTAATTTTTTTTTTTTTTGTTAATATTTTTCCCCATACTTTTTCCTCAGATTTTTCTCCCATCCCAATGTTAGTCGTTATGCCAATTCCCAATCCCCTTCCTGGTCGCTGCGCACTTACCCCCCACAGTCGGTCTGGGAGAGTGGAGGCTACCACGTGCTTCCTCCGACACACGTCCAGCCAATCAACCGCTTCTTTTCACCTGGCAGCGCGGATTCTCACTGAGAGGGCGTAGCGTGTGGAAGGATCACACTATCCCACTTAGATCCTATCCGCGCTTAGCAGGCGCCCCGACCGAACTGTAGGAGTCGCTGTTTACAACGACCCAGACCCACCCCGCCAGCTTCTCCCACCCTCTAATACTGCCAATTGTATTAGTGTGAATGGCCAGCCAAGCTGGTGACAACCCCGGAGCTGTGAGCTGGATTCGAACAGGCGAATCCAGCCGCTCCGGGGTTGGTGACGAACGCAATCTCCGTTACGCCACCTGACCGCGCATAATACTCATTCTATTCATAATGCTGGTCGGAGCTGTTCTGTGCGCACACAAGGGAACATTTATGCGCATGCGCGCGCGTGCACGTGGCGTCATCTCCACCATCCCACCACTTCTGATATTACCACTGCACCCCTGAATTTCACACGACGGTCATCTGGGGGTTGCGAAGGCTAAGCAGTGTGGCAGGGGCACAGGTCTGGTGGCCTTGAGAAGCTGGTGAGGAACTGCACTTGTTGTCTTCTGAGCGGGAAGACAGGTCAGCCAGCCATAGTACCACTGACTCCCATAGAATGGCCATCAACTCCATGGGAGCTACATCCAGATTGATCTCTTGTGGAGAAGCTCTATGGGGCTCCTGATGCCCGCTATCTGCTATTCATGACCTCCGGTCAAAGTGGACAAAGCCTGTCGCCCTACATTCTATCACCACTACAGACGAAGTCATCAGCAGCCTAGACAAGCTCTTTGGCCACTGGGTACCTGCTGCCAGCCATCATCACACAAGCCACAATGGACCTCAGTTCACATCAGCTGAGTTCTCTGAGTTCCTGGCACAGCAGTCGATCAAGCACACGAGAACACTGGTGTGTCACCCAGAGGGAAATGGAGGGGTTGAGAGATTGAACAGGTCAGTGAAAGATGGAATACGAGCTAACATGGCCGAAGGGGAAACCTTTGACACAGCCGAACATCCGGTGAACCAGACATGCTACACAACCAGAGCATCACCAGCACTGCTCATGATCGGCGGGGAGATATAACAACCGCTGGACTGCCAAAGAGCAATGTCCCCACTGGGTCTAAAGTGCTAGACCCTAAAGAAAGCCAAGTCTCAGGTCAGGTCTTCACAGGCACAGAGGAAGCAGATGTATGATGCTTCACACAGGATCAAAACACCTGCGCTGAGGGTGGGGGACTGGTAAGAATCACACACGCCCAACAGTCATACTGGCCAGAACCACAAAAGGTGAGACAGATGTTGGGGCCTGCTACCTACCGGCTGGAAGATGGTTCACGCTTGACTTACTTGACTTAATCCACTTGGCCCCCTTGGGAATGTAGGGCGTCCACCATGGATCTCCACCTCACTCTTTTCTGCACAATGGTCTTTGTTTCCTGCCAGGTGGTCCCAGTCTTATTTAGCTCTGGACCACCTCCAGTTGGTTTTTGATCTCCCTGGCTTCCTCTTTCTTGGGGGGTGGGATGTAGTCCAGAGCGTTTCCTTTTATGTTAGTTGATTCCTTTCTAAGTGGATGCCTAATCCATCTCCACTTTCTCCTTTTGATTGCAATGTAGATTTGCTCTTGGTTTGTCAGTTTCCACAGATCTACATTTGTTATTTTGCTGGGCCACCATTTCCTCAATATGTATCAGAGGCAGTTGTTAATAAACACTTGCAACTGATTGTTTTTTGTTGTTTTCCAGGTTTCACATCCATAGAGTAGGAAAAGAAATTAGATTTGTGTGTTTTTGGAGAGCTGGGAAGAGAGCCATGTCTTGCTTTGCTGATGCGTAGCTCCACATGCTTATCGGCTCCTCCATCTGTGCTGATGTTGCTTCCCAGGTAGACAAATTCATCCACATTTTCTATTGCTCCTCAATAGTTATTGCTTGGTGAGATTTGGCGTTGACCCTCATGACCTTGGTCTTTCCAACATTGATCATGAGGCCTAGTGTTCATGTAATCTGTTTTTCTTCAGTTGCATTTGTGTGAGATCAGTGCCAAGTCATCAAGCTAAATCAAGGTCTTCTAATTGATTAAAGGGAGTCCACTGTAACCCCGTCCTCTGGCCATCCACTGACCATTTCATGGTCCAGTCAATGGCAACAAGAAAAAGAAGGGGTAATAGTAGACAGCCTTGTCGTGTTTTTATGTGGAGGGTGTCAGAGAGCTTACCATTTGCAATGACTTGGCCTGTGAAGCCATCATACATGCATTTGATAAGATTGACCAGTTTCCTAGGTATTCCATAATGTTGGAGCAGCTTCCACGGGACGTTTATGTCTAGGCTGTCGAAGGCTTTCTCCAAGACAACAAAGTTCATGAACAATGATGACTGCCATTCGATGCTTTGCTGGAGAATTATTCTACAGTAAGTGATGCAATGTGATCTGTACAGGAGTTGCTCTTCAGGAACCCTGCTTGTTCCTGCCTGAATATCTTGTCCAAGGATTCTTGCATTCTATCCAAAATGATTCAGCAGAGGATTTTACTGGGGACTGATTCCGCTCCAGGAATTGGGACAGTTACCCCTTCTTTACAGTCACTGGGTACCTCCTCTTTAACCCAGATTTCATTTAGAAGCCTGTGTAGGATGTCAGCGGTGGCACATATGTCTGCTTTCAACCCATCAGGGGGGATGTGATCCTTTCCTTTGTGTCCTGCCCAGCTTAAATCTTTTGATGGCTCCCTTTATTTCTTCCTTTGATATCCTATCACAGCTGACGTGTAGGTCTTACGGTTCATGCTAATAATCTATACAGAGTTACAGAGCGTAGGAGCCTCACACATCCGCTACACTCTCCTGGCAGCCCATGCAGATCCCCAAAACACCAGAACGACCCCAAAGGGACTGCGGCCCACCTGTGTGGCTCAGGGACTCTGTCAGACTCTAAGGGGGGGGGGATGTTATGTCTGCTTTAGTGAAAAGAGTTGTACACTGTGCCTTTAAGAATGTTCTGTTGAAAGGCTTAGGACGATAAAGAGTTACGATGGTGTAAGAGTTATGACGGGGTAACGTTATACGTTTTTTTACTTTTCTGAGAGTTGATAACATCGTTAACGTTCATGAGCCTGTTCCTTGTCTAAACATAATAGAACCCTAGCTCTGTTTGCTACGGTGTCGTTGATTGGTCGATTCCTTCCTCAGCTCAATCTATGCTGTTACTAGCTCCGGCTAGTTAGCCACAAACCAATACAAAGTCAGTGCTAAATTAACACAACCTTTGCCATTCGTTTTTACCACAGATAATTGTATTTTGGGATAACTAATCAGAGAACAGCTGTGACCTGCTCCAGTATGTAAAAAAAAGAAAAGAAAAAGACACATTTGACACACTTCACTTCGACGTACATCTATAGTATTTTAATTACTTTATTGTGAATACATTTGTGAATACTTATTCTACCTCATTTTTTCATTTTGTACATTTTAGTTTTGTATAAGATAAGATATTCCTTTATTGATCCCCTTGGGATCTTGGGATATATTGTATATTTTGTATATTGTTTGGACGTTTGCTGTTTTATGAAACACAATCTCAGGAGGATCATACAGAACCAAGCATTTTACTATAATGTACCTTATATTAGATTATTAATTAATAATAATAATTATTATTATTCCTTAAATAAAAGAAAACATGAACTTGAAACTTGGGTGACAACGCCCACCACTCGCTGCACGTGTCTGAGAACTGTGTCCATCAATGGCCAAAATGTGTCAGTGAGCCAGCCAGTCACATTCCCTCTCTGACCGGACCCTCAAGAGTGGTCAAATCAGACTGTGTGCCCAGATCTCTGCAATAATAAACACTCAATAAGAATGCAATAATAAACGCTCAATAAATCAATACAAATAGCAGACTATAATTGACTCAGTATTTCCAGAACAAAATCCCCAAAGTTTAAAGGGGCACTTCACA
The DNA here is from genome assembly GCF_963971535.1 of Notolepis coatsorum. Classification (NCBI taxonomy): domain Eukaryota; kingdom Metazoa; phylum Chordata; class Actinopteri; order Aulopiformes; family Paralepididae; genus Notolepis; species Notolepis coatsorum. The sequence continues at coordinate 295,804,284 of NC_140165.1, forward strand.
AAGAGAAGAACGATGCTGATTTATCTTGCACACAATCTCACACACAACTAAACAGTTCTGATCCATGAAATGAAGGGATTGCTACCTTGACACAGCACAACGATTAAATGTCCCCAAATGGCATCACCGGTGGCCATATTCAAACTCATTTACTTTCAATAACTGTCAAACAATTGATGTGTGCAAAACTGTTTAGAGCTTTTGGACGTGTGCAAGATGTGCAAAATAAATCATCATTGTTTCTTTTGGTGACGTGCCCCTTTCATTTCTGTCCACTGATTTTCCAAGGTCCTTCATTTCCTGCATCCCATTTGCAGGTAGATTAAGTCTTGTGGATCAGGCCATATAACCTTTACTGTAATCGAATTATCCAAGCATATGCTGTATGGGTTGTGAAAACATTACCCATTGCATTTCACTGAGGTTCATTTGTCCAAATGCTTTAGTGAAAGTGAAAGATGATGCTACATGAAAAAAGAACAAAAACAATAAAAGTCTTTACATCTGCATTTTGACTGAGGGGAGATTTCAGTGAGAAGGGTGTTATCCTCATGAGGCTAGTAGCAGCAAGCAGCTGTTTCAGTCTCTTTGACATCCACTGTCTACTTACAGTAGGCTACAGTTGGCTACATATACTCACATACACTTTGAAACATAACCAAAGCCCTGCAGAAGCAATGTTGCATGTTCTTCCAGAGCCCTCTATCTTACAGTATGTTTAACAACACTAAATGCCAAATGCCATTATTATTATTATTTAATCACATCAATGTGGAGTATATTACACATACTGTACATTCAAATTTACACAAGGAGGTTAAAGCCTCAATCTGGTATTCTTTGGGCCATATAAATGTTGGGTATATTCACATGAATTAGTGAAGAGTTTGATCCCTTTTACTTTTGGAACTGCTTGTGAATCAAAATATAGGTCTGTTTTACACCATTGTTTATTATAAACATAAATAAACCTGCATACAGCCACGAAATACAGCATATTATGCAATCAACTCATATTGACCTGTTTTGTCACTGTTCCTACCTGGCCCCCCCCCTCTCTCTCTCTCTCTCTCTCTCTCTCTCTCTCTCTCTCTCTCTCTCTCTCTCTCTCTCTCTCTCTCTCTCTCTCTCTCTCTCTCTGTCGTTAAGTCAGGTGGAGAGTGCAGGTGTGCCGCTGCCAGTGGAGCAGCTGATTGACGTTTGTGGGTCAATTACGTCATTAATATAACCCCGCTCCAGATGTCATGAGGCTGCCAGATCGTAACTTCATATTTCACAGTTAGTCGTGTTATTCTGCTCTCTCTCGTATTGTTCTCTAGCCCATTGTCCTTCGACCGTGTCTAACCCTTGTTCTCATCCTTCCCTGCAGTCCTACCTGGCTCTTCACCCTGTTCTCTGGCTCCCGACAAAGACGTGATCTGACCCCTGCCTGCCTGACAAACTCTCCTTGCCTTTCCCGGAACGTATGAGGACCTGCACCCGTCTAGATCCCTGCCTGGCTAACTCCCCTTCTTTACCCGCTCTGACCCCTGCCTGGCTGACTACTCTGTTCCCGTGTATCGACCCCTGCCTGTCTGACTCTCCTGTCCCGTGCACACCCCTGGACTGTATGCGTGCTCCCTCTGTGTATCGACCCCTGCCTGAATACTCAACCATTCTATATTTATTAAATATACCCAAGACTGGGTTTGAACAAGACCTGTCTATCTTTGCTCTGTACTGCATATTGGGTTCAATACCCCAAGACGTAACATGTTTAGTGTTAGCCCTTGTATCAATCAATGATCAGAGAATGAAAACATGTCATATTCATTCATTTTGCTGGTGGCTGGGACCACCCATTTGTTTACATTTGGATCACTGACTGGGTCTTTAAGCAGTTTGATAAGAAATAAAATGACCTAATTTGAAGTCGGCCCCCAATTCATAGTTTCGAAGTGTAAACGAACGGAGAGACTGCACAAAATGCACTGAATGAATCTGAAATGAATTGAAAGGACAAAATGGGAGGAACGCAAACAGAGAGAGAATGTGAGACAGAGCACCGAGTAAGCCGTAGAAAGAGAACTAAACAACTACACCCTTCGTGCGTCGCCCCGACCGCAGTCTCCGTGTGCCAACCACAGGTAGCATTCGCGAAAACAAAATTACCAACCACTTTAACACTTCAGTGGAAATGCCAACGACCCCTCGTAGGATTTATGGCTCGTAAATTGCCCCCTTTTGTTTATTTGCGGCCTCTGACTGGTTGTCTTTCTGATTATGCAGGTGAATTTAATGAGAAACATCAGAGAGCGGCGGAATAGCTTGTATTTTTATAGGCAGCGTTGCTCTCACGCCATGCAGGGTCAGTGTGGCACGACAGGCGGTTGTGTGAATAAGTAAGGAAAACCTTCTCGAGAACAACAAGAACCTCCTGTTCCTGCTCTCCCTCAACAATGGCAATGCAATGAATGAATGATGTGAATAATATTTATGTACGGCCTTACAAGACACAATTATACAACGAAACTAAAAAAAGAAAAGCATGTGGACCAGTGCTCCCAACAGGGGAAAGTCCCACAGAGCCCACAGCCAGCCACATACAAACACACGTCTTTTCGTTTAGAGCATCCCACCAATGGAATTGAATACCTCAACCAATTAGAGAGTCCACATCATATCACTCATTCAAGTGCAGGGTATAAGAAATGGCTCATTGAAAATCAGCATGGTCAACAGTGTGTGTGTGTGTGTGTGTGTGTGTGTGTGTGTGTGTGTGTGTGTGTGTGTGTGTGTGTGTGTGTGTGTGTGTGTGTGTGTGTGTGTGTGTGTGTGTGTGTGTGTGTGTGTGTGTGTGTGTGTGTGTGTGTGTGTGTGTGTGTGTGTGTGTGTGTGTGTGTGTGTGTGTGTGTGTGTGTGTGTGTGTGTGTGTGTGTGTGTGTGTGTGTGTGTGTGTTGCATGTGTGTGTGTGTGTGTGGATATTATGCATTTGTCTATGCCGGGGCCATCTAATCTGTCATGATGTGCTCTGTCCTTGTGTCCATAACTGTATTGTGCCCTGTATCCTTATCTTATGTCCTACTGACCTACTAGATGTGCTTTTGTTTTTGTTTTTTATTGTAATGTTATTTATCTCGTTTGTATTCTGTTTGTATTGCTAACTCTTTTTTACATAGGATTTTAGCCTGTACCTTCTGGCAGGGGGACTACCAATGGAAATTAGCGTTCTTGGCAAAAATTGGGTGCATTTACGTTTTTTTTTAATGTTTATTAATGTACACTGTCCCCCTTGAACAAATAAAGTAAACCTAACCTAAACATAGGTGGCCTTAAAGGGGCATTCCACCAAATAAAACTAGGCTGCACATAATCTCACATGCATCCAAAAATTGTAAACAGTTTTGCACACATTCATTTAGTTTGACAGTTATTGAGAGTAAACGAGTTTGAACATGGCCACCGGTGATGTCATCTAGGACATTTAATCCTTGTGTTGTGTTAATTACAGCTCAATGAAATGCAATACCTTGTCCTATAGGGACTGCTGCCTTATAATTTCATTAAGCTGTAATTAACACAACACAAGAATTCAATGTCCCCGATGACATCACTGGTGGCCATGTTCAAACTCGTTTACTCTCAATAACTGTTAAACTAAATGAATGTGTGCAAAACTGTTTAGAGGTTTCGGATGTGTGTGAGATTATGTGCAAAATAAATCAGCATTGTTTTCCGTGAACCCTTTATATTTCAAGGAGTCCATTTCAAGATCAAATACGGGGCCCTTATCTGATCCTAACAACCTGCCCCCCTGACATGCAAATTCGCTCTCTCTCACTTAAATGTGTAGCTAACTGCTCTCAGGAAATTCTCTCTCTCAAACCACATCAGCTAAGGTCATTCTCAAGCTTAGGGGTGAAAGCGAATCGGGAGAGGGAGCACCCACTTGCAAGCGAGAGACGTTTCTGCTTAATTCTCAGTGCTACAATCTTAATGCATAATGCTACGGTGACATGTCGAATACCGAATGAAATAGAAAACGACGAGGTGTCTGTAAATATAACGCATTATATTCTACCTCGCTGAGAATCACAATAGGAAGCCAAGGAAAATATAATATTTTAGGGGAATTTGCGCATCAGTCAATGTGTAAAACTCACCACAAAGCAGCTCAACTAGACCTTGGAGATTTCCATTACTTGGTGTATGTCCAGAGCAAGGTTTCTTCTACAATGTGAAAGGCTTTGCCAGTTAACATCTTTCATTTTTTTTGTATCCACTTTTTCTCCTCTTTTTAAAGTTTTTCTCCCATCCCAATTTCACTGTGCCAATTCTCCCCTCCCGTCTTGAACGTTGCTCGCATATGCCCCCCACTGGCCGGTTGTAGGGAGGATAGAAGCCTTGCATCACATGTCCCCTCCGATACATGTGGAGGCAGCCTGTCACATCTTTTCACCTGCCAGCGCGGACTCTCATCTGGTGAGGAGTAACGTGTAGGAGGCTCACACTGCCCCCGCCATTTTCCTGACTTTGCTGTGCAGGCGCCCCAACCGACGTGTAGGAGTCGCTGTTCACAACGACCAGACTACCACCCTTCGACTTCCCACCCGCTAACTCTGCCAATTGAGTTAGTATGACGGCCGGTCCAAGCCGGAGGCAACGCCGACAGCCGGATTCGAACCCGGTGTCTCTTGCATTGGTGACGAGTGCAATGTCCGCTGCACCACCCAGTCGCCCCAGTTAACATCTTTCTGTGTTGGTGCAGACGTTTGGGGTTTTGCTCTCACCTGGGAGCAAAAGCGTTGCCCAGTGGTAAATTACCTGTTGTTCTGCCCTGATTGTCCTGATTGGTACAGTACCTGCTGTGTATAGTTTGCCCTGCTTCATATGTCCTCCTTGTTTATTGTTCACATTGTCAGTCGTTCACTGATCGTTTACATGAGTACTCTTGCCAGAAGCAACCCTTATCGCTCCAGTTTTGGAGGATACGTTTCATACCGTGGTTATCGGTATCGTGCTTTGCCTTATTGTGTATGTAAATATATTTGAGTGTATGTACTTTGGTGTGTGCGTCTGCAGCATCATCAAGTGCCGTGTTATCTTTAGCTTATCCCGTTTTGGAGACTGGCTTTCTCCCATTTGTTTTTCCCTGTTTAGGTGTTTTGTTTTCGTATAGACTTTTGCGGAGACTGTGTTGTCTCGCCTTTTCTTTCCTACGTTATATAGGGTTTGTGGAGACTTTGTGTCTCACCCTTTTAGTTTGCTACGTGCTACTGAATGATCCGCTATTCACAATAAAGACATTGTTATATTGTGAAGATCAACCATCGCATTCCGCCTCCTCTCTTCTACTCTGCACATGGGTCCAACACACCCACCCCAACGCTAACAGAACGACTGACCAGAATGGATCCAGCAGAGCAGCTCCGATCAGCGCTGGCGGCACAGGGGGCTCTGATCGCCGAGCAGTGGCGCAACCAACAGATGGTACTGGTCGAGGTTCAACGTCTGGGAGCCCTCATCACCGACATCCAGGACACCCGGACCAACCAGGCATCAGCAGCGGCGGCGACGGCAGCAGCGGCAGTGACAGCAGTGGCAGCAACAGGGGCGGCGTCACCTCCAATCCGGGTGGGGGCTCGGGAGCCTCATCTTCCTCCTCCAGAGCGCTATGGTGGAGGTCCAGAGGGCTGCAGGGAGTTCATTACACAGTGATCCCTCATCTTCAACCTGCAGCCTCTGACATTTCTCACGGAGCAGTCCAGGGTGGCGTACATTATAACCCTGCCGACAGGCCGGAGGGATGTTGGACATAGCCAAGGAGGCCTGGGAACACCAGCCGTCACCCCACCGGAGTTTGGTGGATCACGTGGAGGAGATCCAGGAGAGGATGGCCACCTTATGGCCTCTGGTGAGGGACCACATGTCCAAGGCCCAGCAGGCCCAGGCCTGGGTCTACAACCGGCCGGGGCACACAACCCCGGGAGTTCAAAACAGGGGATAGAGTGTTAGTACTGGTTCCCACTTCTGAGTGCAAGTTCCTAGCTAAGTGGTACGGGCCTTATGAAGTAATGGAGAAGGTGGGTCCAGTGAACTACCGGGTGCGGCAGCCAGGGAGATGACCACCGGTAAAAATCTATCATATTAACCTGCTAAAGAAATGGGAAGCCAGGGAGGTGTTGTATTCTTTTAGGAGGAGCTGGTGGAGCGCCATAGGGACGTATTCTCCACAAACCGGGGAGAACTGAGGTAATCCACCACCACATCCCCACGATCATCGGGAAGAAGGTGAAGCTCTGGCCCTATTATTATCCATGGCGAGGAGTGGGGAACCCATCTACGCCAGGTCATGGCTGTTCTACAGGCTTTGAGAGGGGCAGGGCTCACTGCTAACCCGAAGAAATGCCACCTGGGCCTACAGGACGCAGACTACTTGGGGTACACCATCGGGAGAGGGTGTATCCGGCCCCAGGCAGGCAAGGTCGAGTTCATCCGGAGCTGGCCCCGACCCCAGACCAAAAAGCAGGTACGAACTTTCATAGGCCTAGCCAGCTACTACAGGTGTTTTGTTCCCCACTTCTCTGTCCTCGCAGCACCGCTGACCGACCTAACCCAGAATAAGCTGCCAGACAAGGTCCTGTGGACCGAGGAGACGGAGAAGGCCTTTCAACAGCTGAAGAACAAGCTGTGTTCGGAACCAGTGCTGGTGACCCCCGACTTCAGCCAACCTCTGTTGGTGCAGACAGATGAGTCGGAGACTGGGGTGGGTGCCGTCCTATCACAACTAAGAGAAGGTGAGGAACACCCGGTGATTTTCATCAGTCGCAAGTTACTATCCCGGGAGAAGAATTACTCCACGATAGAAAAGGAGTGTTTGGCCATAAAATGGGCCCTAGAGGAACTGAAATATTATCTGTTGGGACGGCACTTCACCCTAGTCATGGACCATGCACCCCTAGTGTGGCTTTCACGTAACAAGGACACCAATGCTAGGGTCACCCGCTGGTTCCTATCCTTACAGCCTTTCGTCTTCTCCGTCATCCACAGGGAGCAGCACACGGGAATGCGGATGCCATGTCCAGGAGAGAAGCGCTGGGAACGTGGTCCGCCCGAGAGGCTCGGAGCTAAGGGCGGGGATATGTGACAGATCTCCTCCCCCCTCCTTTGGATATGTGAAGGATGGGAGATACGTCCGTCATGAGTAGAGGCAATTAGGTAGCTGATTAGTACTGATAGAATACACCTGCGCATCATTAGTCCAGCCACATCTCACGTGCACACACCCAGTCCCACACTCTACATTAACACTAAGTTAGAGAGGAGTAAGTGGAGCGGAGTAAGAGTTGGAATTGTGGTATTGAGAGAGAGATTGGATATTCAGAGTTGTGACAGTGAGAGGAAGTATTAGGAGAGGTAAAGGCTGAGATACCCCCTTGTGTACTGACCCTGGACTGGATGACTACCCAGAATTGTGAACAATCCCTTTTTCTGTCTGCAAGCCTGTTTTGTGTTTTTGACCCTGGACTGAATCACGACCATTCTTTTGCTTTTCCCCTCTGGATTCTGCCTTGAATTCAATAAATACTTGTATTGATTGATATTGCTCCTGTGTGGACATTTGAATTTGTTTGTATTTGAACCGTGGCGAGCCTGAACACTACCAGGTTCGTCACAATAGGGAGGATGTTAGGAAGCATATGAAGGGTGATAGGAAGCATAATTTAGGAAGCATAGAAAGCATGTTAGGAAGCATAGGATGGGTGATAGGAAGCATTTAGGAAGCATAGAAAGGATGTTAGGAAGCATAGGAAGGATGTTAGGAAGCTTAATAAGTGTGATAGGAAGCATATGAAGGGTGATAGAAAGCATAGGAAGGATGTTAGGAAGCATAGGAAAGGTTATAAGAAGCATGCTAGAAAGCATAGGAAGGATATTAGGAAGCCTAGGAAGTGTGAAATGAAGCATATGAGGGGTTATAAGAAACATAGGGAGGGTGTTATGAAGCATAGGAAGGGTTGTAGGAAGCATAGAAAGCATGTTAGGAAGCATAGGAAGGATGTTAGGAAGCATTTAGGAAGCATATAAATTATGTTAGGAAGCATAGGAAGTATGTTAGGAAGCATAGGGAGGATGTTAGGAAGCATAGTAGGAAACATATGAAGGATGTTAGGAAGCATAGGAAGGGTGATAGGAAGCATAGGAAGGATGTTAGGAAGCATAGGAAGGGTGATAGGAAGCATAGGAAGGATGTTAGGAAGCATAGTATCAGGTAGTATCGCCCTCCTGTGTTCAAATGGTGTAACTTTATACTGAATATCTATTTAAAAAAACAATGATGGAAATTCATTCAAATAAAATACTTGTCATTGACCGATTTGAGAAATATTCCAGGAGTCATGTCTGTGGCCCGCTGTCAGCCTACGTGGCAGGTTTCATCCACCGCGGCCACATAGTTTGGGACATTAGCTCCAGATAGGCAGACAGACACATGCACACAACAAAATACATAATCCCCCCCCCCAGGCTACCACCTGGTGGAGATAATGATGATGAATAGCTGTGTCCCTGAGAGAGTCCTGATTAAACCTCCAACAGGGTGAAAAAACCTGACAGTTTGTTTGAAACGGGACATTAAAGAAACTATAAAAGGATCAGCTCCATATGCTATATACTGTAAACACCGAGCACTGTTTGTAATTGTTTTCCCAAGGAATAATGACATAGCAGGCAAAGAAATCCAGAGCACTGCGCGTTGCCAGGTTTTCCTAGGGTCTTCTTTTTCATTCCGCTTCTCTGATTGCTGCTCAAGAACACAGAGGACTGTGTGAGGATGAATCCACTGCCAACATCTGGAAGCGTGCTTAATGATAATTAAAAAACAAGACGAACCGTTCCCCGAGATGACAGGGAGGGGGGAGGGGTGTCCTGCGGTGTAGGTCTCACGCTCCCCTCACATGCACACACTGGCCCCCGCGCCATGTGCCCCCCCTGTCTCACACAAGGGTCCCGCAGCCTGAACCCCTTAAAAATGTAACCAGGTCTTGTTCTCAATTTATAGCCACCAGTAAACGTGCATTCTCCTGTGTGAGAACTTCGGCGTCCTAAACTTTTAATCCAGAGGGTCAAGAGAAAAGATTGGTATTGTAAGATCGGTCTCATATTCCCCTTGTGTTAAAATCCAGTTGACTGTGTTGGGTAAGATCTGTGATGTTTATGTGTTTACAATGCAGACGAAATACGCGAGTGAAGTGAATTCAAACTCCTGGTTTATAAGTCTTAGGTGGCCTGTTGCAGCTTTGCGGTCTCGTGCGGTGCTCTTGCATATAATCTGCTCTTTCTTCCAGTTCCTTCCTGGAAAAAGAAAAACAACTGGTTTTTAAAATGCATGCTGCCGAAACAGCAGCCTGTTTGTGGGCCATGAATAATGTGGGGGTCAAGGGGTGCCCGGTTAGAGGATGTTGAGTACGACACACTCTTCAGATGTTTAAGTCAAAACATATACCCTTCCGCAAAGCAAAGAAACACCTTTTTATGCCAGAATCGGAATATGATTGATTGCCACGTACATTTACACCACAAACAGGTCTACCAGACGTACAATCAAGGGCAAGAACACAGGAAATAAGACCCTTTTCACATGTGTGTACACCTTCACTACAGTACAACGCAGACTGCATGCTGATGAAATAAAGTACAAAGTAACAGATATACAGGAGAGAGCAAATGAGCCATGTTTAGCAGCAGTCCCATATGGAAAAGGATGATAAGGAACATATAGATGTTGCCTTCAAAACATTTCATAAGAAACATTATAGTTTCCTTCAGATATCATTACCTTACTCATTTCATCTATGTTTTGTGTTGCTAGTCTGTGTTAGATTACTGGTTACCCAGCCATGATTCTCTAAATTCCTTGTGTGAATTGCATCAGACCATAATACAAATCCTCTAAGATTTATAAATTTTCTGGATATATATATAGGCCATGGCTGTCTAGAAGCTTAGAGGAGGCACCGCATTTGGGAAAGTCAAAGAGCATAGCAGGAAGTGCGAGCACAATCAAAACAAAGTTATCTTCCCAGGCCTCTCTTCATGGATTATGGTCAGGTCCATTAAAAGAAAAGACAGGGAGAATAACACTGTCATGTCACTACACTAGTCTGTTTTATGCCATTTAATAGACCATTTTATCCAAAGTGCCATACAATAGCACAGCACACATAAAAGTCTCTTGTGTCAAACCTTTCTCTGGCAGTGTTATGTTGCGCTCAATTGAGAGAATATAATGTATTAGCACCGTGACTATTCTAGAGAGCAGAGACTCGGTCCTCGCATCGTTTCCTGAGCTTTTAGTGACATCTTCGGGGGAGGCGTGGTACTACAGTCCGGGGATCAGCAACGTCAGCAGTGCAAGACGTGGAAGCCTCTTTGATGAAGAGGGGGATGACGCCAGGCGAGGACGACGTGTCACTTTATTTCCTTCAAAGTAAAAGTATACCTCATGGCACATGTAGTCCCCTAGGGTCTTTGGCACCTCACACACCTGCCTCGCACTGTCATATGATCACAGACCAACGAACAATTACAATATTTCGCCTTTTATTTCGCCTTTGTTCGTTTGACCATTAGTCCAAAATGACACGTCAAGAAAACAAAGCTTTTATTGTGAAGTGATGCGGCCAGGGGCTGCTGGCTGGATGCAGGGATTTTCTGGCTGAGGAAGAGGACGACTGCAGAAATGGAAGCAGGAGCACAATGGCATTTTGTATCAAATTAAAATTGAGCATAGCATTGCCTTAGTCCGTTCAAATTATTAAACATTTTCTAAGTATTTCTGCGCACAAAACGACGGCGGTGTTTCATCTTATAAGTGCACTGGCAGGTTGTTGCTACTGTGGCTAGTAGCAAGCTAGCTGTCAGGTAGCCAACAGCCATCACTGCTTTAGTAGCCAGCAGGGTAATCTCTAGCAACGCAGCGAAGACAAGCTGTTTATACATACACAGACTACTACACAGGCTGCTTGTGTTTATTAGCAGGCAATTGCGATCCAATGCGTTAATCGATCGAAGCGCACGACGAGTTATTATTAACTTGTGTGTCTGAGAGGCTGAGCAGAGATTTCATGATGGCAGACAGTATCATGAGCAAGGCTGCTACCATGGAGATTCCCATTAACAGCAATGGAGACACAGGAGCTCTCCCAGAGGATGACAGCCTAGAGCAGGTGAGTCATCTGTCTCTAATCTCACCGCCAGAGTCCTTCTTCCATGATATTTTATATCGAGACAACCACATCTAATGTGTCTAAATCATGCACGGTATACCCAATCCCATAGGCCTTGATTCATCATCTGATTCATTCAGTTACCTAACCGCACAGACGCCTACAGTATATTACCACCATCCTAACAAGGAATCATGAATTAAATCCTCACACAATAGCCTTGAAATCATGTCATCTTCAGCATATAAAAGGATGCATCACTTGCTGTTGTTTTAGTTAGTTTACTGTTATTTTTGCAAGATGTCCCCTCTTAATTATGATGTGAATACCCTTATTGTACTGCGTTCTCTTATGTCTCACTGTCATACAGGCTGCACAGATTCAATGGAGCATAGATGAGAAGGTACAGTAGGGGAAATAGAATGAGGACTAGCTGGGTTCTTAGCTGTGTATTGTTTGTGTCAGTGTGTGGAAATTACATCATGGGCTCAACCTGTACAGGATATTTTTGGATGCTATACTGATATTTGAAGACTAAAATTGCTGAGCATACCCATTTATTTGCACATGTAGACATTTTGTGGCAGTAGGCTAGGCTTTGTCCTTTCCTCGCAATGCTCACTCACATTATAGGAAATAGCATAGGGGATTGCAGGAAGCTCTCTGATGGCTGATCGCTTGTGTATTTGAACACAAAACATTGTTTCCACATGAGCGTACATACCAAAATAATGTATAATCTTCAGCGATTTTCCATAATGTAAATTATGTACTGTAAATGTCTAATATGAACTGGTGCTGATATTAGGTTGATACAAACAAGCAGGCCATAACATTGCTGTACTGGTAAAGTGGGCTGGTTGTTAGATTATCCTGACATTTTATTTATTTATATTTATTTATTTACCCATCTCCCCCCATATTTCATCCAATAACATGGTACATAGGTGTATATATCCCTTCATGTCGACTGATCTGCTGAAAGACACATGCAATCTGTCACTTATATTTGGCTACTATTTTAGAATCTTCCTTGACCCCCCCCCCCCCCCCCCCCCCAAAGGAAGAAAACAAAAGAAAACATCCTCTCATGGGCTGTAACTCTGATTGATGCTATAATTGGTTGGTGTGATCATTGGATTGGACATACCGTTACCTACTTTGCTGAAGACTAAGGGTGATTTCACACCTACCCTTGTTTAGTCTGGTTGAAGCAAACCCTAGCGGGTTTATCCCCTTGGTTTGGTTAATTTTGGGGAGATAAGAACACCCAAATCGAACTCAGATCTGCACGCATCACCGACAATGATAGGTCAGAGTACAGGAGTGAGGTGGCCTTCTCTGTGTCATGGGGTGTGCACTGTGCAGTCAGAAACCTTCGAGCTGAACACACTCGACACAGACCTCTGTAGGGACCTGCCTGCTCAAAGCCCCCTCCAAATCATTTGTGAATTCCGCAAAGTTGTCGAAATTCCTCTTGTCCGCCGTCAACACCCACCCCTAAATGGGAGGAGATTGACACAGGTGTTCATCATTAGACCTGCTTGACTTAGCCTAGTTTGAGAAAAGTGAAGAGATTGGTGAAAAGATGGCCAAATTATTGATCAGTCGCTATTTAATGTTTTCTATATGAATGTAAATCTACTGACCATAGACTTTTAGTGGAATATCAGCGTCAGACTTTTCAAGTGTATCAGAAACACATATTTGCAGTTGGTCCAAAACGGCCACTCCTTGTTGTCATGCAGAAAACCCTGAAATATTGCTACCAGACAGCTCTATTTTTCACCATAGTTTATTTCCGATTTCCCATCTCCATCTGTCCCTACAATGTGTTTATATAAAATGATGTGCTAATTCAGGCACTGTTTGAACCACAGCTTTTAGTGTCACTAGTTGTCACCTGTCACTGGTTGTCTGGTTGTATATATATATATATATATATATATATATATATATATATATATATATATATATATATATATATATATATACTGTTTTCAATCCATCAGGACTTGCAGCAGGTGATGGTGTCTGGTCCCAACCTGAATGAAACCAGCATCGTCTCAGGTGGCTACGGAGGACCAGCAGGGGGCATCATTCCAACCAGCTCCATCAAAGGTATACCGTTAGCTCCACACCTGGTCAGATGAACTCTCCAGCCTGACGGGTTCTTGACAGATGCTTGTTTTCGCAAACATCTTTGCGTGTTCCAGAGCCTGGAGTCTTCTAGAAGTATGATATAATGTCCTGGCACTTCCCCCGCACCGACCTGACAGGACTCCTTCAGCAAACACCCTTTGATGTCATCCATTTATACAGCAACACCTTTTGATGTTTGTCAAGTTTATACAGCAACACCTTATGATGTGACAAAGTTTATACTGTAGACAGTCTCTGGCTGTTTTGGTTCACCATATGAACGGTTCCTCATGTCCCCTAGGACCCGCTGTCCGCTTCAACCCACAGTATCTGGACAGAAGACAAGCCCCGGGACCAGGTGGCTGTTTGCTTTGACAAGCCCCGCCCATTTTATTCTATTCTATTCTAACCGGGAACCCCGACTGTGTTGCTCTTTTCTCTACTCTCTTTGCTCGTCTGTTTTTTTTATTTATTTATTACCGTAGCGTTTGGTAGTTGCCTGAACACGGGGGTTTTACAGAAGCCTTGCTCGCACTTTTAACTCGCACACTTGAAGTTTCTTGAATGTCAACAAGCGACTCTTCTTTTTTTAACAGATTATAAAAATAAAGGATGCTCTAACCTGATATTACAGGGCTGTCATGTTAAAGGGAAGGTTTAGGATTTTTTTTTTATTTATCCTGATCTCTAACCAAGCACTGTTTTAAAATTCATTCTAATTGTTTTTGAAAATACATTTCAATATGTGGAGTGAAACTGTGGAACAGTCTGAATGTTGTGCTTAAGCAATGTCCAAATATAATACAATTCAAATAGAGTTATAAAGAAATTATTTTCACGAGGTACAGGGATGAGGAAGGGATTTGACATTCACGGGTGTTTACATTTTTATTTTATTTTATTCATGTTTTACATATATATTTTTTTACATTTTCCATATATTTGTATATATATATTTGATTTGTAAGTATTTAAATCGGTATCAAATCGGAATTACATACATTTTGGGTAGTGGAAAAGGGGTAGGATTAAATAAGTGTATACTTCTTCCTACTACTTTTCGAACATGTAAATTGAGTTATGTTCCTTTTTAGTTTTGTTTTTTAGTTTTTTTTTCATTTCATTGCTAGAGATTAATGATTTGTTTTAGTTTTATTTAGTTTTATTTACATGTTCGAAATAAAGATTTCAAATAAAATCAAAACCTTTTTGAAACGTTTACAATGGCGTCCTCTTAATATCAATGCTGCCGTAACTCACCCGGGAATGACATGTTTCGCCCTCTCAAAAGAACACAAGCAAACCCATTTACTGTACGTTGTAGTAATAGTAAAGATAAGCAATAGAAATGTTTTGAAAGGACTTTGAGGGGAATGGTTGAATCCCAACTTGAACTAGCATTGCTAATGAATACTCTTGGAGCCCCATTACAAATTTGTCCCAAACCATACGATGGTTGTGAGAAGAGGGAGCTTGGATAGCGATCAGAAGGCCTAGTGGCTTTCTAAAGATCCCGAACCGTCCCTTTTAAATGCTGCGTTTGTGAATGTTTCCAATGTTCCTCTATGGTTAAATGAATACAGGATGTTAATTGCTTGCCACTGTTTTGTCATTCGACACCCAAACCTTTCATCCCATGAATCCATTTTTCAACTCTTTTTTCTGACATGTCATTTCACCCCCCCACGCATGAGAGACCTGCATGGTGGATAATTCACCCGAAACGCTTCCCTTTTTAAAAACATTTCACAAACTCCGCCTGGGTACTTCCCCCGCCTGGGGCCCATTGTTCTGTTGTGTCTGCCAGCCTGACATCCTCCAACCTGACATCCTCCTGTCACTCTGTTTTCTGTCTCTCATTCAACAATATATAACCTACCAAATCTACTCTCCCTTTCACTTGTCCCATCACTGCCGTACTCATTCCAGACATCCGCATGAAATCGCGGGGCGGTGGCATCCCTCACAGCCAGTCCACGGCCAGCCGTATTGCCAACCCGCCGGACCGTCACCCAGGTATCACCGGGCATCATCTGTCACTCACTGTGTTCACTCAGTCACCTGTCACTCATAGTATTCGTCCATAGCCTGTTTTTAATCTCTGATAGGGAAATAAAATGCATTTGCATGACGTGTGCACTTTAACCTTTTGGTTCTCCTGTGTTCTAAGGGCCCATGCACCACAGCGCCAGTAACTCGGCGTTGGCGTCGGAGGAGGTGACTCGCGGCGTGGCGGTGGAGAAGTTGGACAGCGTGAAGAAATGGGGCATTAACACTTACAAGGTACAATGTACACTGTAGTCACTGAGCTTCGGGGGCGACAGTGGCTCAGGAGGTAGAGGGGTCGTCTGGTAATCAGGTTCCCGGTTCGATTCCAGGCTTCTCCCGGCATTGTGTCGAAGTGTTCTTGAGCAAGGCACTTAACCCCCGAACTGCTCCCAATGAGCGGGTTGGCACCTGCCTCCGCCATCGGTGTGTGTGAATGTGTGAGTGAACGGGTGAATGTGAGGCATAAGTTGTGAAGTGCTTTGGATAAAAGCGCTATATCCAGTAAATGCAGTCAATTTAGCTTTGTTTCAATGAGTACAGAAGGTAAGTAAGATAAGATATTCCTTTATTGATCCCCTTGGGGAAATTCAGGCATCATAGCAGCATGGGTGAGGGGGGAGGGGAGGTACAGGTAGTAAAAAGCAGAAGTCCATTTGTGGTTTCCCCGCCCTCTCACCCCACATAGCCTCCTCACTTCTGTTTCCCTTTAGATGGAAACTTTAAAATAGTTTATCAACATTTTCATGAGTGTAAAAGGTTGCAAGTTGATAAAACACAAAATATGCATACCGACCTGACCCATTATAATGTCATTTCTACTTTGAGTGTATATTTAAAAAGGTCTTCATATGAGTTTGAGTGTATTTGGCTTTGATAAATGAGGCCCAATATGTGACCTGATAGACGTCGGAGCCTATTTCGGCAATAACATATTGTGGTTCCAAAAGTATTTGGACAGTTCAGATCATAATCATACACAGTAAGCATTTTTACACATTGTCAAAAGTTCTTGATGTTCAGTGACTTTTAACTTCAAACCATAAAATGCAACACCCTCTTGGTATCTATTTACATTTGCTCTTCCCAGCATTCTTGCATTTCAATCTGTCTCTATGAAAATCCCATGTCTCTATACTTTGGGTTCTAAAAATGACTCTGAGGCAGTATGGAGTATACGTTTGCGGGGGGGAAAAAGACTACAATTTAGTAAGGGTCTGCATTACGGAACAAACCTCAGACTAAAGATGGGCATGAATGACTAACAGTTGTTTCATCCTTACTCATTTTCCTATTGAAGTCTGTAGGGAAATAGGCAGAGATAACGTTTGTATTCATTCACTTCACACCAATCTTTATAGAAGGAGAATAGTAGAAGCATGATAACTGAGCTGGTTTAATGTCTCAGAACCTTAAAAGCTTGAGAACAAACATTTTTCTTTCTCTTAAAATGCTGTTCAGAAATAGGCAAGCGGTACGATGTGTCCAATCTTTTCTGTCATGAATAGTTGCAGGTTTTTCATATATTTTGGTAACAAATGTATGCAAGTAATGCAACTTATTTAAAATACAGAGTGCTCTAGTGGTTTTCATATTTTATGGAAAATCAAGATCAGACTTTAAAAAACATACATTTAAGTAAAGTCTGATCTTGCTTTTCCATAAAATATGAAAACTACTAGAGCACTCTTGTGTTTCTAAGTGATGATTTTATACACTGCAGGGCATATGCTCCATACATGTATGTTTCCTACACACACACACACACACACACACACACACACACACACACACACACACACACACACACACACCCTCTGACCTCTTGTAGTGACTCGCTGATAACAAACTATCATTACACCTGGGTAAAACAGAATCCATTCTCTTTGGATCAAATAGCAAACTCAGCAAGGCCAACGGCTTCTCTGTTACAGTGGGATGACAATATAATCATTGCCAGATGATTAAAAAGTTAAATAATATTTTTTATTTTTTTTTGCAGTCAGGCCACTGAACTTAGAAGCAGGCCAGGCCCGTGTTTCTAGTTGCACCAGTGCAATAGTTGGATAACCTAGGTGGGGAACAACCAGGAGATCACTGCAACTCACACAAGTTGGAGAACTATCTCTCTCTCTCTCTTTCTCTCACACACACACAAAGGGAGCCGCATGTGATTGGTGGAGGCGGGACCCTTACAAAAAACTGCTAATCATTGACACATGCTAGCCTGTAATAATCCCCCCCAGAAAAATCTACTTTGCATTTGATATATTGCAAATATATGCCATCACACACACTGGCATTTAAATGGTTATAAAATGAATATGTGGTGTTATGATCAGGACTGAAGTTGAATAAAAGATTGTATTTTTTATCAATTACAAAAAAACTGAAAATCCATAAAAATCTGTGTTGTTGCTAATCATACATAATTATGCTAGCCTGTTTTTTAACAATAATTTGTGATGCCATCACAAACACTGGCATTTAAAGGGTACAAATACAAAATTCCTGCACCAGAATGCAGGAAATGATGTCTTTGTAACAAAAGATTTCCTGGTGGGGGACCCCCTGCTTAAAAAGTGGCCTGACTGGGGCTATATTTTGCACTATATTTCCTGGCCTGAATGATTTCCCCAGTCCGGCCCTGGTTAAAAGCCTCCAATGCTTATTAGTGTGTGTGCGTAATTTTTTTTTTTTACCTCCTATAATAGTGGGGGTCGCGGCTCTCTGACACCGTTATTTGGGGGTCGCGGCCTGAAAAGTTTGGGAACCCCTGAACTAGAATACCTTGAAGACTCTTAACAGGAACACTCATTCAAGGGTACGACGGCTATACTTGCACCTCAAAGGCCCTAAAAACAAGGCTACAAACATCAGAAAACCAACTGGTCAGACTACTGCCTTACTCCTAAAACCCACCTTACCCCTACCCATTTTGACAACCTAGGATGGCTTAGAGTAGACGACAGAGTACAGCAACTTGCAATGGGCCTGGTCTACAAGATACACTACACCACTAAGATACCCATGTACATGTCGAAATACTTCCCAAAGGTCAGTGAATTCCACGACCACAACACCAGAGGGAGTTCCACAAATCATGTTCAACCCAGATTCGGCTCAAACAAGGGACTAAACACGTTTTGCAATTATGCCACAATAATGTGGAATGCCCTACCCACAGCCGTAAAAGAATGTGAATCCCTACCCTCCTTCAAAATCGCTCTCAAAGAGCACCTACGGGTGGCTGCAATTAGAAACTGGCCCCGGTAAATGTCCAAATCGGATGTATATATTTTTCTTATGATCTTTTTTTTCTTTCTTACACAGTACTGTATATTTGTATGTCATAAATGTCCTGATGAATTGAAAATGGAGGATCCTGATGTAAACAAGACAAAAGTATTTTTCTGGTCTGCATCCTCTTAGCAGTTGTTTGTATTGAGCCGTACTGTATTGTACCCATTCTGCAATCTGTTAATAACGTTTTCAATCAATCAATCAATCAATCAATCAATCAAACCAGGGTTATTATAGTTTTGTATTTGTCATTAGTTTTAATTTTTATAAAATAAAAATGTAAGTTTAGTTTGTTAGTTTCCAGAGCTAGTTTCAGTTTAGTTTTTATTGTTTAAAAATGTTTAGTTTTAGTTTTTATTCATTTTTATTTTTATAATGTTTCAGTATTTATTTATAAACAAAATAAAGAAATTACTAGAATGTTTTTTTCCCCCACACCTAGTTTTAGTTTTAGTTAACTATAATAACCTTGGTAATGACGACATTGTGTTATTCTTTCTTTTTTATCACCCCACCACCACCATCCAAGTTGCCCTTGCGTGGCTTAAATGTGTTTATGTATTACATACGTATCCCAATATCTCTGCCAAAGTGTCCTTGACCTGGCGCATAGTGTAGGGCCCTCCTGTGTGTACGTGGAGCTAGGAGGGACATAAACACAATGCCCTTGTGTAAATGAACAATGAACTAAATCGCAATTCTTCTCGTCAACTACATTCCAGTGTACCAAGCAGATGTTCTCGGAGCGGTTCGGACGAGGCTCGCGGACGGTGGACCTGGAACTGGAGGTTCAGATCGACTTGTTGAGAGACACCAAGTTCAAGTATGAGACCATCCTACGGCTGGCCATCGCGCTCACCAGCCACTTCCACAACATGGTGCAGACACAGCAGGCTTTAGGAGACACCTTCGCCGACCTCAGCCAGAAGTGCCCAGAGCTGCAGGTGTAGTATTACTATTATCCCCAATAGTTCCTCTTTTTAAAGGAACATGCCAACATTATGGGAAATGCAGGGGATACAGTATATAGACATTTCCTCTCTGTGCAAATAGTTGAAAGCTATTCGGGTGCAAGCTAGCCTAGCTTAGCACAAATGAATGGAAGCGGATATGGACCAGCTAGCCTAGCTCTTGGCCAAAAAAACGCCTCTCCTGGAGTTTTAAGCTAGGCTAGTGGTCTGTATCCGCTTTCATTCATTTGTGCTGAGCTAGGCTATAGCTTGCAGCCGGATAACTTTCTATTGAACAATACAGTCTTATCTTCTTGTCTGACTCCGGAGAAGACGGTAAGCGCATTTCTCCTAATGTTGGACGTGTTCATCTTTTATAAAGTAAGCAGAGATGCAGTTAGCGTTTTAAAATGTCCTCTTCACGTCTGCAGGACGAGTTCGGGTACAACGCGGAAACCCAGAAGCTGTTGTGTAAGAACGGGGAGTCTCTACTCGGTGCCATCAACTTCTTTGTCTCCAGCATCAACACGCTGGTCAACAAGACAATGGAGGACACCCTGTTGACCATCAAGCTGTATGAGAACGCGAGGTAAACAAGCAGGATTTAGGATTTACTTGTTGAATAATAATAATAATAATAACTTTATTTGTATAGCACTTTTCATACAGAGGTTGCAGTTCAAAGTGCTTCACAACAGTAAAAAATACAGGCATAAGCGAGCATAAAAAAGATAGACAGGTAGCAAGGTAAGGTAAATCACAGTGTTTCACATTAGGATCTAGCATCCCAATAGGCTCTCTGCTTACAGTTTTCAGTAATACAAATAATAAAAATAGTTTAAAATGATTCAGTTTAAAAATAGTCTAAAAATTATAAAATAAAGTCATTTGAAGTCATTGGGAAGGGGGGGGGGGGTATACTGTAATAAAAAATAAAAAAAACGCTATTTTAACAAGGCGCTAACACGAGACTGTGACCTGTGCAGACTTGAGTTTGATGCCTACCGCTCTGACCTGGAGGAGCTGAGCCTGGGCCCAAGGGATGCCGCTACCATGGTGCGTATCGATGTGGCCCAGCACGACTTCCAGCTCCACAGAGACAAGTACGAGAGGCTGCGCAGTGACGTCACCATCAAACTCAAATTCCTGGAGGAGAATAAGGTTTGTAGTAGCAGAGGTTTTCCAACCACGCCCCACTCCCAGTAATAAAATGGATACCTCCTTCGAAGGAGACTTGCCGTTACAAGAGCAGATAGGAATTTACTAAAGTTCACACTTTAGTAAAATGGCTGCAGAATTCTATAGCCCCATATAGGCTAGCTACGTTTGTGCAAACGTATGTCCGGTTGTGTGTTGTTAATTCAAATGATTATAAGTTCAGATGACTAGAAGTTATCAGTAAGGGCGGCTGGGTGGCGCAGCGGACTAAGCGCTCGTCGTCACCAACGAGAGAGACACTGGTATCGAATCCGGCTGTCAGCGTTGCCTCCGGCTTGGCCGGCCGTCATACTGGCTCAATTGGCAGAGTCAGCGGGAGGGAAGCCGGTGGGTGGGTCCGGGTCGTTGTAAACAGCGACTCCTACGGTTCGGTCGGAGCGCCTGCACAGCGAGGGAAGGATCTGGAGGGAGGTAGTGTGTCCTTCCACACGTTACACTCTCCCAGTGAGAGTCCGCGCTGCCAGGTGAAAAGAAGTGGTGGGCTGGGTACACATGTGTCGGAGGAAGCATGTGATAGTCACCCAGACCGACGGTAGGGGGTAGAGTGCGCAGCGACCAGGAAGGGGATTGGGAATTGGCATAACGACTAACATTGGGAGGGGAGAAAAATGAAGGGGGGGAAAGATAATAAAAAAATAAAATTATCAGTAAGGAGTTAGCAAAAATGTAGGCAAAATACTGATGAACAGTTTTCTTCTGGTTGTCTTCCAGGTGAAAGTGATGCACAAACAGCTGCTCCTCTTCCATAACGCTATCTCGGCGTACTTTGCTGGCAACCAGCAGCAGTTGGAACAAACTCTCATACAGTTCAATGTAAAGCTAAAGCCCCCCGGAGCAGACAAGCCTTCCTGGCTGGAGGAACAGTGAAAGCAGGATCACCCAGGGTGCATCCGTTTTCAGACATAATAATAATAATAAAAACGAAAGAAAGAAAGTCTTTGAAGAGGTTGACACTGACGGTCGCAGTGGACGGATGGTTAGAGGGACAGGAATTTGTTGTATATACCAGAAGGGATACTGTAGGATCAGTAGAGGCCAGTGATCATGGGAAACGCGAGAGCTCATTTCATCTTTTTATCGATATATCAACTCATTTTTCATAGACGGTACAAGAAGTCGGATGTCTTATCTTATTTACAGAGCTTTTATTTTCTCCTTCTTACTATTTTATGTAGCCCAGCCGTTTATATCATTTCTTATTTATGTATCGGGCGGAGAGGTCTCTCTAAGGAATTTTGCACAGGTTCTTTCTTTTGTAATGGTGTCTAAATCATTATCCGTAACATTTTAAGTGTGTACCACCTGGATGGTCAAGTTTACTGTGTGTACTGTACATGCGTTTTAGGGAAGAATACACTCATTTTGGCACAGAATCTGTACCCTATCAGAATCTTTTATTCTATGACAGGAATGGTGTAAAAGCAATACTGACACTGCAACATGTATCGCATGTCGATTATGAATGTGTGTGCTCAATAATATTCCGGGGGCATCTGGGTATTGTGTAGAGGTCTAAGCACTCACCTACTACCGCAGGGACCCGGGTTCAATTCCTGGTTTCAGCGGTACCGCCGGCTTGGTCTGTCGTGCCTACGAACACAATTATTGGCTGGGAAGCCGGTGGGGTATGAGTATTGATGAGTCCTGATCGTTGCAATAGCGACTCCTACTGGTCGGTCGGGGGGCCTGCACAGCGGGTGGGGTATCTGGGGGAGATATGGCGAGCGTTAAACTCTCCCAGTGAGACTCCTAGCCGTCGGGTGAAAAGAAGCAGCTGGTGACTCCATTATGCGTAAGAGGAGGCAGGTGGTAGTTTACACCCTCCTCAGACCGACAGTAGGGCAGCGCAATGACCAAATTTGGGCATGCGAGCAAATGATAAAGGACTAAATAATATGAATGATAATAATATTCCAGATTATTTCTATCTGATATGAGCTCAATTACACAGAACATAAAAGGTACAGTAGATGGCGTCTATGCGCCGTCTAGATGGTATGCTTGAGTGAGTTGTATACCGGAATATTAATGTGACCGTAAATGCACCAAATTATACACATTTCCAGACAGAATGTACAATTCTTGCTTATAATTTTGTGTTATTTATTTATCTATCTATCCCTTTGTACTGTGACATGGTCAGATTTCTCTTCAAGTGTCCCTTCATAGTTAGATCTCTGCTGTTAGGTCTTGTGTTGTTCTGCATCTCCAATAAAGAAATACACTGTTGTTATTATGTCACACTCAGTCAAGCTGTACATAATACGCACATAGATATATGTCAATGTGATGTGATTGGCGGCTTCCACAGAGTTCCTGGAGAATCTGTACAGTACACTCACTCAGTACTTTTCTCTTCAGTTTGCAATATGTATGGTACCACGATTACATGTATGACAATACAGTCTGGTATATCTCTAATATGTCTACCCCCAGTCATTGTGTTCACAATCATCAGGGTACTTCCACTTCACTCATAGATTAGTATGGATGTAAGGAGGTGGCTCTTTCGCCAGATAATAGTTTATGACCCAGGAATTGTCTATAATTGTATAAATAACTGTTTAGCAACCTATGATTCAGTTATACTCAATTATTCATTCAAATGGTGGAATTGACTGACATGAAGCGTTCACCATTTTATGTCATGTCAGTGAGAAGCTACGAGTAATGTTTTTGGACCTGAACCCTTGCAGTGCAATTAGACTACAACAAATGTTGCATTCTCAGGAACCTGTTCTCAAATAGCAAACTTGCTTTAGGCTACATACTATAGATGTCAATTGCCTTAGTGTTTTCTTTGTAATGTAATTAAACGCTTGCGTCGCGTGTGTGTTTGCCTCTGCGTGTGTGATGCAATTCTAGCTTCCAGCTCCAGTATCATGGTTAAAATCAGTTAGCATAAGATCCCGTTATCTTAATAGCCTACCTTGACTGTAGCCTATGACCTACTGTAGAAAATTGGTCAGCTGCACTAGAAAGCGACACTATTGGGTTTATCAGAACATGGTAATTTTGCAATTTGTTAAGAACTCATTTGATACAGGTACAGTAGGCTATTTGGGGTAAAGTAATACATAATAATAATACACATAATAATACATACACTTTTCTTTATTTATGTATTAATGTATTTGTCAGGGACTGAACTGAGACATTTGCATGTAGGATTTCTAGCCCACCCCTGTCTCTAGTTTGACATTTCTACTTAACAATGGTCATCATTATATATATCTTAATTACCAAACATACATTAGTTTAAATGAGTACATAGTAAAAGTGACATTCTTCACACAATCATACAATAATTACATTATTTTACACTTGTTGCTATGCGTGTCCACAGTTTGTATGTTCCCTAACTCATGGCAATATTTGTATGTGCATATAGTGTGTAAGCGTATGCATGCACGTACTATCTTGTGTCGTACTAGTATAATGTTTGTCTATGTGTGTCTGTTCCTCTATCTGTTCTCTATCTGTGGTCCACGTAGTTAAGATCATGAATCTGATCAATGATTGCAGGTTTTTGTTTTGTTTGAGCCAGTGTCTCACCTTAATTTTCATTAAACATTTCCAGATCAGTTTGTGTTTACATTTCAGTTAGTGGGGCATTCAAAAAATGTATCCTTTTACTAAAAAAGATGACTGACCGAATGTGGTTTTGCGCTGTGCCACCAACCTGCAGTTCCCATTAGCTGATTATAGTGTTTGCATTTGTGACATATGGACAAAGTACAACTGGGACGAGATTGCTGTTAGAAAAAAAATCTATTTAATAAAATAACACTTGATAAAGCTGTCATAACTGCATGTTGTACTTTCTCAGAATTACACAGTGGTGGTGCTATTTATTGTACTGTCTATCTGTATGTCATATATGTTACGATGAATTGAAAATGGGGGACCCTGATGTAAACAAGACGAAAGTCTTTCTCTGGTCTGCATCCCCTTAACAATTGTATGTATTGAGCTGTACTGTACTGTACCCATTCTGCAATCTGTTAATAAAGTTTTCATTCATTCATTCATTCATTCATTCATTCATTCATTCATTCATTCATTCATTCATTCATTCATTCATTTAAATCGTTTTTGTTTTCAGTGCTTGTTTGCACAGTGAAGTAATGGTGTCTGTATTGAAGTTAAATAGCCCCAGGGCTTTACACGGTCTGTTATTTTTGCTATCAGAACTACTGTATTGGGCCAGCATAGTCTAGCCGTCTGGTTGCAGCAGGACTAACTTCACCTTCTCAACTCCAGACCCGCAGATACAGCTCCGAGCGTATACAGTGAGTAGGGTATATCTGCAGAGCCGCAAGCCCAACGTCTGGGCGGGGCTTCGGGGCTTGTACTCGGTTTGAGGCGGGCTTTAAGCCCCGAAGCCCCGCCCGGGCGTTGGGCTTGCGGCTCTGCAGATATCCCCTATTGGATACTGTAGCCTACACCATGAAACTAGACTGGGCGTGTTGCTTACGCAGGTGAGAGTTTCAACCGCGGTTGGTTTCAACACCACTTCTCTCTTATTATCCAAGGCGTCATTTTGTACCTATACTCACTCGGGGTGTTCCTTGATTTCAAAGGAAGAAAGAAAAAACCTATGGATTTAATTTGTATTTAAAATATTGAATGATGATGGCGGCACCGGCTAACTAGAGCAAAGGGTAAGGTTCCTTTAATGTCCTCATCTGCGTCCAACAAAATACAATAGTTTATACATTGATTGATTGATTGATTGAAATCTTTATTAACAGATTGCAGAATGGGTACAGTACAGTACAGCTCAATACATACAATTGTTAAGGGGATGCAGACCAGAGAAAGACTTTCGTCTTGTTTACATCAGGGTCCCCCATTTTCAATTCATCATAGCTGGATTATCGGCCAGAGACAAATTTGGGTCTCATTCACCAACGATTTACAACAAAAAGGGCTTTCTCTTAGGGCCATCTGAGACCTTTTCGGGTAGATTTTGGGATTCACCAACCGTCCCAATAAAACATATATAATTCATATTATATTATAATATATTGTCTATATTCATGTCTTGCACGAAACGGTCTCAAATGGCCCTAAGAGAAAGCCCTTTTTGTCGTAAGTCCATTGGTGAATGAGACTGGTAGCCCTATACCATACGTCTTTCTTTTTTCTTTTTCTTTTAAATCACACTTACGTCGTGCATTTCAGAGTTGTTGATAATCAATTGATATTCAACTTTTAGTTCAGAGGAGGAAGCCTAACCCAGTTTTGCAAATGTTGATTTCGTTTGACAGTTATTGATAGTTTTAACGAGTTTGAATATGTCCTCCATTGATGTTATCGGGAGGACAGTGAATCGTGTCTTGTTTATTGAATTACAGCTCAAATGTATGTAAAAGAAAAGTAGCTATTTTCTCATTTCCATCATTTCATTGAGCTTTAATTAACACAACACAAGGATCCAGTTGTCCTTATGTGACATCATTGGAGGACGTTTTCAAAGTAGAACTCCAGTCCTAACCTAATTAAAGTTGAAATTGAATGTTATTTTGAGTCTCTTAAATCTGTAACAATGCACGTCAGGAGTTAATGTTTTCAGAATTGTTTGTCTGAAGAAGTCTGTCACCAAAATAACATTGTTATAATGAACTGGTATGACTGATTGTTTGTACATTTATTAAGTAACTTAATTATCAAACTAAATTAATGTGTGCAAAACAGTAAAGCGTTTGGATGTGTGAGATTATGTGAAAAATAAATCAGCTTTGTTTTAAGTGATGGGTCCACATTTATAATAAGCATAAGCCCCTCTGATTTGTCATAAACTGGTGGTCCTTTCATTTATTTTTGTTGTTGTTGTTGTTGTTGTTGTTGTTGTTGTTGTGTGTTGGAGGAAATGGACTGAAAAGACCGTTTTAGGTTTCCTAAAAATGTGGACTTCGCCCCTTTAATATTGTTTCGTGCATGACAATGTATATACCACTGCCCTGACCTTATTGTGTTTATTTCAGTCAAAGAGCACCATCCTCCTAATTGATGACCTTTTTGGAAAGCTAATTCAAGGACAAAGACAAGACAACTGCCCTTTCAAACATATTCAACACAACCATTTAATTCCCAAGTGTGTAGAGGTCTCAAACCTTGCTGCTATAAGGACAGGGACCGTGATGCAATCAGAAGGTCCACCCGCACCACCACCCCCTCCTCCTCCTCCTCCTCCACCACCACCACCAGCGCCTGCACCCCCTCCACCTCCTGGCATGGGCTTAAAAAGGACTCCCCTTAGGAACTCCGGGATGCGGAACTTCAACTGGGACACTATTCCCAAAAACAGCGTATTAGGAAAGCACAACATCTGGACATCGCCAAAGACTCTGGGGGGGTACGAGTTGGACACACAGGGCATGAAGGAACTGTTCAGCCGCAGCGAGCAGAGCCAGCAACAGAAGAACCGCCAGAGCCTGCGGGGCCTGCCAACTGCTGGCCTGGGAGCCCAAGTGGTGAGTATAAGGAATGAACCCCCCATCACAACAATCACAGTATTGATTGATTGATTGATTGATTGATTGATTGATTAATTAACAGATTGCAGAATGGGTTCAATACAGTACGGCTCAATACACACAATTTCTAAGGGCATGCAGACCAGAGAAAGACTTTCGTCTTGTTTACATCAGGACGAAAGTCTGGGGGGGGGGGGGGTTTGGACATTTATCGGGGCCAGTCTCCCGTAGGTGCTCTTTGAGAGCGGTTTTGAAGGAGGGTAGGGATTCACATTATTTTACGGCTGTGGGTAGGGCCTTCCACATTGTTGTGGCATAATTGCGAAACGTGTTTAGTTCCTTGTTTGAGCCGAATCTGGGGCTGGGCGATTCTTGCTAAAATGTCAATCACGATTTTTCTCTCTAAGAATTTCGATCACGATTCTCTCACACGATTCTTATTTTTTCAATAAAATCATTTATTGCACTCTTTCTTAACACATCCTGCGCCAAAAACGTCGTACAACGTGATTCAAGTTCATGCTAATCCTGCCATTCCACGGCGTACGACGTTATTGAGATCATATTTCATTTTTTCGCCATGGTATTCAGAATGCCCTCACGGAGCCTGGTCTGATACAGTGGGAGCCTGCACAACTCTGCAACGCTTCAATACTGCCGCCTGGTGGATGATCGGCGAGTTGCAACCGGAAATGGATCTCTGGAGATCTCCGTGCATCTGGCAAATGCGTCTGCCACTCACATATTGTTGCGGACTGTATACACACGTCCGTGTGTAGCGATCGCTGCCATAATGCAATAATCGATATGATTTGGGCGTTTATTATGATTATACAAACCGGAAAAGGATCTAGGAGATCACCGTCAAATAAGTGGGATCTTTTTCCTCCAGTCTCATCGGCGAACGGTAAGAGGACGCTGACGTCATTTTCAGCGTGAGTGTTTATTATTATTCATGCAAACTGCTCTGATCAATATATCACCCATACTACATAAAGCATTTATTGACGATCACGGAATTATAAATGACCCCCCCCCCCGTTCATCTGCGCATGATCAGTCATAACGTTTAGGATCATGTACAGTTGAAATTTTTAATATAGCATGTATCGCCAACAAACGGCAGTTGATAATCTATATATGCGTTTATGCCTATAACTAGCGTTCTAGGAATTACTGCAGAAAACGATAAAAACATATTTATATTCTAGACAGTATTTTCGTATGAATCTATGAATGAAAAAGTAAAACGTTCCTACACCCTGAACGATAGATAATCGATGTTGAATGGGCCATAGTAATGTCAATTTAGCAATACAATTTAAAAAGTTATAGCCTTGCAAAGAAGGTAAACATCTCCATAGGCTTAGACTGGTGACAGTGATCATACATTGATGGATATAAGCGTGGCAGTTAATGTGTTAAACAGACAACATAACATATATCAAAGTGCTTGACTTAAACTTAAACATAACATATGAAAGTGCTTGACTTAAACTTAAAAAGTATCTTGTAACATACAAAATAACTCAAGTCAGAATCGTCATCATTTAAAAAAGTAAAGTAAAAAGAAATTTTTAATACATTTAATTATTTTCTTTTAATAAAAAAAATGTCTTCATAATTTAGAAATGAGATTGCATAGGTCTATGAATCGAGATCGCGAAATCTTTTCGATTAATTGCCCAGCCCTAGATGATTTGTGGAACTCCCTCTGGTGTTGTGGTCGTGGTATTCACTGACCTTTGGGAAGTATTTCGACATGTACATGGGTATCTTAGTGGTGTAGTGTATCTTGTAGACCAGGCCCATTGCAAGTTTCTGTACTCTGTCGCCTCTGAGAATGAGTTATTGACCTTTAGACCTTTAGACCCAGATTGATTTCTTCTGGCATGTGCTTGAGACCGATTGGATTCATCCCCATACTCTCAGCTACAGTGTTTTTCTAGTGTTGTTATTACAGCATGTTCTCAACTACAGTGTTTTTCTAGATTGTTGTTATTGCAGCGTGTTCTCAGCTACAGTGTTTTTCTAGAGTGTTGTTATTGCAGCGTGTTCTCATCTACAGTGTTTTCCTAGAGTGTTGTTATTGTATTGTGTTGTTATCGTAGCATCCTCTCAACTGCAGCAGAGATCTTCAGACATGTGATCATCATCGTCGCTGTTGTTTGAACCATTTATCTCTTTTCATTGAGTCACTTTCAGGATTGTTCATAGGATAGGTTCAAAGGATCACTATGAATTGAAAATGGGGGATCCTGATGTAAACAAGACAAACGTCTTTCTCTGGTCTGCATCCCCTTAACAATTGTGTGTATTGAGCCGTACTGTATTGTACCCATTCTGAAATCTGTTAAATAAAGTTTTCATTCATTCATTCATCATAGTTGTCGCAGCGAAGGTTTCGCAATGTCCCTTTACATTGTAATGCTCCTGAGTCCTGATGAGTAAGTCGGCACCTTGCATGGTCACCTCCGCCATCTGTGTAGGAATGTGTGAGTGAATGTGTGAATGTGAAGCATAAGTTGTAATGCGCTTTGCATAAAAGCGCTATATTAATGCAGTCCATTTACCATTTACATGGTCTTTTGTCTTGAAACTATTTGAGGTAAGGGTGTAGTCTAGTTATTCTGTCATCTGTTTGCTTAGGGAGGTCATCATTTCTTAATACTATTATACAGGCCACTTGAATATTCTGTGTAAAATACACACTGCATTTATTCCCGTAAAAGCAATTTTTGGCTGAAATGATAACAGACATTATGTCTATGTCTCAGCAACAGTGGCTCACGTTTTCTCTTTGTAGTTATTGTTTCATCATGCTAATCGCCACATCTTCAATTCAATATGTTTGCAAATGTGGCTTCTTAAAGTGGGCTTGAACGTGTTCGTAAACGTTTACAATGACCTATGTACCTTTTGGTTAAGAGATTGTAAATCTCAATGCACAGTATGCGTCACTCCGAAGGAACCAGTTCAATCGAACTGAAGAATCCCTAACCTTTGGAATCGATATTGTTTGTTTGGTGTGCTGAGGAATTCGTGACACACAAAACCGTTCAAGCCAATGATGCTTGATTTCCCCAATGAGAGTCTGGTTGTCTGTATCTGTCTCCAGGTCTCTATTCTCAACGCGAAGAGGAGCATGAACGTTGGGATTTTCCTAAAGCAGTTCAGGCGGTGAGTCAATGGGAGTATTCTCAACGTGTGTGTCGTTTTGCACCATAATCCCTTGGTGGTTTGGGTGTAAAGACCACTGAATGAATGACACAGATAACTGTATCCAGGGCATGGCCGACTCAGAAATTGTCTGAGAGCAGGCGAGTCCCAACAGGCCATATCCATACTTCCTGGATCTGACTCCAGTGCCAGAACAGGTCACTCCTCCTTTGAGCCGTCCCAGAGAGAGAGAGCCCTTGAGAAATTAATGCGTGGTCTAAAGGCTTTTTTTGTACCAAGAGCAACATATCAGACAGGAAGTGAGAAACAACAACACAGTTAATATCACCTCCTGCATATATGTTGTGCACATAGTTTACAGACCGTTAACCCACCCAAGCAACACCAAACATATCTAAATAAATGTATTTTCTGCTCAGTATTTACCATGTACTATATGTATTTCTAATGTATTTTTAATGGAGCATTGTCATAGTCAATTATATTGAATGTATTGTATATTATAGTGAATTACTTAGTTCTTTATGAGCCTCCTGAAATTGTGTTTACAGTCAAAAGTAAAAGAATAAAGACTAAACACTATACAATATACAAAACGAAAATGTACAAAATGCAAAAAACTAAATGCAAAAAGAGGTAGTGCAAATCCTTTAGGAATAAATAGATGAATGGTGTAATGTTTAAAAAGTGTTTAAAAGGCTTACCGGTATGTTGTTTGTCGTATTATGTATAATATAGTATGCGACTCTTGAGGA
Organism: Notolepis coatsorum; assembly: GCF_963971535.1. Taxonomy (NCBI): domain Eukaryota; kingdom Metazoa; phylum Chordata; class Actinopteri; order Aulopiformes; family Paralepididae; genus Notolepis; species Notolepis coatsorum. Next base: position 295,835,568 of record NC_140165.1, read on the forward strand.
ATGAAAATGATCTAGTGCTGTTGACAGAATTCTTTCAGCAGGTAGAGGCTTGTCAGTGTTAGCAGCATAGTTCACAGCAGACCTGGGGCAAATAGTATTTGCAAATACCTTTCATGGTTTGCTTTGGTTTACGTAGGTGTCATGTGGTTTATGTAGGTGTCATACGTTTCCATAATAGAATGACACAACGAGTGCCATCGAGTTGTCATGATGTAGTAAACCCCGCCCACCTGGTACTGAGCTGGTTAAACACGCTAAGAATTATTTGCCAATAGTTTAATGACTGTGTGATTCACAGTAGGAAGTGGTGGGGTGTTTTATCACCCAGGAAGTCTACACATAGTCACCAACCCCTAAAGCAAAGCCTCTGATTTAAGGCGAGACAGCCTAGGTGAATAGGCAAAACAAATATTTTAATAGATATCACTATGAAACTTTCCCAGTTTGTTATGTACATAACAACTAAGAAAAAATGTATTGCAAGTTTTCTGATATTTTATGTTTATATATAAAATAGGCGTTACCTAATTAAATATGCACTCATTTGCATATATCGCCAGGAACAGAATCACCAACATTGGATGATGCCAGGTTCAAATTTTTTGTTTCATTATGTTGACACATAACACAATTAACATTTTACAGAAGGGATTGTGGTTATGTCTTTTTATCATCCCATAAATCAGGAAATACTGTCTACAAAGAAATACTGTCTACTGTCAATCAATTTTCGCCAGTTTTTTTGGTATGAATGTACTATACATCAGGCTATGAATGATATATCAACAAACCCCTCTCTAAAAAGAAGCAGGGTATAGATAGGAAGAACGTTTCTGTACTGTAGCTAATTGTGATTTATGGACACAATCAGACAAAATGAATTAAAATAAACAACTAATTGTGTGTTTTCGATATTTTATTGCCACTAGTTTGAAATAAGACATGTTAAGGAAGCAAAATATAAAATAATTTCAAAAGAAATCTCGCCTTAAAGGCACAATCAGTGATCCAAACATGAACAAACCCCACCACCAAAGAATTAAATAAAAATTAAATAAATCTATTTAAATTTAAAAATTAAATGCAACCATTTTAATCCCAAGGTGCTTGAACCCATTTAGCAGGTTGTATTTTTGGTGTGATTTTGAATGTTAAAAATACACTCAAATGAACAATATCTTAAAGGTAGAATCTGTAATGTCTCCAAACAGCGACCTCTAGGCAAAGGATAACAACATGATCCTGCATGTTTACAGCGCCTTGTTTTTGTCTGATATGTGGATTGGGTTTGAGTGGGTATAGGCCAGGGCAGGGAGGGGTTGCTACCACTGGCCACACCTCAGGCTCTGCCAAGAGAGGTCTGGAGAAATACACAGTATAATAAGTTACTAAACTCCAACCCAAACGTCAGACCAAAACAAAAAAGTAAACAAAGCGCAATACCAAGCAGGGCTCTTTTGCCTAGAGGTCGCTGTTTGACGGTGTTACAGATTATACCTGCAACATATGGCATCATGGCACAAACAACAACTCTCTGAATTTTAAATGACAGCCTGCTAGTTGAATAAAATCACATTGAGATTCAAATGGTTGCAATAACATTTTCAAAACGTGTCTATGACTAAATCACATTCAACTAGAGAGCTTCTGGGTCCACTTCTGCATTTTCACTTACAGCCTTTTATTGTTATCAGCAATATCGTTATCAGCAAGTTCCACAAATAAAGTAAGTGTGTATAAAATTCCTTACAGCAATAGCAAAATAAACCCATATGCCTCTGGTGTGTTTAGACAGAAGGACATTCTTTACTCTACAGCGTCTCTAACATGTTCTTATGCATGAAGCTACTTCTTTGTGTGAGACAGACATAAATTATTTTCTTATTTGTTATTAAAGCAATTAAGTTGTGTTTAAATGAATAATTGTTTGTAGATTTGTCTTTACAGATCTTTTCTAAATTATAAAACGGCGGACAAATGTTTGAAAGGGCAGTTTAAGAAAATCTATATTTCTTGTATTGTTTAAATTAATAGTACATATTTTGCAGGTACAGTATGGCTTTATCAGTGTCAAAAGTCAGTCTAGTTGTAGTGTCTTACTGTATGTGATCGTTCTCTGTCTGTCCTTCTACAGGCCTGTAAGGGATATGATCGAGGACATTAGTTCGGGAAATGGATTCAAATTTGGGACTGGGAAACTGCAGGAGCTGTCCAAGATGCTGCCAGAGGAAGAAGAGGTGCCTATAACAGCCATTTTTGTTTTCCTTTGTACAGTATGTGATATCGTCACGTCATGCTTGTTGGATCACATTGGAGATAAGTCTATGACTTCGATGTGTCATCCTTTACAGTCTTCTTTAGGGTTGGGTACCGAACTCCGTACTGAAATGAAATGTACTGAAATGAAATGTACTGAAATGAAATGTTCTGTAAAATCTCCATTCCTGTTTGCGGACGACTCAGCCCTGCTGGTCTCTGACAAGAACAAGTTACAGGTTGAAAAAACCCTCTGGTCGGAACTCGGCAGAATCTGCACCTGGCTCGCTGATAACAAACTATCATTACACCTGGGTAAAACAGAGTCCATTCTCTTCGGATCAAATAACAAACTCAGCAAGACCAACGGCTTCTCAGTTACAGTGGGTGACAATATTGTCACAAGAAAAGATGAAATTACATACCTGGGTTCCATCCTAGAGGCAAATCTTTCCTGTGACAAAATGGTATCCAATGTAATAAAAAAAAGTCAACCAACAAACTCGATTCTTGTACCGGATCTCCTCTCTGGTAAACAAGAATACCCTGAAGACTCTGGCAGGAGCACTCATTCAAGGGTACTACGACTATGCTTGCACCTCATGGTACCAAAGCACCTCAAAAAAGGTGCTAAAAACAAGATTACAAACATCACAAAACAAACCTTACTCCTAAATCCTACCTCACACCTGCCCACTTTGACAACCTAGGATGGCTTAGAGTAGACGACAGAGTACAGCAACTTGCAATGGGCCTGGTCTACAAGATACACTACACCACTCAGATACCCATGTACATGTCGAAATACTTCCCAAAGGTCAGTGAATACCACGACCACAACACCAGAGGGAGTTCCACAAATCATGTGCAACCCAGATTCGGCACAAACAAGGCACTAAACACGTTTTGCAACTATGCCACAACAATGTGGAACGCCCTACCCACAGCCGTAAAAAAATGTAAATCCCTACCCACATTAAAAACCGCTCTCAAAGAGTCATAATTGTCATGTATGTTGTGTTACATGAATTGAAAATGTAACACAATGAATGGAATTCATGTATTATTATGAATTGAAAATGGGGGACCCTGATGTAAACAAGACAAACGTCTTTCTCTGGTCTGCATCCCCTTAACAATTGTGTGTATTGAGCCGTACTGTATTGTACCCATTCTGCAATCTGTTAAATAAAGTTTTCATTCATTCATTCTGTTATTACAGAGAGAGTTAGGTACCGAAAAAGGGTTCCATTGGGTACCGATACCGAATTCCAGGAACTGGTACTGATACCGGTATCAGTTCAAATGTGTCTTCTTAGATGCTTTGTTTATTTCTGCTTTGTGTTTTTTAACAATTGTCAGAATAAACTAAACTAAATTGAACAGGTGAAGGAGCTGGTCAAGTTTAACGGTGATGAAGCAGCTCTTCCTGAGGCAGATCTCTTCCTGCTGATGCTGGTGAAGGTTCCCAGGTGAGTCGCTCCAACAGCATTTTGTACACTATACAACAGCATTTTGTACGTTATGCAACAGCATTTTGTACGTTATAGAAACAGCATTTTGTACGTTATACAACAGCATTTTGTACGCTATGCAACAGCATTTTGTATGTTATACAACAGCATTTTGTACGTTATAGAAACAGCATTTTGTACACTATACAACAGCATTTTGTACGTTATGCAACAGCATTTTGTACGTTATAGAAACAGCATTTTGTACGTTATACAACAGCATTTTGTACGCTATGCAACAGCATTTTGTACGTTATACAACAGCATTTTGTATGCTATACAACAGCATTTTGTACGTTATAGAAACAGCATTTTGTACGCTATACAACAGCATTTTGTACGTTATACAACAGCATTTTGTACGTTATAGAAACGGCATTTTGTATGCTATACAACAGCATTTTGTACGCTATACAACAGCATTTTGTACGCTATACAACAGCATTTTGTACGCTATACAACAGCATTTTGTACGTTATACATCAGCATTTTGTACGCTATACAACAGCATTTTGTACGCTATACAACAGCATTTTGTACGTCATACAACAGCATTTTGTACGTTATACAACAGCATTTTGTACGTTATACAACAGCATTTTGTACGTTATACAACAGCATTTAAGTGGCTTTTGTGTTTCTAACGTTGACAAAAATACATTTGTGCCTTTTTAGTTATGAGGAACGTCTCAACAGCTTAGTGCTCAAAGAGGAATTCTTTCCCCTCATGGATGATATGAAACAATCCATCGCCACACTGACAGCTGCCGGAAAAGGTATTGTTTATTTTTCAGTATTTGATCATCTTGAAGATGCACTTAGGTTTTCGATTGTTTGAAATGAAAAGAATGTAAAGGAAAAAAGGTTTCAAGACGGTGTCTAGTCTACACCAGGGATCACCAACACGGTGCCTGTGGGCACCAGGTAGCCCCCAAGGACCACATGAGGTGCCCGCGGCAAGCCTGGGTGTATAAAGTGTTGAATATTGATATTATCTCTTTCCCACCTTGTTCAGTCATTGTTGGTCATTATAGTGAGAAATCATTAACGTGATCAGTGTCTTCACAAAGATGAGTATCATTTATCATTGATAATAATATATAACTAAGTCAAACTTGAGCTAATTTGTTATTTCAGAAGAGTGTATCAAACTGGTAGCCCTTCGTATGACTCAGTACCCATGAAGTAGCTCTGTTTCAAAAAGGTTGGTGACCCCTGGTCTACACACTAGGCTATCTTCCCATGAGCATGTATGTTTTCCCACCACATCTGACCTTTCAAGCATACTGTATGTACAGTAAGCTCTTCTGACAGAAAATACAAAGACACACCTGCATTTTATAGCTACTAGGCTAGGTCTAATAGGCTCCCTGAACCTTAGACAAACGACATACAATAACTCTAGTCTAAAGCATGCATAGATTATACTGTGCAACACATGATAAGATGTACTAAAGTGCCTTGAATCTGTGCAAACAATCTTGTGCTAGTATATACACAGTATGACGGTGGACAGTAAAAAAAAGAAAGAAGAAAAACGGACACCATCATAATGAGTGCACGGATACACAACACAAGTTAATGGACTATACCAGTCAAATTTTAACTTCTCGCCTTTAGCAGAGATTGCCCCTATCTTCAACACACTTTGTGTACATAAGTGTGTATACTTTAGTAGATATCAGCCTAATTTTTTTTTAAACGTTGTTCACTGCCATTCGTGTTGAAATGTTGTGTGAAATGTTGCTACTGTAGGTATAGTTGTTTAAAAAAGAAATCTGTAGTACTACACTAATACAAGCCTTTGAAATTCACACAAATTCAGAGTTTTGGACGGGGTCCAAGCTAAAAATGCTTGTGAAAATGCATTTGCTTTCTCTTTTTGTATTTGTGTATTTCCTTCATACAACTTCTTTCTTCTTTCCAATCGAGTGCGAGTCCAACTTCCCCTTTCCTGTTTACAAATTCACACACATTTAAGGTGTAACCTTTCAGCAAATTGACCTGCATTGTACTTTGGTTCTGCCCTCCGAGCTATCAGTCACAACAGAGCCAAGAGAGGCGTTGAGTTGAATTTTACACTTGGAAAAATAGAAAAAAAAGTGCTGCATTTTTAACTCAAAGTTTAGCTTGAAGAGGACTTTTAATGATACAGTGAGTTTTAGCTAACATTGACACACATTTCCAGGTACATTCTGTAATGTCACAACACAATATAAAAAAAATAAAGCAATATATTTTTTTTATCCACTTTTTCTCCCTTTCTATTTTTCTATTTTTCTCCCATCCCAATTTCGTATCGTCCAATTCAACCCTCCCCTGTCTCGAACGCTGTTTCTTGCCTCCCACAAGCCGGCTGCAATGTGGACAAAGCCATACATAGCACGAGTCCCCTCCGATACTCGAGGTAGCAGCCGTCGCATCTTTTCACCTGCGCGGCGCGATCTTTCAGCGTCAGGGGTCTGCGCTTTGGAGGGGCGCCGCCCCACATCGCTTCTTTTTTTTTAAAACTTTGGCCATTCCCCTGGCTCTTTTATGTGTTTATCACATTTATACTGGTCAAGGATGACCGACAGAAACAGGCTGAAAGGGTTCAGATGGGGGGGAAGACACTCTGGGAAAGGCACGGCTGCAGTCGGGATTCGAACTCGCTAAGCCCCAGATCCGTGACGAGCACGGTTGTCCACGGCGCTGAAATAGCGCTCGCGGTACGTGGTGAGCTACTGGAGCTCCCCCCCACATCGCTTCTTGATTCTACTGTGCAGGCGCACCAACCGACCTGTATGAGTCGCTGTCCACAACGTCCGATCCCCACCCCTCAGTTTTCCCTCCCCCTAATACTGCCAATTGTATTAGTACGGACGACTAGCCAAACTGAAAACAATGTGGAGAGCTGGGCTCGAACCCAGCATCTCCAGCATTGGTGGTGAGTGCCTTGCCCACTGCACCACCTAGCGGCCCTAAAATAAAGCAATTTTGAGGGAAAATGGATACTGCATGTGGCCGATGTTGACAATGGACAGGGACATGTAGTAACCCTCCCTGAGGGGAAATTACCCCTCTGCCTCTGACCCATGTTAACCACATAGGAGCAGTGGGCAGCCACAGACGGGCGCCTGGGGACCAACTCCACTTGTAATTCCAGTACCTTGGTCAAGGGCAATGGCAAGGGCATACTTAGCATGCATGTCTTTCGATGTGGTACAGGAAACTGGAGTACCTGGAGGAAACCAGCCCAAAACGCATGCAAACTCCACACTCTCTATGAGGAGACACTGCTAACTGCGCCTGTGGTGCATAACAGATCCATAATAGAACACATTATACATTTTCCTTTATTTATACTCGAAAAGGCAACTGAGGTTTCCCTCGTTTACAGTCATGTCGAGTGTACATACAGAGTTAAGCAAAAAAGGCATATAAAATCACACGGCATATACAATCATAACAACTAGACAAGTAAAGATAACATTCAATTAAAACATGTGCAACTTGATTGACAAAGATTGGATCAAGGTTTTAAACTCTGCAACAGAGGGGAGAATCTATCTCAAGCTTTAAGGACTGTTGGAGTTAATTCCATGAGCTAGAGGGGCATCATAGCAAAATGCAGATTTACCCTGTTCCAAGCTAACTCCAGGGGCCTTAAGGACCAGCCAGTCACTAGAACGGGTTCCTTAGGTTCCAAAATGCCATTCCAATAATTATAAGGATAAGGACCAAAGCGAGGACCAATCAACCTTCTCATAAAGGACACAGTGATGATGAGTATCGTATGTATCAGTAGTGATGCATCTGAGGGCAGAGTGATATACAGAGTCCAAGGATTTGGATACATATATACACAAATATAATCTAATTATGCACATAATATATAACGGAGCTTCATAGAAGGCCTACACTATACCTCTACCACTATAAAATAAAATAAAACATGTACAGTACATATAGCCTAATCATGGCGACTTGACACGCTAAAGCATCAGGTTACATAATGCTCATAATGTCGTGTTGAAAAAGGGGGAAAGACACACAATCGAACTAGTATTTAGAGTTGCCTCCTACTAGTCTAAAAAGGGTAGTGACTTTGAATAGCAATAAACATTATAACAGCGATAAAGAGACGGAGCACTTTAAGGCTTACCAAGCACAAGCTTAAAAATAGCATGCCACAGCAGAGCGACAATAGAGACACCGGGCCTATCGCACCGGGCACATCGCACCGGGCATAGAAGCGATTGGCCATGAGAAGCCTACATGTTAGGAAGTGGATCTCATACATCCTGTGGCCAAATTCCTTACATTGGGTTCCCAGTACAGGCATTACCTTAAAAGGGCATTAGGCCTGATTCTGCCTGCATAGGTGACCCCCCCCCCCCCCCTAGAACAATTAAAGTCATTGACCCATGATCTATGCACCAGCACATTGGGAAATGGTCAAGAGTGGCTGGCCAAGGAATGTTTCTGACCACTGAACTGAAATCTGACTCTCTCTTTGTCTTGTAATGATATAAGGAGAGGAAAAATTCACTTCTCTCTCTCTCTCTCTACCCTTTCTGCACTCCTTTTTTGAGCTCACTTTATACCACAATTAGAACTATTTGTATGTTACTAACTTTATGGATCCATGTTGGAATAAATGATCGTACTTGTTGTGAAGGGCCAGATTAAACCGAATATATATATTTATTTATATATATATATTTAATTGTATTTGTATATTCTCTAATATTCCTTGATATCCCTTGTATATTCCTTGTACAATATGCATTGAATATCCATTCTAGCCTACTGAACATCCCATAATAGTCTCCATTCTACTATTGGTCGAGACCTTGGTGCCAGGCTGCCATACCCCCCAGACCCAGTTCAAACGTACCGCTCAACATGTACGAACAAGTCCTAGTTCCGCGTAGGAATCTGGCTACCGCACCACTAATGGGACTATTTGTTCATAGTGCGTATATATACTGCGCTACTAAAGTAGGACTTCCTTTTTCAGTCCAGTTTCTTACCCTCCAATAGAGTCACAGACGTAAAGCCTCCCCGCGACGCCACGTGTGGGAGTAAGGCCAAGTTCGCCTACCATCGGTATTGAGACATTGTGTATATTAATATTTGAATAGTCATATTTGGCACTATATCGTCGAGTTGGACGTAGTCTATTAAGCTAATAATAGTCTGTTAATGTATAGTGCTTCGTGCGGTGAGAATACTACCGTAGTCAGCACCCCATCGTTTCGGGCAGAGAACTGGCTGCTTATCCAGGGTGGTTGACCCCACGTGAAGCTGCACCCGAGGAGCCCCAGAGCCGACGAGCGAGTGGACCTGTATACCGGATTATTCTACCGACGACAGCCCGCCTTCCCAGGCACGGATTATGCTTTGTATACGTTGATTATTCCATGGGTAAAGACCCCCGACACTGCCGTGTGTTGGAACCCCCCCCCCTGGAGAGGACGCAAGGTGAGGAGACGCTCTGCAAGACGAGGTCGCTTCACGTCTCTCCTCCGTGGACCGGAGGACGCCGGCCCACAAAGAGTCCACCTGCTTTCATCTGTGGTCCAAGGATCGCCGGCGCATTGAACGGCACTACAGTGGGTTCACCTGGGATACCCTTGGCCGGATGAGACAGCCGGACTCTACCCCCCCCCCCCTTCCTACTCCTGTCGGCTTACAAGCGACCGGATTAACCCCCCCAGTGTATCCAGTCTATAATCATTGAAGTATCATTGCTGATTATTCCTTAACTATTCCAGGTCGTATATGTACCACCTGCGCCTTCAGAGATTGGACATTCTCTATTGATATACCGACGAATACTCTTGCCATAAAAGTGCATACTAATTCCCATTCATAAATGTGATTGATTTGATTAAGTGCTTGCTCTACACACCATCGCTGTGTAGAAATAAAGACCTATTTCTAATTCGTACATTTGTGTTGGATCCGTTTCATCTACGTGACAGTGTTCATCATAATATATTTATGCCGAGTACTGGGTGGCCGAATATTAAGTACAAAGGTAGTGGTAGTAAGTATCATATCTAGTAATACAGTCAGGGAATTGTACCCCTCAGTTACAGTACTGATCGTACAATTTATAGAATTGTCTCCTTTTATATTTCTTATTAACAATTAATAATCCTTGCCTCTCGGGACCACAAAGTGAATTCCATATTGATTTTACATCCGTACACTACATTAGAGCCTACTGTACACAAGAGAACCACCAAAGAAACGGCCGGAAGTCCTCGTTCCCCACTTTGGGAGCCAGCGTGTCCAGACTAGCGTGTAGAGCCACAAACGCTTCCATTGTGTGTATCTACGAGTTAACAGTGTACAGACTCGACCGTGTATGGGTTAAGCGTGGAATAAGCGTGTCGTATGGTGGTTGAGTCTACACGGTCCTCGTTCCGTTGGTCCTCATTTCAAACAATCCGAAATCTCTTGTGCATCTTCAACACGTGTCGTCTAATAAGCCGGGCCTTTCATTCTCTGTGCGTATCTCTTCGCAGAGCTGTTGGAGTGTGACGATCTCCATTCTGTCATTCGTCTGGTGCTGAAGACGGGGAACTATATGAACGCTGTGAGTGTTACCTCTTGTCTGATTCTGAAACGGAGAGAGGTGGGAAGCCACTGTGTGATTGAGAAAACAATACAGCGTATTAAAGGGGCACGTGTCGACTGCTAACCACAGAAAATGCTGCAAAGAGGCTAAGTAGACTCCTGATTGTGACACGTTCAAAAGAAAACCATGTGGCTTCCAGATGCGTTTATTTGGGGGTTTATTGATGAAACAGAATAGAGGAACAAATAATTATATTGAAATAAGAAAAGAAAACGATTTATTCAATACGACGTGACGTGGGGTGATAACAGTGATAACATGGCTGATGTGGTAACAGAAAATATCAGAGCTGACTAACCCTCTGTTCCTCAGCTCCGCCAAGCAATTTGACCAGGTAAAATAAAGTGACACCACACCCAGGTGCTAATTACCGGAAGTGAGAGAAACCAAAATGCATGTGAGCAATCAAAACTAATAAATACAGACTAAATAAATGTTGGCTCCTACAGGGCACTTCACCAAAAGAAAACGATGCTGGTTTATTTTGCACATAATTTCTCACACACATCATCATCATTAGGTGGCTTCTTCGTTCCGAAGGTTGCCTATCACTCTCCAACCCATTCTGTCCCCACTTCTTCTCTCCAACTCCGTGACTCCGCCTCTCACTCCACTCCAATCACAGACATCGTCTACCCAGCCTCTTCTTGGTCTTCCACTTCCTCTCTTTCCATCCACCTTCCCCATCACCACCTTCTTGAACATCTCCCCGCTGGATCCTCTCAGAACATGCCCGCACAACTCCATCTTTCTCTTTTTCAACCTCTCCAGCAGCTGTCCCCCTTGCATATCCGCTCTTCTCAGTACCTCCTCATTCTTGATCTTATCCTTCCATGTTATCTTCAGCATCTTCCTCAGTGTCCACATTTCAAAAGAGTCTATCATCCTCTTTGCCTCTTCATTCAGCGTCCATGCTTCTGCTCCGTATGAAAAGACTGACATAACATACGTTTCCAAAATCCTGGTCTTCGTTTTCCAACTTATGTTTCTTCTCAATAATTCTTTATGGTTCCAGAATGCGCCCTTTGCAATTCCGGTTCTTCTCTTAATGTCCATGTTAGCTCTTCCACCTTCACTGATCCAGCTTCCAAGGTACATGTACTCCTTCACTTGTTCAAGTTTTTCTCCATCCACCTGTATTTTACAAACAGTTCCTGGTGTTTTTTCAATGATCATTACTTTAGTTTTCTTTGTGTTTAGTGACATTCCATAGTTTTTGCATTCGACATTCAGCTTATTCATCATGTCCTGTAGATCTTCTTGACAGTTACAGACTATAGCAGTGTCATCCGCGTATCTTATATTGGTGATGTTCTCTTCGCCAAGTTTTACTCCTTTCCCTCCTCTCAGACCTTTTTTCATCAGTGATTCACTGTACATATTAAAGAGTACAGGGGACAAGATGCATCCTTGTCTTACACCCTTCTCCACCGGGAAGTCTCTTGATTTCTCCTTTCCTATTCTAACATTAGCCTTCTGCCTCCAGTATAAGTTGGCAATTATTCTTCGGTCAGAAACTGGTATTTTGAATTCTTCCATTGTTCTCATCAATGTTGTATGTTCAACTCTGTCGAAGGCCTTCGTGAAATCGATGAAGCAAATATACAGCTTCTTCTGTTGGCCTATCGATTTTTCACCAATGATTCTGAGTTGGCAGATTGCATCTCTTGTTCCTTTTCCTTTGCGAAAACCCATTTGGCTATCCGAGAGCTGATGTTCAATTATGGGTTCTATTCTGTTCTTGATGATTTTCAGGAGTACTTTTGATGCATGAGATATCAAACTGATAGTCCTGTAATTGTTGCATTCTGTGGCTCTTCCAGTCTTTGGGATCGGAATGAACATTGATTTTAGGAAATCATTTGGAATATTTCCTGAGTTATAGATGTTGTTTATCAGTTTCACAAGGAGCTCGATGCATCGGTCACCAGAGTTCTTAATCAGTTCAGCAGGGATCTCATCCTCGCCGGGCGATCTGTCCGTGGCCAGTGACTTCACAGCCTCTTCAACTTCTTTTTTCGTGATCTGGACTTTTTCTATCTCTTCTAGACTAATTCCTGTGTCTGATGTTCTGTTCTGGTCTTTGTATAGTGTTTCCACATACTCTGCCCATCTATTGATTATTTCCTTCTCGTCAAGGAGCAGTTTTCCTTCTTTGTCTCTGACACCTTGGGTTGTTTTTTTCCTCTTCCTTGTTAGTTGTTGGATCTTGTTGTACATGAGAGGGTTGTGCTTCTTGTCTAGATCTTCAATTTCCTTGCATTTTTCTTTGTAATACTTCTCTTTTGCATCTCTACACATCTTCTGTACTTTTCGTTTTGCTCTGTTGTATTCAGTTTTTCTGTCTGCATTCTTCATGTCTGCTCTCTTTTTCATCTCATCCAGAATGTCTTTCGTCATCCACTCTTGTTTCTCAACTTTTTCTGGTTTACCACAGATTATGTCTGCAACGCTTCCCAGTTTTTCTTTCAGTTTTGTCCATAGTTCTTGTGGATCTTCAATATCTGCTAACTCTCTATTTTCTAATGTTTTGTTCACTTCGTTAATGTATTGTCTCTTCATGGTTTCTCCTTTCAGACTCTTCACATCCCATCTTTTGTGTGTCGTTTTCTTTTTCTTGATGGTTTTCAGTTTGATCTTCATTTTCATCACTACTGGAATATGATCTGAACCACAGTCTGCAGATGGTCGTGCCTTAGAGTTTGTTATTCCTTTCTTGTATCTGTGGTTTATCATAATGTAAACACATCCAAAAACTATTTTGCACACATTAATTTATTAAGTTATTGAGAGTAAAATTGTTTGAATATGACCACCGGTGATGTCATCGGGGACATTGAATCCTTGTGTTCATTACAGCTCAATGAAATGATAAGGCAGCAGTGAAAAGGATTCAGTGTCCCTGATGACATCACCGTTGGCCATATTTAAGCAATTTTATTCTGAATAACGGTCAAACTAATTGAATGTGTGCAAAACTGTTTACAATTTCTGGATGTGTGCAAGATTATATGCTAAATAAATAAGCATTGTTTTTTGTTGAAGTTCCCCTTTAAAGCCTCTAATAGACTTAGAATGGAGATAATAGGTTGTGGGGGTCACATGCAGGGCCAATTCATTTAGTGTCAGAATTGTTGATGTGTATTGCTTTAGTGAATTGTATGTGTATATATATGTATATATTTTGTTTGTTTGTTTTTAATAAAGAGCATTCATTCATTCATTCATTCATTCATTCTGCCGGACCCAGAGGTCCGGCCTACATTAGCGAATGTCCCTCATCGTTTCTTTTAGCATTTTGTATTGATTTAGCCTATTTGGAGCCCCGTGTTTTTCCTTTGCATTGTGTAGAAACGTGTAATGAGCCACAGGTGTTTTTGGTCAGTTGTTGATGTCTACTATTTGATCACACAGGGTGGCTACGCCGGCAGTGCTGTCGGCTTCCGGATGGCATCTCTCTTGAAGCTGGCCGACACCAAGGCAAACAAGCCTGGCATGAGCCTCATGCATTACGTAGTCATGGCAAGTGCTCTTTTATCTTCATGATAATGATTGCAATACTCACAGTCACAGTGTTTGCTTATGAATGTGACTTAATAACGTGCTCTTTATGAAAACCTTTGGATTTACAACAGCAAGCTTACAAGGTCGAGCCAGCCCTGCTTAATTTCCCGGAACGACTTGAATATATCGGTGCTGCTGCGAGGTAAACAAGCAAAACAATCAAATGGAATGAAACCGAATGTATTACCTTTCACCTTTCAGTCCAGCTAGTCAGATGTCTTCTATTAGAATTATCTTTCATATTTTTGCTTCCATAATCATAATTGATTTTGTGCTACCCTTTCAGAATACATAGAGATGACATTGAAGCTGAGTTTGAGAGGGAGTCAAAGAAAGTGGAGAATGCCAAGATGGACACCACAAAGCAGGAAGACCTTAAGTCCCAGATGGAAGAGTTTCTACAGGTTAGACATCCTCCGCATTTTCCCAGGTCTTTGGTGAACAATTCAGTTCAGTTTAATAAGATTGTACAACCTATAGGCTCAAACATAGTCCAGACATACAGTAGCATACATGGACTGGACTGCACGGGGGTCCGCATGGACTAAAATTACACATGTCCACATAGACATGTCCACGCACCACGACAGACCTCAGCATACGTCCACAGACCTGTCAACGCACCACAACAGATCTCAGCATACGTCCACATAGACATGTCCACGCACCACTACAGACCTCAGCATATGTCCACAGACCTGTCAACGCACTAGTCGCACTACAGACCTCAGCATACGTGACAGGGCTGGGCGATATGACGATATTATATAAATATCGGGTACAGTTCATTAACGATACACTTTTTAAACGTATCGTGGATATCGTGATGTTTTGCCCAAGAGGATTGTGTCGCGTCAATCTGGTCCACACGTTGAAACTTTTGAACAGCGCTGCCCCACACACACACTACTGCATCAAAGTTACTACTTATGATAACAAAGGCATTCGTTTTGTGGCATTAACGTTATATAGTTACACGTTCAATAACATCAGCGTATTTACATAGCAACGTCGGAGGTCGACCTAGGTATAGCAAGCATTAGTCGTTCATATCTCAGCCCGTGCTGACTCAGTTGTGCCCATTCTGCGGTCTGTTAATAAAGTTTTCAATCAGACAGATGTATGGAAAGGCTTTTATTATAACATCCGTTGCAGTAAAATTATTATGCCTCCAGTCGTTTAGTCATCCTGCGGAGCTAAAAGCTAAACGTCGGCCGCGGGGAGCTACCATTGTTGTTGTCATTGAGCTCTCCAATGGCGGAAGTAAAAAATTAATACGCGCTTGCCGATTGGTGCTAAGAACAGCAGGGCGGGTGCAAGCGGTGTGACGTAATTGGCAGAATCGACTGTCAATCAAAATGATTCTGTTTGCCGTCTGAATGAATGAAAACGTTATTAACAGATTGCAGCATGGGTACAATACAGTACAGCTCAATACAACAACAGTGGACTGGAGGATGCAGACCAGAGAAAGACTTTCGTCTTGTTTACATCAGGGTCCCCCATTTTCAATTCATCATATTTCATATCTAAATCATATAATATCTCATTGCTAAATATATGCAATATATAATCTAATAATCCAATAATCTAAATATAATATATAATATAAAAATGCTAAATGCATGGGTATTTTATTTTGTCTTTAATGTTAGCTTGCAAACTCAAATACTGTCTTGGTAAGCCTCATAATGAATTGTTTGGGGAAAAAAAGAAAAACATCGTGATGCGTATCGTGTATCGCCAAAAGGTCAGAAAATATCGTGATATCATATTTAGGCCATATCGCCCAGCCCTGCTACGTCCACATAGACATGGCCACGCACCACGACATACCTCAGCATACGTCCAGATAGACATGGCCACACACCACTACAGACCTCAGCATACGTCCAGATAGACATGGCCACGCACCACGACAGACCTCAGCATACGTCCAGATAGACATGGCCACGCACCACGACAGACCTCAGCATACGTCCAGATAGACATGGCCACGCACCACGACAGACCTCAGCATACGTCCAGATAGACATGGCCACGCACCACGACAGACCTCAGCATACGTCCAGATAGACATGGCCACGCACCACGACAGATCTCAGCATACGTCCAGATAGACATGGCCACGCACCACGACAGACCTCAGCATACGTCCAGATAGACATGGCCACGCACCACGACAGACCTCAGCATACGTCCAGATAGACATGTCCACGCACCACAACAGATCTCAGCATACGTCCACATATACATGTCCACACACCACTACAGACCTCATGTCCACACATACCTAGCGCCCTCATACTAGTGTATTGGTGTCATGCACAATCTGGCGCAGCATGCGTGCTGATCAAAGGAGATCGGTGGATCAAAGAGCCGGTACACCTGGACTATGAAAGGCAAAGGCCTGTGGACTGTCCATCTGCATATTGTCTGTGCCTTGTACTTCTAGTCTACGTCAGGGCCTTTTGGATGGAGGGTTTCATGTCCTGTACTTCTAGTCTACGTGAGAGCTTTTTGGATGAGGTCCTAATGTTTTGACTGCGTTCCATATTAGGAGGCCGAGTGTCGGCTGGCAGAGACAGAGACCTCTCTTCAGACGCTGAAGTCAGTAAGTGATTCTGTGGCAGAGTACTTCTGCGAGGACCCCAGCAAATTTAAACTGGAGGAGTGTTTCTCCATCTTCAACTCGTTCTGCGAGAGGTTTACGCGGGCCATCCAGGTAAGCCTGTTATTCAAGCCTGTGTTATCTTCCTGCTGACGTGCCGTTGCAATCGGAGCCGGCCGTACAGTGTGGTTATGTTTGTGTCCCCAAAACTCCGACCGCAGCATCAAAAACGCACGTACTGTACCACTCACTGAATCACGCACGCACGCACACACACACACACACACACACACACGCACGCACGCACGCACGCACGCACGCACGCACGCACGCACGCACACACACACACACAATCAGTAAAATAATAAATAGCTTTTTAAAAGCATGCATTATGTGGCCTCTGGTAGTTACTTGAGACCCTAAACAGCAGTGTAGACTGGGGGGGCGGCTCTGGTCAAAATCCTGAAACTGATCTCTAAACTCTGTGATCATGTTTTGTGCAGGAGAACCGGGACCGAGAGATAGCGGAGGTGAAGAGAAGACAAAGGACAAGACTGCAGAGTGCTGCCAAGCGCAGGTCCACTGCCACGTGCTCCTCGAGGGACAAGGAAATGGAGAGTGTGGCACTTGAGTCAATTCTAGAGAACTTCCTCAGCAGGCGTGCGACCCGGAGGAGAATGGGGACACCATCCCCCACAAACACGAGCCCCAGCAGCTATAGCCCCAAACTGGGGAGCCTAACGGAGATCACCTCCCAGGGGAACCTCCCCGTTGGAGATTGCGGTAGGAGTAACTCTGTGAAGGCCATGCAGGTGTCCAGAAACGCATGGAACTCTGCGGTTGACCTGATGGTGACCTCTCCGGACAAAGAGGCCCAATCCCAGAGCAAGGAGAACATGGCAGAAGACGTGGTCCCCCCCGCCGAGGAATCAAAGACGCATATCCAAGCGGTGGGAGTTCCCACGCGTCCGAGCGTCCGCAGTAGGAGCGGCAGCAGCTCCTCCTCAGGCAGACTCATCTCAGTCGTCGACGAGGAACAGGACAACAACAACAACAACAACGAGGAAGAGGCCCAGAAGTTGCGCGAGGCGGCCAGGAAGGTCCTGCGCTTTCAGAATAAAAGTCAAGGCAGTGCGTGCTCGGGGGATTACGGATCGGACAATCAGAAGTCTCCCGGTCCGCTGAGCACTGCACCTGGCCAGCGTACCCTCGATGAGGACGGGCATCCCGGAGAGACAGGCAGCAAGAACTTGGCGCGGTATAGTCTCAGTTCTCAGCTCTCTCCCAGGTACAACACGGGCCGCCGCCACACCCTTTCCTTTTTTCCGAAAGTCCCTCCGAAGGAGGAACAGGAAGACGATCTGTGGGATCAGCCAAAAGTAAGAACTCGAGCTCCTGCTTTGGGAAGCATAGGGAAAATTAAATCGGAGGACGTTGGTCTGCATTGCAAAAGTCGACGAGAAAATTACTCTACTGACCTTTCTCCCGACTCCAAAAGGTCTAGCACCCAAGACCCGAGTCCCTCATTGGAGGAGGAAAGCGTTACCGATTTAGAGGTTTTGGCAACAGAGGAAGCGCCTAACAGCCCCCAGAGAAGCTATAGCGTCCCTTCAAAGAACCCATGGTATAGGGTTGAAAACACTGGGTTCTTAAGCTTTTTCAGGCGTCTTGGAGAAAGGAGCAAGCAGCCTAACAGTAAGGACACTATCACTAAGGGCACTGACGTCTGATGTACACTAAGCCATTTCATTGTGAGTGAAATGAAGGAAGTGAACGTTATGTGCAAGAAAAAACACATAGAAATTGAGTATTATTGCTCACTCATTTCATTAACACTCTGTATATATATATATAACCTATACATAAGAGATAGCTATTGATTGCGCTCATGGCAAGAATACAGTGATATCTATTTTGTAATTTTACATGTATACATTAATGATAATGAAGTTCATTGGTTACAAAAGTGAATGGAAAATTACCATTTGTTGGGACCAGAACATTTTACATTTTATACCACCAGGTGGCGTAATGTGACAGGTAAACTGAACTGTTGCTCAGAAATGATTTTATTTATAAATCTTAGAACATATATATACATACTGTATGCCTGTGAGAATATGGGCATTGTTGCAATTCATTGGATAACAGGATTGGGATTTTATGTACATGTATGCGTTGAAATGCCCGGCCCTACAGAAAGTACAACACTGAGGAAAGTGACTGAATGAAGACAGACAATTGTAAAAACTATGAGGGATATTGAAATTTAGTTTTTGGATTTATTGCTGTTTTTTGGCACTTTGACCAATTACTTGTATCTGTATAGGTATAGTGTAGATTATATTTGTAAAATTGAAAATAATCACAAACATTTTTATCTCACAGGGATATTTTTGTTCTCCCCTCATTGTCACCAAAACGCAGAAGGCTGTGGAATGCTCTCAGGGCCTTATTAATGTCTCAACCATTGTATTGATGTTAAATGGGTCAGTGTTATACAAAGGGGGCCTGTATCTCTGCACAACAGAGCCAGACAGAATAGTGTCGTCGTGGCAAGGTTAAGGGTGCTAACCCCAAATAAAGTAGAGCCTGGTAGAGAGCCAACACCTGGTGGCCTTATTGTTGTAATGAGAATACCAGGCCCCCCTGCCCGGCACTGTGCCCCTGCTGCGAGACCGGCGCGGCTGCTGTGGGATTTAACTGTGTATGTTGATGTATTTGGGAGTTCACATCGTTGCTTAAACTAATGGGCTTTCTAGGTAGTTGATATCAGACCTACTATAATTGACTACTCAAAACGATGGTATGCCTATTAAGTCCGAGTGTACAAACGGAGTGTTTTTATTGTATTTATTTTTTTAAGCATATTTATGTAATATTATGTTTCTCCGTCATGTGATATCTCTGGTACTAGGTACACTGAACCTCTGTATTTACATGAAGAAAAGACATTTATCAATAAATCATGATCTGGTAAATATACCCTTGTTTGGTTTGATCGTTTACTCCATAGATTCTGTTACATCTATTAACTTACAAACCACAGACTGTGATTTGTAATTAATAGATGTATCCATTGTAAGCAGCTGAATATGGACAGTAATAACATTGTTATGGCTGCTATGCTTTGTTTCTAAGGGGTTTACATAGTCGCACATTTGACAAATGGGGACTCAATATTCATAACCGTGTCAATTACACATTTATATTAGGTGTACCTGTGTATAACAGACAGCACATTTTAAGATAAATGTATCTTGTATGTAACAATAGTAATAAAAAGTAGAAACAAAAAATAGGTGGTAATTTATTATACTTTGATTGTATTGTGTCACATAGGAATAGCTGTGTCCTCCACACTAAAATGCCCATGCCATTCCGTTTGAATGATAAAAACGCTCTCATTTCCAAAAACAAACAAACATTGTTTTTGGCATCAATGTCCACATGTGTGACTAGCAGGACTGCTTCCTCCTTTATGTGTTCCATCTGCAGAAGGAAAATAACCTGGTCCTCTGCTCAACACCAACACACACCTTGCACCTGTAATGTAGGAAATAGGTCTAAGGAGCTTTCGAGTGGACTGTGCTCCAGGGGCTGGCATTAAGTGCAGAGGAGTGGATATACTGTAGCCACAGGGAACGTTTATTAAATAGAAGGTTAGATTTTCCTGAAGCACTTTTATATTTATAAAAAAATATATATAAAAAAATGTTATGTAATTTTTAAACATGTAAGTTGTTATAAAATGTTGATTCCTCATTGATGAATATTTCATGAAACATGTTAATAGCCCCTTCATTATGTAAATCCTATACAAAGTGAAAGCTACGTTCTGTTTCTGCCTGCTGATTGAGCTGCAGCAGCTTGCATTCTGCTTATAGCCAGACTGCGCCATCTTGGCTGCCCTACGATGGATGCAGTCTCCATGGCAACTCCATGTCTCAATAAAACCATGAGAAGACTGTCTACGACGACCCCCCCCCCCCCTGCTTCTCCAAGTGAAGGTTAGTGAAGCCACATTTCAGTAACACACGTCTCTTTTCATCCATATCCCCACAATTATTTTTTTTATAAACAAACAGAAAAACCTCAAATGCCCAATAAAACATTTCCACCATTGCGACCAGAGAACGAAGTAATCATTAAATAAACACAAAAGCATTGTTTCTGAGAGACCCACTCCTTGCACCTCTGAGTGAAAATCTTTAGCAATCTCTGAAAGCCTTTATGTTCCAATGAATTAATCAATTACCCCCACCCCACCACATGCCCCCCCCCCCCCCACACACACACAACTAACAGTAGTTCCTTTATAATGTATGTCTTGATTACATCTAATTTGGACTCAGCCACTCTCTCCCTCCCCGACACCCTCTCATCTTGCTTGCCAGCATTGACCATTAAACAACTACTAAACACTATGGTTTTAATGAAGCTGAAGAAAATACAATATTAAATGGGTGTAACCGTTTAATCTGGTACAGGAGTTTTCCCCCTGGGAAGCAGTTCCTTTTATACAGATTTGTTGTTGTTGTGTTATAGTGTAGCCCTTAGACTGAATGAATGAATGAATGAATGAAAACTTTATTTAACAGATTGCAGAATGGGTACAATACAGTACGGCTCAATACATACAATTGTTAAGGGGATGCAGACCTGAGAAAGACGTTTGTCTTGTTTCCATCAGGGTCCCCCATTTTCAATTCATATAGACCCTGATCATTCAAATCCCAAAGGCAGTACAAATATATATAAATATTTTTTAAAGACATTGTCCTTTTATGGACAGTGGGCGGTATTTTAGGAGACCAAACCCCATTGCACCAGACGGGCTTACCAGTTCCTGGCGATGTTCCAGCTCGTTTGAATAGTCCCCGCCCTCTCCTTATGCTATTGGGCTCCTAAACTCCTCCCACTATCCGATCCGACCAGTGCCGTGTCGCCCTGTCTGCATAATGCCACTCCCTAACCCCGCCCCTTTCGCTGCTCCGCCCCGTTGGCTCTCCTTTCCAAACAGACCCTGCCCTTTCATTCCTGTCTGGCGGCCGCCGTGGATTCTGTAGTTACTGGGAGAGAGGACACTGACAATGGGAAGCTTTCTGTGCAGCGTGGGAGGATGCTGACGTTCCACTCGCTCCTGTTGGGATTTCACGTGAGTACAGCCACAATACCACATAATATACAGTGTTTTCTGCGTTCTCATCCCATCAGAGACCCCGGTGCCATTTGCTTTATTTCTGCGATACACTCTGCCCGGTAGGGGATATGCATAATTAATTGTTGTATTATCCCGTTCAGCATCTGTGCTGCATGCATCCGTAAATCAGACACAGTGGCAGAATTGTATTGACTACTCTGCCCCCTCTCTGCCTTGATATCCTCTGCTTTCACCTGTTCTGTTTTTTTTAACCTTCTTTGTCCCTCTTTGTGAAGAGCTGTTGCATACTGCATACTGCTCCATCTCCGTATGGCTTCTTAATAAACACAACCCACACACTTCTCCATCTTAGCTCCTGGCTGCGTTCTCTCAGAGGCAGGTAGGCATCTTTGCTGCAGTCTGTGAGAGCGGGCTGGGCTCTTGGGTTTAGCATCTGTGCTCTTTTGTCTCAAAGATAGCCGTTTGATTATCAATTTACGAGGGGCATAGTACAATCATTGTGAATCAGCTGCTTGTTTGCTGACATCACTCAATTCAATCATGTGGCAATGTGTACTGTAGTCAGTGCATTGTCTCTCTATGTTTTGACATGGACTGTGTGTACATATGGATCCACACTAATTGGACATACATCTGTGAGGTCTGTCATCTCTGTGGAGAAAAATGACCTGGAAGGTCACACTGATTGATTGATTGATTGAAAACTGTATTAACAGATTGCAGAATGGGTACAGTACAGTACAGTGCAGCTCAATACATACAATTGTTAAGGGGATGCAGACCAGAGAAAGACTTTCATCTTGTTTACATCAGGGTCCCCCATTTTCAATTCATCAACACTGTTACCCACATTCTAGATGTACTGTAGGTTTAATCAGTCCAGCTGGTGGACGTACTGTACTTGGTTCAGTTACTAGTTCTGCTGTGCTCACTGAGCACTTGGTCGTGGTGCCTAAGGGCAGACAGTCAGCAGTGGTGGTTACATACCTGACCCGCCGACCGGGGACTGTGGGTAAAGGGCACAACTGACCTCAGATCTGTCTGTAATAACTGCAGGTGTACAAACAAGTAGCATGCTTTCTCACATACACACGCACACACACACACACACACACACACACACACACACACACACACACACACACACACACAAGGCCTTCATCATCCTTGGCACTGCTTTGTGGGAAACGGCATGTGACGATGAGCCCTGTGCTAAAACATTTTGCACCACTCGCTCCAATACACCCCGAAATGCAATCCTTGTTGGATTGTGGCCCGCGATCGGGTCTTGGATTGTCTTCGCTTGTTGACGACGCAAGGCACAGCCAAGGTGACGACGTTCCCCTTCTTCTTGTGAATCTTGAACTAATGAACTACCAAGTAGCAGACTGCCAAGGCCAGAGAGCACAGACCGTAGCTCAGAGGTTATTGGATACAACAAACTCTGAATGCTAATTTGATCAAAGTCAAGGCATGTGGCAGTAATGAAGACGTAGCCGGAGTCCTCCCTCCCTGCCGCCTTCTGCTGGCGTGGCTTTGGGTCAGTTAGTGGGATTTCCTGTCAAAGTCTATCCATACGTTTATTCTAATAACGTGCAAAGAAATTATGGTTAGAAGAAAGTAACGAATCTGGCCTGTAGGCCAATGTATCAATACCAGACACCAGCACCAGGCAACAGTAGTGACCCATACGACAGTTTAGACATGCTTAGGTAGGTGTCTTTTTAAGATGAGATAACATAAGATATGATATTCCTTTATTGTTCCCCTTGGGAAAATTCAGGCCTCATCATAGCAGCATGGGGGGAGGGGAGAGTACAGGTATGGGAATCGTAATAGTAGTAGACATGTAAAATATAGGTAATACAAGCAGTGTAAACAATATAATTAACTCTGAATATTTAAGCATAATATGAGCAAGTAGACAGTGTAATCAAAGGTGCAGATGAGGGTCTGTATGCTCTAATATGTTATATATTATACGTAAATATGGTCAATAACACTTCGTAATAATCAATACATTTTTCTTTTTTTTTAAGATTTATTTTTGAGCGTTTATCGCTTTTTGCTACTGGGCAGTCCAGTAGAGAGAGAGAGAGGAGGAGGAACGGGAGACAGAGTGGGGGGAAGACATTTTCGGCAAATAACGACGGGTCCGGGAATCGAACCCGGGTCGGCCGTGCCGCGACTCGCAACATGTGGTTCGCCACTGGGGCGCCCTAATCAATACCTTTTAAATGCAATGTTGTAGTTGTTAGTTTTCTATTGTTGTGTAGAGCAGTGGTTCTCAAACTATGGGTCGCGACCCAAATTGGGGTCGCGGGTGGGTGACAGTGCATTGGCAAGTAAAATCTTTATTTTTTATTTATAATTATTTTAGCTGAGGAAAGCTGAAGAAATAAGGAAATCGTGTCTGCAGTTCAAGAGGTCTGCTCTCTCCACTGGGGGTTTCTCACTTTCCGTCCGATTCTTCTCACAGGTCCTCTTCACAACACAATAGGATTCAGGTTACAAATGGGTGAAATGCCCCTTTAATGTAATGTAGTCACGGTAGCTTACCTCTACCGGTGAATAATGAATGTTTTCCCTATGAGGAATAACGTGACAACATTCTCTACTGTTATTGGCAGAAACGGTAGAGAACAGCTTGTCCCGCTGTTTGATGTGATGATGTCACAGCGATGTATCGCCCCCACCGAGGATACATTTGCAGAGATGGAACAAGTGGCTGTGAGAGCCATTGTTTTGTTTTTGATTTAGAACTGCTCAAAGGAGCACCGCTATAGCATAAACCTCACTCTGGGTGTCCGTGTTGATGACATCACAGGTTGGAGCCTCAGTTTTCTGGTTTGATTGACTGGTCTGTCTTATGGCATTAGGATAGCACGTTAACTCTTAAATTGAGTGGTATTTCCGTTCAAGTGCTGATTCCAATTCACAGAGACTACAGTATAAATAATATAAATATATTCACAAGGAACTTGTAAGCATTAGATTTGATGCAGTAGTAAGCAGGGGGGGGGGGGCATTCAAATGTCTTTTATAAGTGACTTCATCTCTGGGTTTATCTACAGGTTACATCATTCTTTGAACAGTGTTACAGACTGTGGCCCTGACCTCCCTCACTGAGGTTATGGGAGAGAGAGAGAGAGAGAGAGAATGAACAGCAGGTTCACATTCAGATGTAATAAGTAATTCATAGTCATTTCTAAACAGATTTGTATTAAATACCTTTAGCTATCATTTTGGATCTGTCCCCCAGGCAGGGGCGGGAATCACAGGGGGTAGGCATGGGGATCATTGTAAACATGAGTATAATTTATAATAATATGCATTGAAAGCACTGGTGCTAATTATAGACATGAAACAATGCGTTTTTTTAAGTTTTGAAAGATTGCACCTCCCCCCGTCATATGCCTGCCTCGTGGTTTGGTCTAGAGTTGTTCCGATACCAGTATCGGAAATGCCTCCGATACAGCCTAAAATGCTAGTATCGGCGAGTATGCTTCAATTCTATGCTCCGATCCCATATGACGTAATTTATCAACAACACGTTAGGGCTGGGCGATATGGCCTAAATATGATATCACGATATTTTCTGACCTTTCGGCGATACACGATACGCATCACGTTGTTTTTCTTTTTTTCCCCAAACAATTCATTATGAGGCTTACCAAGACAGTATTTGAGTTTTCAAGCTAACATTAAAGACAAAATAAAATACCCATGCATTTATCATTTTTATATTATATATTAGATTTAGATTATTGGATTATTAGATTATATATTGCATATATTTAGCAATGAGATATTATATGATTTAGATATGAAATATGATGAATTGAAAATGGGGGACCCTGATGTAAACAAGACGAAAGTCTTTCTCTGGTCTGCATCCTCCAGTCCACTGTTGACTGTTGTTGTATTGAGCTGTACTGTATTGTACCTATGCTGCAATCTGTTAATAACGTTTATATTCATTCAGTCGGCAAACAGAATCATTTTGATTGACAGTCGCGTCTGCCAATTACGTCGCATCGCTTGCACCCGCCCTGCTGTTCTTAGCACCAATCGGCAAGCGCGTATTCATTTTTTACTTCCGCCATTGGAGAGCTCAATGAAAACAACAATGGCAGCGGTAGCTCGCCGCGGCCGACGTTTAGCTTTTAGCTCTGCAGAATGACTAAACGACTGGAGGCATAATGATTTTACTGCAACGGATGTTATAATAAAAGCCTTTCCATACATCTGTCTGATTGAAAACGTTATTAACAGACCGCAGAATGGGCACAACGGAGTTAGCACGGGCTGAGATATGAACGGCTAATGCTTGCTATATCTAGGTCGACCTCGGTCGTTGCTATGTAAATACGCTGATGTTATTGAAAGTGTAACTATATAACGTCAATGCCACAAAACGAATGCCTTTGTTATCATAAGTAGTAACTTTTGATGCAGTAGTGTGTGTGTGGGGCGGCGCTGTTCAAAAGTGTCAACGTGTGGACCAGATTGACGCAACACAAGCCTCTTGGGCAAAACATCACGATATCCACGATACGTTTAAAAAGTGTATCGTTAATGAACTGTACCCGATATTTATATAATATCGTCATATCGCCCAGCCCTACAACACGTGCGGTATCCTCCTGCTGAGAGTGAGCATTATAAAACAAACGTGTTTTTAATCAACCGTGAATTAAAGTGTCAATGCTGTTTGTCATTTTAACAGCAGATACTTTCTTAAATGCCATCGTCCCGACAGAGCGGTGTGACAGGGAGCTCTGATGTGTTTGCGTGCTGGTGTTATTAGCATTAGCTGAAGAGCTAGCTGAAAAGCTAGTTTTAGCTTAACGTTACCTTGGCTAAAGTTGGGGCTATTCATAATCCAGCAATAATGGCTGCAGACCTGCAAGCAAAGTACAGCAAGTTGGCACAGGAATATTCCAAGGTAAATCACTTTTTCACCAGTAACGTTACGTTACATTGTCTTTCCATCTAGCTCACGTTAACGTGGCTAACCTAAGTGTTGTCACTGACCGACCTCTCGCACACATGCACGCAATTAATGACATGTTGCGGACAGCCATACCGGTGACAATGTTTAGCTTTTAGTGCCAAAGGATAAGAGTCTGAGGCGGAGTCTCAAAAGAGAATGTTGAATATTTATTGTGCATTAAAAATCACAACATACACGTTACTACTAGCTAGAGCCTCTGCTACTAGCTAACTGAACCGGAGCAGACTGGATAGCAAGTGCAACAACGTATAACGTCCGTGCGGAACCAATGTCCCAACAACCGTTCCGTGGGTGAACTCATTGAGCATAGTTGTCAATTAATGATACTAATACTAATCTATACAATCACATGTTGTTGAATAAATACCATTACTTTCTAGTTATTACTAAAAAACAGTATATATAAAACAGTATCTGTAGCTGTAAAAAAAAAATAATAATAATAATATTTATATAATATAATTTTTTGTTTGTTTTTAATGTATGCACTGGTATCGGATCAGTATCGGTATCGGCCGATACCCAAAGCTTAGGTATCGGAATCGGATCGGGAAGGAAAAAATGGTATCGGAACATCTCTAGTTTGGTCCATTTGCTACCATCCCTGAAACGCACATTAACCCTCAGTACGGGTGCGGCCGGAGCGAAGAAACTAGCTTCAAACTAGTGTTTTTTTGGTTGGTGTTTGTTGCCTTGGACTGGAAGCGGCGGAATGTCACTGTTTCTGGAACCTTCTGAGTCTGCTAACGTGGACTGTGCTCCTTCAAAATGCTAATTGATGGCTAATGGGTTCTGCAAAACCTACATAATTATTTTCCCATGGCCATGTATCTGCTGGGTGAGTCAAACAATCTTTTCCAATTTGTAAGCTCTGTAATAGGACTCACTCAGGTTGTGTGTTTTTGAGGGGCAAGCATGCTATTGATCTTCATCCCTGTTTGCTGGTTAGGAGGTGTAACGTTAGCCTGCTGTTTTCTCTTGCTGTGTGTGTGCGAGTGACTGGGAGATAAACGGAGAGAAACCTGACTCTCTGTAAGCTTGGCCATTTTTTCACCTGCCACGATGATGTTTATATTGTATATTTTGTCTTAGCCTGCATTTGCGCCGCGGTGATACATGATAAGGCCAGTGCATTTTTATTGAAGTGTTGGTCTTCAGGTTTGTAAGTGTTCCTGCTGTTGGGGAGACCTATTCATCTTGATACGTAAAAAATATGTAAGTGCGCTTCTTGTTGGAGTGTCGACTTCTCTATTGCTTGGCAATTTATTGATGAAATCGTTTAATCAAACCCTGTTAGTGTGGCTGTTGCTGGGGTGCTGTGCTGAGTCTGCCGACTTCTCTATTGCTCAGCCTATAAGTTAAGTGTTTCTTTTGCATTAAGTTGACATAGTTGGTGATTTAAGGACAATTGGGCTGTGGATCGCCTCCATCGTTCTCACATAATTGTTTTTCTATGAAACCTCTAACTGAATTCATACTTTCCATAATTATCTTCAGTAAGCACATGCTCACGTATTCTGAAATGTATTGAAAGGACCTTATATCAGCTTTTCTTTGCAGAAAAGACACAATTGTAGTCATTTTAAAAGTTAATAGTAATCATCCAATAATCATTACAACCTAAAGTCCAAGTAACATTTGATTTTAACTAACATTTTTGACGATTTATTTCTATTGTAACAAAGGGATGGGGATTCCATCTAATTACATCCTCCTGTCATTCAAAATATACACATACATTCGAGTCATTTCCCCACAGTTCCAATAAAAACGTAGATTTCATAGATTTCTGAAAAAACAGCACATCGATGCTTTATTGCCTTCTTTCTGAATCATCTGCATAGATTATATATAACTAGTCTCATAACACAGTCAGTCATACCACATTCATAATGTAACATGGTATGTGATATCGTCATGCTGTTTTTTGATGTGATTAGAGTGCACTTCTAATGTGCATCTAATGATCTTGTGATGCCTCGTCATGGCACGCTTCGAGCCAAGCGCTACACACACGCTTTAGAGGGCAACCTCCACTTGTTTGTTGAAGCTGTGGCTTGGTGAATCAATAAGGGAACCGCAATATGGGAAATTAAGCGTGCAACCTGTTATTGTCATGCGCTGACAATTGAGCTACAAAAGGACCACATGTGCCATGAATGTGTGAGTGACAGCGGAGTGACTGAGCAGCCCCGAGGGGGGAGCAGGGTCTGAGCGGTGGCCCATGTTCCTGTGCGCTAGGGCTGCAACTAATGACTATTTTGGTAGTCGACTAAAATCTGTCTTATTTTTTCGATTAGTCGACTAATCGAAAAACAATTATATTTAAAAAAAATATATATATACCGTATATATATATTTTTCTTCACTACCTATCTTTGTGAAAGTGGCTTCTCAGCTCTGGTCCAGCTGAAGACGGAGCAGAGGAACAGATTGGACATTGAGCATGACCTCAGAGTTGCTTTGAGACTCTTGCCAGGACCAAACAACATCCCCAGTTATCCCATTAGTTCCCCCAAACTTACTGTCGGTCTGTTATGTTAAGCTAAGAAGTCTTCAGCTGGCTGGACCAGAGCTGAGAAGCCACTTTCACAAAGATAGGTAGTGCAAAAAAAAAAAAAAATTATAATATATATATATTTTTTTGACTAATCGACGCAACAATATCTCGTCGATGATTTTTCATAATCGACGATGTCGATTATGGCGACTAATCGTTGCAGCCCTACTGTGCGCTGATCGACCTTTAAGAAATCTGCAGCGCCTGGTGGTGTGTGTCTGCTGGCGGGAGGCCTCTCTACTGACATGACGCACTCTATTCCGTCAGCCTGTGTGATTGTCGGATCTCCATGAGAGACACAGATGACCCCTGACTTCCTTTTTGTGTGTTTGTGTGCCAGTGTTGATTAAGAACGCTGCTGTTGGCTACTGTACTTACTGCTACTGTGGCGTGACATCGGGGTCATCTTTTCTTTCCCTGCCGCGAGTCACCGGGTATTATTCAACCTAACCCACACAGAGGGAAGATGAAAGAGAAAAGAAGGCCGGGGTTTTTAGAAGCTGCTCCAGTTTGAGCTGTTTTCAAGCAGCACACCATCTAGACGTCCAAATTGTCCTTACTTATCGACGAGACTGTTGAAGAAGTGTTGTATAATGTTGTATTGCCTTCCCCAGAATGTCCTGGGATGAAATGTGTGTGTGTGTGTGTGTGTGTGTGTGTGTGTGTGTGTGTGTGTGTGTGTGTGTGTGTGTGTGTGTGTGTGTGTGTGTGTGTGTGTGTGTGTGTGTGTGTGTGTGTGTGTGTGTGTGTGTGTGTGTGTGTGTGTGTGTGTGTGTGTGTGTGTGTGTGTGTGCGTGTGCGTGTGCGTGTGTGTGTGTGTGGTGTGTGTGCGTGCGATAGCTGTAGTCCGATGACATCATGCACCGGGCACTCTACAGCGGTCATAGTATCTATCTACTTCATCTTTCACCTCCACGGTGCTGAAATTCAAGCGGATTTCGCCACCTGGGTTTTTAATTAGAAGCATCTATTTGAGGGCATCCTGGCGGCTCTGCAAATTGAAGTAGCATCTAAATGCATCGTCTTGGGTTCGGGTCGTCCCTTCTCTCTTCCTGCACGTCTCCTGTTATTCTCTACTTTTCTGTCTGGTGAAGCATAGAAAATCATATTTTTATTTATTTTCATAGAAAGAAATATATTTCTTTGAATATATTTCCAATACCTCTAAATGCTCTGCATTGTGGTCATGTATATGCATAACATTTACTTAAGTTAGCCTAGTTGTTGGAATCACAGGGCATAGAACATACCACATTTAAATGCATCATTTGTGAGCATGATTCCTCTATGGTAAACATTCAGATCAATATCCGGCTCAGTTGCAGTTCATACCAAAAGTAACGAATAGCAGTGGTTCAAGAAGTAAAGGTCTCGTACTGAGACCATTGTGCTCTGACACGGAGTCGGTCTAGATGTCAAGAGAATATTATTCCTCTTCCCCATGAGCAGCCCAGTGTCTCGTGCCATGGCCGTCTGACCGAGGCTAACGCAGGGCGACAGACGTCTGCATGGAGTGCAGTGGACTGGAAGGTATTGCAGACAGTGCTGGGATGTCGTCGTATGGGTAATGATTGATGTGATCTTCTTAGAGCCAAGGCCTCTTTTCTTTCTTTTGGCCTCACCAGGAGAACCCTTAAGACTGTCTCTAAGACAAAGACCGTATTAACTAGAGAGGTGCTCTCAGGCGGCAGCCACACATTTCTTCTCTCTCTCTCTCACAGAGCAAACAAAGAAACACACCTACAATATTTAACAAACGAGAGACCATCTATTACCATTAATTATAATGACTGGTATCCAAACACACTCGCTCAACTTACACTGTACACAGAGATCATCCATTGACAACTGACAGACAGTAGCCTATACACGTTAGGTGGGGCTTAACTGTGTAGGGGGCGGGGGCAAACACTATTTCTATTACACTACTATTACAAAATACTACCATCTGCTCTTACACTATCATACTATTACACTTGCACACTAGCACACTATTGCACACTATTACAAACTATTACACACTATTACACTATTACAGTATCACACTATTACACACTTAAGCATGTACACAAGGGGGGCATCGTTAACCTAGAGTCCTAGACCAATGAATGTAGTACTGTAGTCTGTACTAATTTTGATTACAGAGCACACCCTCCCTTCACAGCTGTGCGCTCCACCCCCCCCCCCCCCCCCTCTCCAGCCCAAACAGTAGTTTCAGCTCGTGTTGAGAGGGAGGAGGGAGCCACAGCATGTTTCTCCAGTTATTGTGAGATGACTTGTAACTTCTAGAAGATGACAGAAAGGCAGCCTTAGCCGTTGAGAAGAAAGGTAGAATTAATTCATTCAGTGGTCGTCATATGATGCAGGGCTCGACTCAGGGTTTCACTCGCATTTGTGATGAACATGGTTGCGTCAGCTGACTCGTTGACTCTTTTTCTGGAACACGGCTAACGTTTGGTTGAGCTTCACAAAAAAGATGGAATATACAGCTAAACGCAATACCTGCAGCAAGAGTTTTTTGTGTAGCAAGGAAGCTCCTCCAATATGTAGTGAAGAAGTATTTTCTTCAACCCTCCATGCACCGTTTTCAACGTTTTGGGGTCTCTACGGCAAACGGTTCATGAGATATTAAAAGAGGCGTGGCTTATTTCAATGGACAATGATTGAAATTAATTCATAAATGTTTTCAATGCATAGATATCAACGACAATAGCTTCACTATGGCATGTCCATGTTGTAAACAGAGACCAGATGGCTTTGAGCAGCGGACCTGTGTAGTATCACAAAAGGTGTACATCCAAAAGGTGTAACTTCATACTGAATATCTATTTCAATGGACAATGATGGAAATTAATAAAAATAAAATACTTGTTGATTGATTTGAAAAATATTCGAGAATTTGGGTCCTTGGTCTGCTGTCAGCCTATGTGCGATGTGTCATCCAAATCGGCCTCGTAGTTTGCGAGATTTGCGGACACAGACAGACACACGCACACACGCACACACTGGATCGACTAACGGGGCCCTTCAAACTTCTGACTGTGGTGCAGATGGGCCCATTTTAATAATGCAATGAAGTAAAATATACATGAATCCCTGAGCAGTCATACACGGCCCATGTCCATGTTATACTACTTCATATATTTCCCCAAATTTACTTCATAGACTTGAGTATTAATGTCAAATATTTAGAGTAGCTTAGAGTTGTGTGTTGGTTGTAAGTCTTTAGCCCAGATATGCCTGTAGAAACCGACGTGGATGCATATGATCGTTTTCGGACCATTTTGCTATATAATTGAATGTTTCTTTGTAGTGAGGTTCTTTGTGGAACGCCTCGGTTAATATCTACAAAAGTCAAGTATCTCTCTTTCTCTCTTCCCCTCTCTCTATGTCCTTCTCTCTCTATCTCTATCTCTCTCTCTCTCTTTCTTACCTACTCTCTCTCTCTCTCTCTTTCTTACCTACTCTCTCTCTCTCTCTCCCACACACACACGCATGCTCTCTAGAGTTTGTGTCTATGTGGGGAGTCAATGGACTCCTTTTTATAACGTTGTCAGTATTGGCTAATACATATTTGAAATTGTACATGACCCAGATGCAGACATAATTCAATATAATTATCTCTCTCTCTCTCTCTCTCTCTCTCTCTCTCTCTCCTCTCTCTCTCTCTCTCTCTCTCTCTCTCTCTCTCTCTCTCTCTCTCTTCTCTCTTTCTTACCTACTCTCTCTTTCTTACCTACTCTCTCTCATTCTCTCTCTCTCTTACCTACTCTCTCTCACACACACACACACACACACACACACACACACACACACACACACACACACACACACACACACACACACACACACACACACACACACACACACACACACACACACACACACACACAATCTCATCTATCTCAGATAATTGAACGACATCCATCAAGACATGTCTGTAGTTTAGTGCTGATTTTTCTTTTTTAATCAAGTCTATTCAAAATGAGACCCTGACTAATTCCTCCCAGCACCCTCATTGTACGGTAGAATAATAATTGCGTGATGATATCCCTGCAGGCGGAGCAACAGATGCGTCTAGAAATCAAGGAGGGTGTATATTTAAGAGCCAGCCCTGAGAGTACAGTACATCATAGAGCTAACACCTCCTACATCAGGTCACTGTCGGAACAGCTGAGTACCCAAACACACTCTGGGTAGATGCCAAGGAGAGGGTGGCTGAAAAAGCACTCAAACCGTAGATGAGTCTTACAGAATTAATGAGACATTTTGTGAAAACTATTGACTGTTTAATAATGAATGTAGTTTAACTAGATGTACACAATTTATGTCGGTTCTGTGAAAACTGATTTTTGCAGCTTATATTGTCGATTTTACATAAAATACATGATTTATAAATGCTTACTAAGCACTCCCAACATTTATTGAATAATTTCCATAAAGGCAAATCGATGTACACTTTGAATAAGCTGACATAATGTTGACATAATTGTTAGCTTGAACTAATTGGTTACCTACATTTCAAGAGAGCCTGGCAAGTACCTTGAAGAACAAGAGACAAATTGCAAATTGGTTTTCTTTTTTAATCTTTTTTGTTAATTGTCCTCGTTCATAGTATTCCATTGCTGACATCTTGGTCATTGTACCTACTCAGCCAGCAGATGATTATTATTATTAGCCTAAAAATTATAACCGTGGCGAGTGAGCTGCGGCTTTGCGCCATTTTGGATGACAAGGAAGACATGCCATGAGAACACTTTGAATACTGTGGTCATCATTTTGGATGATTCCGTCACGGAGGACGCCAAAACATTTAAACTTTTGTCTGCAACGCCTCTCTAACACTACCGTTACAGGTATTCTCTGCCCGCCTCACCCGATTGTACCGTCCTGCTCTCTTCCACTAAATCATATCCGGTTTTCCGTCTACCGCCTGAATCCACGTGAACACAGAATTAGGATGTGTCACTCGCCCCCAGCGATAGATGCACTTTGATGTAGCAGCCAGGTAGGATGCAGACAAGGACTCAGACATGTAGATGAACTTACTCACCTGATGTAGTGATGTACGTAGCCCACTGCCTCTCCTTGCATTAATTCATTCATTAATTTATTTATTACGAAATCCCAGCACAGCGCCTTCCTTTGTTTATGCTTGCCTTGTTTGAGTCTGCCAAGTTAGAGATTATGTCGTCTTCTGTGGTTGTCTGCTCTTCAGACAAACAAAGGCTTTGCGTCATCAACAAGGGAAAATACTGCGGCATCATGGGTAGTTGTGAGCCGGACCTTTTTGTTTATGAGGTTTAAAACAGCCTTTTCTTCTGTTTTGAGAAGCAGAGAGTATTGACCATATTCTCACGGTGTCCATTTTTGCAAAATGGCCGCCGTGTGAAGATGGTCAACACGACTGATGCATTTCTGTGAAAACCCTCAACGTTTCAGACAAAAATGGCTTGTCACCAATGTTTGGGAAACCACTCTAAAACCGTAGTTTACCAACCTACTAGCTACACACACAAAGTAGCTCAACTAAATCTTTGTAGTTTGTCAAACTGAAACTACTTTGAAAAAGTAGCTCAACTACATCCACTGAATCTACACTGCAGAAAATGATCATAATCATAATAAGTCTGGAATCACATAGACATGGAACAACAATTAAACTGAGTATAGTGTCTGGTGTGGTGTGTTTGATTGAGGGGCAGGCAACACCTCTCTTTACCTGCCAGAGGGATGTGCTTTAAGGAGGGGGCAGCGAGCAGCTGTTGAGGTGGAACAAAAAATGTAGTGTAAAATCAAATGTAGTTTGTAATTTAACTACCTCAACTACATGACCCTTTACTGGAAAAAGCTACTGAGATTTGTACATAGTTACGCTACCACCCAGCTACTGAAAAATGTCACAGTGATCAGTGACAGAGGCACTGGCAGATAATACAATGAAAATACTGGCAAAATACTCTCAAAAACATCTTTAAGGACTGAATGTATGACTACATTTCCATATCACTTTTCCAGTACTAGGACACAAAGCGCTAAATAGCTACATGGAATGACTGCATTCATAAAATGTTTCCCAGTATGGGTAACCCCAATGGGAATTGAACCCCTAACCCTGGCAGTGGGTGGTAGAGCCATACACAAAGACTGCCAAACACCCATTTAGCTACACAGGAACCACCGAACAATACAGGTCCATTTCAGAAAGGGGTCATTCGCTTTTGTAGTTGTAGGCTACTTGTTGTGGTTATGAAATATAGCAGTCGGCATCTCAGCCCAGTATGTGGTGGTGGGTCATTATTGTTCATTTCACCTGGATATCCTCCAGCTATCTCCAGCGCCAGCCAGGGCACATTAGGCTGCACTTAGCCTCGCACGGACTCAGCGTGTGGTGGACGCATCTTAAAGAATTGTCTCTTCTTGGTGATTGTTTCCATGTCTAATGACTTGGGTGGTCATTTCATGAAGGTATCGTTTACCTTCCTGTAGAGTTTAGCGTGTATTACTACACCTGCATAACATCATGGTTTAACAGGGTAGTGTGTAAATTGGAATAAATTGCAGGCTACATTTACCACTGGCAGCAGAAGCGCGCACAGTGCTTCCTTTCAAAGTATAGAATCGATTTGAGGGTTTATGTGGGTGAGAGGAGCTCTCGTCATTCAGTCTCTCAACACTTGTGACTCTAATGGAGCATGTCCTCATCTAAAACCGATGACATCACTCATCATCATCATCATCCATTTGAGGCGGGGAAGTGTCTTTCAGTCGTCCATTACATTATCTAAAAGCAGAATCAGACACTCGTCAAGGAGTGAGTCAGCACATTTTCTAGATGTTTTCTTACATGGAGGATGGAGAGAAACTGAATACACATGTTGTAGAATTACACAGTAATTACACAGAATACAGCACAATCCATATAGCCTGCCCTAGAGGCAACAAAGCCAAAACTCAAAAGCACTTATTTCTTTTAATTTAAGGGTGCTTTTGTATTTAAGGGTACAGTTAGGTGAGGGATGAGGCATAGCACCACCACACCCTCATCCCACAGAGTCAATCCAAGCAGATTAAACTGATTGTGAACATTTTCTCTGAATGTAATCCCACGCTTTTGAGACAGGATTAAGCCTGTCTCTGTTACACTGTCGTGTCCTCACAAAGAGTGGCCTCCATAGAAATTGGGAATAATCCGCAAACTACTCCTCTCAATAGGCAGCTGGGTAGCGTAGAGGTAAATGCACTAGCCTTTACCAACACAGAGACCCGGTTTCAATTTCCGTGATATCGCGATAACGATATCGATAACAATATCATATCACTTGATTAAAAAAAAAAAATCGTATTATTTTTTTATTATTAAACAACAGATGTATGTTTATTTTGCAGCAATTCTTTGTCGTTGCCGCCATCTTTAGTGTTACATCCCCTCACACTCCAGTTCTCAGGCTGCAGCTGGTTTGAAAGTGAAAGTAAACCGGCTTCTCTGCTGGCTGTGGCTCCAGGGGAGTTGAACAGTTCTGGCTCTGCTAGTTTCTTTTCTATCTTTTGGCGCTTTTTTGGTGGACAAACCACCGCACATGTGCACCGTGACTCATGACTGTAGACTAGCTCTGCTAGCAGTACTGTGTACAGACGGTTTCAAACTGTATTTTAAATTAGAAAGCAAACAAAATAAATGGACAAGAGAAAAATAAATCTCAATTTGGTCAGTATTGTCATTTGGACAAGCAAAGCCATTACTTTAAGTTGCAGGC
The DNA here is from genome assembly GCF_963971535.1 of Notolepis coatsorum. Lineage (NCBI taxonomy): Eukaryota > Metazoa > Chordata > Actinopteri > Aulopiformes > Paralepididae > Notolepis > Notolepis coatsorum. The sequence continues at coordinate 295,872,642 of NC_140165.1, forward strand.
AAGAAAGACAAGTCTGTCCACTGTCTCTGGTTTTAAAACTGCCCTGTTGCAGGTAAAAAAAAGAAAATATATATATATATATATCGATTCGATATCGATTATTAAAATATATCGCGATAATTATCGTTATATCGCCCAGCCCTAGCGGGAACCTCTGGGCGTGTCTACACACCCTCCCCAGGCCCGACAGTAGGGTAGCACCACGACCAGGAAGGGAATTGGCATTTTAATAATTTTTTTCGTCTACAGTTGTTAATCAAAACACTTGTTTAAATAATTTGTTATACGAACAGTTACTTTCATTACCCCTGGGTGCTAATACTGCTCATATGACAAGTAACGCCAGTGAGGTACTGTATGCGTTTGTAACTCAGATTTGAGGTGGCGGGGGCATGTTAATGCCTGGTGTCATTATAGTCCGGCAGACACGGTAATCCAGACGGTAGACAAGAGACCCACCTTGCGGGAGGCCATTAAAGCCACTTAGTTACATTTAGAGAGAGAGATGCTACACCTATAGATCTGGATTTACAACCCACTTTCTCATTCCGCAGATGTTCATGCCGCCATCATGTGTTCCGGTTTGAAAATGGGGGGGGGGGGGGTAATAAACGGAGAGGAAATACTGCTGCGTGTCGAATGTGATAATGAACGTCATCTGTATGGAGTGCTGAGTGTGCGTTTCCCCTCGCAGGAGCCTTGGGGATGATACTCGGCTCTGCGCCCTCAGAGACACCGTGCCTGTAGAAGGCCCAACCCCCCCCCCCCCCCCAGCCACCCCCTTTGCTTTTATTGACTTGTAGTTTAGTCTGATCGACCCAGGGACTGGCCTCAGGCTATCCTCTCTTGTGTAGCTAAATCTATCTGTCTGCAGTCCTTCTCTGAACGAGTCCTACATCGTGCTCTCTGATACAACAATTCTATGGTTCGTTGTGATTCTGATTCTATGGCTGTTTTAGTAAACCTCTCTCTGGCATTTCTGAAAGAGTGTTATTTCCCCATGAGATGATGTAAACCTTCGTCATCTCTCTCCTAATGCCATCCTCCCTTTTCTCCAAGGGGTTTTTCCAGCAGGCATTTTGCTCCTCGAGGCGACTCGCCCCTGGGCTGAGACTGTGTTTTTAAGAAAGATCCTCTTTCTGTGGTGAGGCGAGTGGGAGGAACTGTGAGCGAGGGGGTGGGCGGGTGGGGGGGGGATTCATGGAGGAAAGGAAGGGAAGGAAGGGGAGACTGTTGAGGAGGAGGAGGAGGAGGAGCCTGAGGGCTTTGGCTGCGCCTGCTGCTGCCTCCTGATGTCACCGTTCAGCTGCTGTCATTCAGAGCCCGTGTGAAGGGAAGGAGGCTGAGGGAGGGAGGGGGCCGCTGTACAGAGGGGAGGGAAGCAGAGAGTGGGGGGGGGGCTGTACAGAGGGGAGGGAAGCAGAGAGTGGGGGGGGGGGGGGGCTGAAACAGTCAGACAGGGGTGTGGACAGTGAAAGGGATCCGCACTGCTCCCCGGGCCTCGCTGGGCCTTAGAATCACCGGGGCAGGAAACAACAATGGGGGCCTGCGTGCCTGAGGAAAGAAAACCAACTGTAACTCTTTTCTCACTGAAACCAGGGAGGGTTGCTGCTGATGCTGTGTGCGAGCATGAGTGTGTTTGAGAGAGAGAGGGAGAGAACAAGGTGAAAGAGAGTGCGAGAGGAAGGGAGGGAGGAGAGGAGATTGTAGAGAGAGTGGGGAGTTGTGTTCTGTGGCTGAAAGCAGAAGGAATGCCATTGTTGGAGCTCTAGCAGCAACGCTCTGGTTTGCAGGAGAGACAGACAGCTGCCTCTGAGAGAGAGAGAGAGAGAGGGGCGAGCTAGCTTCCTGCTCACTGTGTATTTTACCCACATCTCCCCACAGACCGACAGGTGGTGCCCAGAATCAGCCCGGGAATCTAGGAACACAGAGCTAGCAAGAATTTTGGGGAGTGGCTTCCTCTTGTTTTTTTTCTCCCTCCTCTTCCTCTTAGCGCTGTGGTGGAGGGAAGAGGAGCGTATCCACATCCACACACTGGCCTTGTCAAGATACCGTTCAGACGGTGTACCGTACAAAGGTTTATGCGGCAGGCAGCAACTATAGAGGCGAGCTGTAAAACCCAGCGGTAAATCTCAGTCGGGCCTGGTGCTACTTGGTGTGTGTATGAAAGCTTTATGGCCTGGCGGTATAGAGGCTACAGCCCATCAAAGGACAGATTGAGAGATCACTTATGTAGAAACGGCCTCGAAAGGAGAGAGATCGCAAACCCCTCGGCTCTGGAGCCATGGATGACCGATAAGGCAGGTCTGAGGAGCGGTTATGTGGGCTGTATGACCGGTAGTGAAATGATGGGTGAGTCGCAGTCCCCCAGTGTGACGTCACCAATTACTGTTGTGTTTTTTTTTATGCATCACGTTACTTACTCCAGAGTGGGATGTTTGTGGTTAGAGTGACGTATGGAAGATTGATGCGTCTTCCATTTAGCCAATCTGTTTTCACAAGGTGCACATGGTCCTTCTGCCTGAATCCTGATTAACACAGATTGACAGCCAGTCTCTGGGTTTACACTAAGTCTAAATCCTGATTCACACAGATTTACTGTCAGTTTAGACTAAATCCTAATTCACACAGATTCACAGCCAGTCTCTGGGTTTAGACTAAGATTGCATCCTAATTCACACAGATTCACAGCCAGTCTATGGGTACACACTAAGACTAAATCCTGATTCACACAGGTGTATAGCCAGTCTCTGGGTTCACACTAAGATTACATCCTAATTCACACAGATGTACAGCCAGTATCTGGGTTTACACTTGAGGCTACATGATTGTTTCAAGTAAAATACTGGCATTGTTGAGTTTGTATTTCAGACCCACCCAGACTGTTGCTCTATGCAGAGGAATATACATACTGGAGCATTTAAATATATAATTCAATCAATTCTATCATCACATCATTTTCCACTGCTCATTCGCATTCAGTGTATTTAGTATCCTGTTGACCTCCTTGTCTATCTAAAAGCCATTAACTATCAGTGTGAGCTGAGCAGTATCTAATATCTTCCTGGTTTCTTTCAGGCAATAACATCAATGACACACTGGGAGTTCCCAGATGAGGCGTTTGAATCAACGTGTTAAACCAGGAATATGATGTGATTTGTATAAAATAATATCAGTTTGCTTGGAGTTGAGTCACATTATGTATAAACCACTCTCCGACAACACACTCTTCCTTGGTCCTTGATCATATGAACTGAACTGAGCATCATGTCATTAAAGGAACCATGCCCACATTATACAGTAACAACACAGCCATGCAATAGGAAATGGCCTACTGATCTGAAATTGGGATGCAATGAATCGCCATACAATTAATTTTTTTTTAAAGAATACCCAAAACGAATAAGACTAGGCAAGCCTAGTTAAAGGGATAGTTCCTATTTTTGGACATTCGTTTGTATGAAATACTTGCCAGTAGTGAACCATGGCAGTAGTTTTGGGCCCAAGGCTGACTAGAATTTCTGCCAAAAAGGCCATTTTAAGGTGTTGCAGCTGAAACTGTGCTTAATGCACTTATTTTGCTTTGAAAACTACAAAAAAGCAACAAATAAATGTTTTCACTAAATGACAACCCTGGTTACAGAATATGAATACTGGCCCCATATAGGACTTTGGAACACAGCTTTACCATCAAGAACTATGGCTGTTGAAGCTGGTATGAGTATTTTAACAGGAAATTTCACTGTATACCTGTATGCCGTGACAAATAAAACTCTTGGCTTGACTTGACTTGATTGGAAGACGGGAGTAGATTTGGGAGGAAAACCTGTTGTTCCATGAGAGATAGTTGGCACTAACTTGAGGCCAGACCTAGTGTTATGGTCTGCTAGTTGGCAGATCGTTTATTTTGTAGAATTGACAGTGCCTTGGGAAAAGAGGAGGAGGCTTATGAAAGGAAAAGGCGTACTGTATGCAGATTTGGCAGCAGAAACTGAACAGCGAGGATGGAGAGGTAGGATTTGTCCAGTGGAAGCGGGATAAGAGGGGCTGATGGCACAACCAACTATATCACTATAGGTATTAGTGGTCGACCGATATGGGTTTTTCAATGGCTGATATTTAGAGAGCAGGATGGACGGTATATATAATGCAGATATGTTTGATCAAATTCAACAATTTAATAATAATAACAAATGAGACACAAAATTAACTGAGCTGAACTTAAATGAACACACCAACATTATGGGAAATGGGCTTACCGTCTTCTCCAGAGTCAGACAAGAAGATGGATACCAATTTCCTCCGTGCATTCACTCCGGGAGTGGTGTTTTTGGCAGCTAGGCTAGCTGGTTCGTATCCGCTTCTATTCATTTGTGTTAAGCTAGGCTAGCTTGCAGCAGGATAGCCTTCTAACTGTATGTGTGCAGAGAGGAAATTGGTATCCATCTTCATCTTCTTGTCTGACTCTGGGGAAGACGGTAACACATTTCCCCTTAATGTTGGTATGTTCATTTTAATGATCCAGTACAGTGATGTTTAAATTCAGTCAGAAAAAAGCTTATTGCTGAATGTTCATGTTAGGAGTGTCATCTTTTCAGCTTCAGCAGTATCATTTGTTTCGTTATAAGATAAGATATTCCTTTATTGATCCCCTTGGCAAAATGCAGGCATCATAGCAGCATGGGGGAGGGGAGGTACAGGTATGAATGAATGAATGAATGAATGAATGAATGAATGAATGAATGAATTAATTAATTAATTAATGAATGAATGAATGAATGAGAACTTTATTTAACAGATTGCAGAATGGGTACAATACAGTACGGCTCAATACATACAATTGTTAAGGGGATGCAGACCTGAGAAAGACGTTTGTCTTGTTTCCATCAGGGTCCCCCATTTTCAATTCATATAGACATTTATGACATACACAACATACATGACATTTATGGCATAGGGACATATAGGTATTTAGTACTGATACATTTGTGACATAAACGGTATTCAAATATACAGTACTGTTACCCCTAGATCCTGACAGAGTATATACATATGATGGGGAGGGGACTGTACATTAGGAGGGGGTGGGTGGGTGGGAGAGAAATATACATACGGCGGGGTAGTACAAACAAGCAGTGTAAACAATATAACAAATCAATATAATTAACTAACTAACTAACTGAAATATACAGTATTCATTAGAGCAGGTAGTATTATTGTCCTTTTTAGGTTCCTAGTAGTTGTAGTTGGATGTCTGGCAGCAGTCCCTGCCCACTGTTGTGGAGCCTGATGGCCGCTGGTATGAAGGACTGGCCGAGGCGGTTAGTTGAGTGTCGGGTGGGGTATGAGTCTGTGACTGAACGTGCTTCTCATCTTGACTAGCTCGTCGTAGAGGGGGGGGGGTTAGTGCACCCCCTCTCTGAGTACAGCCTACTCTCAATGTTGAGGAGGGCGTGGCCTTCTGTTCACTACACACTATAGATGTTTGACTATTAGGGACACACACCACTCAGCTAGACTGATGGGCAACACACACACACACACACACACACACACACACACACACACACACACATACATACAGAGGGAGAGAGAAAAGCTAGCAAACAAGTGCAAGATAGATGTGTCTGCAGACATCTTTTGTTTATATCGGCCTTGTGAGCTCAGGATTTGTCCGAAGCTGATTATCTCAAAATGTGAAATATTGGCTAGATTAATCGCCCGATCACTAATGTAATCACTATTGGGAGAGCTGGGGATTCATGCGCAGAGTTTGTGACAGTCTGTAACTAAAGGAGATGTAGGAAGAGGTATTGAAAGGAAGGAAGTCAGTGGATTTGGCAAGAGGAGAAATAATGTCAGCTAGGGATCAAAGTAAACAAAGGGTAGGAGTAGCCTGCCTATTCCCTTTCTTTAGTTTCTATTTCCTGTGATATTGTTATCAGGTATAGTTGTGTTTTCAACATAAGGATAGGATAACACAAGGAGGTTCTGCGTGTGGGAAATACAAGGGCACTGCCACCCATTGGGCAGTGAGCGCTAGTATGGATGGAGGGGGGTGGTTCTGGCACACCAGAGCTAGCTGGCGTCTCTACATTTCGTAGCTCCATTTCTGCAGACCCCTCTCTGATTGGCCCACGCCTGTTTCTACACTGGTTAAGCTTAGGCACTCTTTCGAAGTTGGTTACGGTTAGAGTTTGTCTTAGAGCGTGACGGCAAGTTCTTTCGACGGTTAAGCTTAGGCACTCTTTCGAAGTTGGTTAAGGTTAGAGTTTGTCTTAGAGCATGGCGATAGAACGGCAGGTAGTTTGCAGGCTGTTCAACGCGGAAATGGGCAAAGACACAGCTCGTCACGCGATTGGGCAACAGTGGCCAATCAGAGAGGGGTCTGCAGAAATGGAGCTACGAAATGTAGAGACGCAGCTAGCTGTTGAGCCTTCCCAAGTTGTCGCAGCCCTAACTTAACAAAACACTAGTAAAGGGAGGTGCCCACTTGATAACCCTGGTGATAATAATATCACCATCTATACTACATGTTGGGTTGTGGTGGCCATTAGGGGCCATGTGGTAGGGTATGTACGTAGCATCAGCATGGTCAATACCTGGAGCTCAAGTCAAAGGGGCACGGGTCTGTTGAAGTTTGCAATGCTGTTTGGGGGCCGTTATGGGCCACGTAATACATTCAAAGTGTCTAGTTCCATATTGGTAAGTATTTACAAGCATGTTAGACTTTCTTTTGGCAATGGGACTGGGTTTCTTCATTGAGCGCTTATCCTTATCATTAGGGCACAATTATCTTATCAATTAAATATGTCACCATAATAGTGTGTCAATACAGTATGTTGTGTATATATGTACGATTTAATGTTATCTGGGTCAGTCATTATTCTATTGTAGGCCTGTATAAAAGTGACTCATAAATCACTTGTTTAAAGGGGCAGTTCACCCTAAATAAAAATAAAAACACATTTCTCCTTACTGTATCTGGAGTGCTATCTATCCAGATTTTCTGTGTGATTTGCTTGGCTATATCTGCCGTAGAGATACCTGCTGTACAGATGTCTGCTGTAGAGATACCTGCTGTACAGATGTCTGCTGTAGAGATGTCTGCTGTAGAGATGTCTGCTGTAGCGATGTCTGCTGTAGAGATATCTGCTGTAGATATGTCTGCTGTAGATATGTCTGCTGTAGAGATGTCTGCTGTAGAGATACCTGCTGTACAGATGTCTGCTGTATAGATGTCTGCTGTAGAGATACCTGCTGTACAGATGTCTGCTGTAGAGATGTCTGCTGTAGAGATGTCTGCTGTAGAGATGTCTGCTGTAGAGATGTCTGCTGTAGAGATGTCTGCTGTAGCGATGTCTGCTGTAGAGATATCTGCTGTAGATATGTCTGCTGTACAGATGTCTGCTGTAGAGATATCTGCTGTAGATATATCTGCTGTAGCGATGTCTGCTGTAGAGATGTCTGCTGTAGCGATGTCTGCTGTAGAGATGTCTGCTGTAGAGATACCTGCTGTACAGATGTCTGCTGTAGAGATGTCTGCTGTAGAGATGTCTGCTGTAGATATATCTGCTGTAGAGATGTCTGCTGTAGAGATGTCCGCTGTAGAGATGTCTGCTGTAGCGATGTCTGCTGTAGAGATGTCTGCTGTAGAGATTGCCGCTGTAGAGATGTCTGCTGTAGAGATGTCTGCTGTAGAGATGTCTGCTGTAGAGATGTCTGCTGTAGAGATGTCCGCTGTAGAGATGTCCGCTGTAGAGATGTCCGCTGTAGAGATGTCTGCTGTAGAGATGTCTGCTGTAGAGATGTCTGCTGTAGAGATTAGGGTTGGGCATCGTTTGGATTTGAACGATTCCGGTTCCGATTCCGATTCTCCATATCGATTCCTGTTCTAAACGATTCTCGATTCCGATTCTTTGAGGTGCAGGTCAAAACAGGTCACAGCTTATTTCGAAGGAGATTTTTTATTTTTTTTTTATTTCAAAAAGAAAATCATACTATTCACATTTTCAGTTGACTTGATACAGTTTAATTTGGTTGCTGTACTGTAACTAGGGTATTAAAGTAAAAAAAAAAGTAAAAAAAAAAAAAGTTTAAAAAAAAAGTAAAAAAAAAAAAGTAAAAAAAAAAAAAAAAAAATCGAAATTTTGAATCGAAATTCAAATATGTTACTTCCGGTTCCAGAACCGGAAGTTAGGAACCGGTTCCTATTAGAACCGGTTTTCGGTGCCCAACCCTAGTAGAGATGTCTGCTGTAGAGATGTCTGCTGTAGCGATGTCTGCTGTAGAGATGTCCGCTGTAGTAGAGATGTCTGCTTGCTGTAGAGATATCTGAACAGAAAGGTAGGCAAGCGATTTTTATTGCAATTCTCTAATAAGGAGGACAATTGGTAAGCTTATTGTGAAAATGATGATGATGAAGACTTTTTAGTTTAGTAACTTGAACAACTTGTGTAAAGACTTATTTCAATATCAACAGTTAAACACGGATAGAAGTCAGCCGAAACATCAGTCCTCTCATTTTAGGTGTCCCAAACAACGTCTACCCATCCATGATGATGACATAGTGTGTGTGCAGAGAGGGAACACAGTGAAATCCTACAGGCTTATAGTGTGCAGATGTGGGTTATAATTACAGGCTCATTCTCCTCAGTGCTGCATCTGAGGTAGGGTGCCTATCGTAGCCAATGGCTCATGGCGCGTGTGGCACAGCAATGTGCTCTAGTCAGGGTTATGTTAATAAGCTTCCTTCAGTTTAAGGATTGCAGATTTCAATCTTAGAACTGTGTTTGAAGTGATTGAATATATATAATAATAATAATAATAATAATAATAATAATAATAATAATAATAATAATAATAATAATAATAATAATAATAATAATAATAATAATAATAATAAATTCAATTTGTAACGCACTTTATATTTGTGACAATCTCAAAGTGCTACATGAAAGGAGATAAAGATTACAAAAGAAATAATAAAAACTATTAAAATGAATAAAACAACCAATTAAATGGAAGAAACATTCAGATCAAAATCTCAAAAAATAAAAGAATAATTTAAAAAACATCGGTCGGTCCATTTAGGCAAATGCCTTGTTAAAAAAGAAATATATACACAAACGAGCATACAAAACCGGTTCGTAGTATGCATATCATTTCAGAGCCATAGAAGAACAATGTTCACTGACTTATGTAAAAGCAGTATGTCAATGTTTGTGGTTGTCGTGCATGTAAATCCCTTATGCTCCGATGCACAGGATGCCATCGCCACACACAGATAATCTGTGCTTGACCTACTGATACAGTTCCATGTAATACCATCTCTACCATCCTATGGTACAAACCTATGGGCATTCACTGACCTCAGCAGCGCTGTGTCAACTGTGACACGATGATAACATGAGACACATCAACGGTCAATAGCCTAATATGAAGCCTGAGGGTTGATACACGTCCATGAAGTATGCAGTTATTAAACAAATATAGCCTAGATATAAGATAAGACAGGAGATCTGCTAATTCATTTTAGCAGGCAGCCATAATGTCTTCCAATATATATATATATATATATATATATATATATATATATATAAATTTTCTCTTAGCCGCACTTACCTCAGGCGTCCATATCTGAGTATTTGTGTGAATTTCTCAGCCGCTCATAATCTTATCCTCCAGGCATGTTGATGAATGTCACAGATATGATTGCTGCTGGTTTGCATAATGACTTTGGCAGTGAGTTCTGGCCCGCGGTGTTAATCGCAAATATTCATTTATCTTCCGAGTCACTGGTGCTATTAGGCTGTTAAGTCAGATTATAAAGTCCAGTTCCCAGAGGCTGCTTTAGTCAGTTTGGTGAAAAGTAGGGAAGGTTCTAGTAAATGGTAAATCGCTGCATTTATATAGCGTTTTTATCCAAAGCGCTTTACAATTTGTTCCTCACATTTTACCCATTCACTCACACATTCACACACCAGTAACAGTACCAGTTCCTGGTAGCCCCTTTCGTGACTGTGATGCACAGAGTGAATCCACAGTCACTTCCTAGCCCATAGCAAACTAACGTATGTTGACTGAACCAGGCAGAATCGGGCAGAACCAGTCCTTCATGGTCAACATACGTTGGTTTGCTATGGGCTAGGAAGTGACTGTGTGGATTCACTCTGTGCATCACAGTCACGAAAGGGGCTAAGTTCCTGGTAGACCTCGTCTGGTCTTTCCAAAGACCCAAGAGATGGGACAGTAATATATATATTTGTGGAAAATGCTTCTTGTCTAGTATATTCACTCTTATACTAAACAAGTAAAGGTACAGAGATTCGGTACTGAATGATTGATCTAGTGTGAGTACCGATGTACCCTAAAAGTACAGAGTTCGGTACCCAACCCTACTAGTGACACAGTTTCCTAGAGGGTTAGGAAGATACCAGGGAACGTTAAGTGACACAGTTTCCTAGATGGTTAGGAGGATACCAGGGAACATTCTAGTGACACAGTTTCCTAGAGGGTTAGGAAGATACCAGGGAACGTTCTAGTGACACAGTTTCCTAGATGGTTAGGAAGATACCAGGGAACATTCTAGTGACACAGTTTCCTAGATGGTTAGGAAGATACCAGGGAACGTTCTAGTGACACAGTTTCCTAGATGGTTAGGAAGATACCAGGGAACGTTCTAGTGACACGTTTTCCTAGATGGTTAGGAAGATACCAGGGAACGTTCTAGTGACACAGTTTCCTAGAGGGTTAAGAAGATACTTGCTCTAGTGACACAGTTTCCTAGAGGATTAGGAAGATACTTGTTCTAGTGACACAGTTTCCTAGGGTTAGAAGGATACCAGGGCAGCAGAAGTATCACACTAATATTATTCTCTCATATTTTCCCCTCCGTTGGATGAGTGGGTGTCTGGCAATCGGAAGGTTCCAGGTTAGATTCCGGCTCCTCCCAGCAGTGTGTCGATGTGTCCTTGAGCAAGACACTTAACCCCTAACTGCTCCCGATGAGCAGGTTGGCACCTATTATGGTTGCTTCCACCGTTGGTCTGTGAATGTGAAGGGGGAAAAAACAGTTGAAAATCTCAAGAGCAATACAAAAAAAAATCTCTTTAGAGAAATCATGACCCAGTTAGATAATATACACGACCTCGTTGTGAGCAGTTTCCTGTAGGAAAAATGTTCTACCAAAGTACACATTCATTATGAACAGAAAGGTAGGCATAAGCAATCTTTTTAGCAATTCTCTAATAAGGAGGACAAAGATAAGCCTATTGTGATAATGACAATGATGAAGACTTGCGCGAGTGAATGGGTGAATGTGAGGCATAAGTTGTAAAGCTCTTTGGATAAAATCGCTATATAAATGCAGTCCATTTACCATTATATAAATGCAGTCCATTTACAAATGGGGCAGTCTGTTTCTGTCATCATTGGTCTCCTCTCTCCTGTCTTCAACACCCATTTATGACTCATGTTTTCCATGTCCTAATGTTGGTCTGACACTAAAATGATTACACCCTCGTCTAGCTGTCTGTCCACTCATCTCTAACACCCCCCCCCCCCCCCCCTCTCTCTCTCATCCCGTGTGCAGGTTCAGAGGTGCCTGCTCCACCTTCTCCTTTGAATGTCCCTCACCATGGCCAAGCGTGAGACTGGCAGCACCAGCCCTGTGGTCAGGCAGATCGACAAGCAGTTCCTGGTCTGCAGCATCTGCCTGGACCACTATCACAACCCCAAGGTCCTGCCCTGCCTGCACACCTTCTGTGAGAAGTGAGTCTCGTGCCTACAGCCGGTCGGATAACCATTTTGTTAAACCAACAGCTTACATCGTCATCTATTCTAAAGCTATTGTCTATTAGGTTCTATTGTAGGGTAAGGTGTGCGTGGGTTAGGGGGCGGGGGGGGTGCTGTGGGGGTGGATGCTCCCTGTATATTCTGTTGGCTTTCTTTGGGTCTGACTTTAAGTGCTGCGGCTCAACGCCTACCCCTTTGTGATAACAACAACAGCTGTATGCAAATGTCATACAGCTATAAATGTGTGGTCCCTATGGGGGGTGAGGGGCTGTGGGAAACAAAGTGTATGTGTTGTGTTTTTGTTGGTCTATTTCTTTAAATAAAGCAAAAAAAACACCACAGTTTTTTTTATTAGATACAATTTATTACAAAATAATATACATTCCCCCCTGAATGAAGCGGTATAATATGTCCTTTAACTCCCAAACAATACTTTTGTTGTTCAAAATTCCACACGGCAGCGATGACTGTCGCAATGTTTAACCGAGTCACACAGCTTAGCGAGATTTCTAAAATAATACATGGCATGATGTAGTCGCACACACCAGCCAGCGATGCTCTGACCAGCACGGCCTCTGCATGACATCAGGTGCCACGGGTGAACAGAGAGCTCGCCCCTGATTGGCTCAATACTGCTGGCGACTGGCAGCTATTTCCACAGCTCTGTTTCTCTCACATGACAAAAACCCTTTCATCAGTCAGAGCATTTCGGTGCCCTGTGTGTCACCCGGCATTGGAACACCCATGCCTGACACCCTGCCAGTACAGATTAGAATCTCCAGCCAAGCCTTAGATATATACCGTGTGAGTGCCAGGAGTTTCACACCTCTTGACCGTATTCTCATGAAGCCTTCTTTGTACCATATATGCCATGATAATTTGTGCACCTGCTGCAGCTTCTCTGTGACTTTCACGGCTAAATTAACGTTATGGTTATGGTTAGGGTATGGTTTTGGATGGTTATGGTTAGGTTAGGGTTATGGTTGGGGAATTTTAGGCCTTAAAACTGTCTTAAATATGATTTTGATAGGTCTTAAAATGTGTTGCCATAATTTTAACTTCTCTGTATTACCATACCGGAAAGTAAGCAGTACGGTAATAGCCTATCAGCCCCCCGCCCCAACAATTTGTATGGAATTACTTATTTCATCGAAATTTTGCTTCATACTTTTTTGCCAGTATGGCCGTGAAATAGGTATTACATCCTATTCAAAGTGGTCTTAAAAGTCTTAAATTGAAACCTGCAGGAACCCGGCACCCAAGTCATAGGAAATCCTCGGGCACTCGCGAACCGAGCCGAAACCTCTTTGACCCGGGAATTGCTGTTAAATGAACGGCAGTGTCATAATTTCGACCCACTGACATTTGTGTTTCTACTCCTTGTCTTTGCGTAGATGCTTACAGAACTACATCCCTCCCCAGTCGTTGACACTGTCCTGCCCGGTGTGTCGGCAGACGTCCATCTTGCCCGAGAAAGGAGTCTCTGCCCTCCAGAACAACTTCTTCATCACCAACCTGATGGAGGTGCTCCAGCGGGACCCGGAGTGCACCCGGCCAGAGGCCAGCAACGCCCTGGAGTCGGTCAGCGCCGCCGCGGCCTGCCAGCCCCTCTCCTGTCCCAACCACGAGGGCAAGGTATAGCGATGGGACTCAGAGTGCCGTGTAGTGGTTCAGATTAGGGCCGGTATGGTTAGAATACGACAAATCACAATCTCTTCCTTGTTTTTTTTAAACCGTATAACAATATATTTTGTTATTTTACTAGTGACATCATTTCCTAGAGGGTTAGGAGGATACCAGGGAAGTTTCTAGTGACACAGTTGCTTAGAGGGTTAAGATAATAATAATAATTGAATTACAGATCTTACAGATCATAGAAAAAATAAGATTAAAAATAAAAAACACAAGGCAGTTAAAAGTCAAGGTTAACAATAAAACAAGCAACAGGAAGTATAAAAACAGTGAAGTTAAAATAACAAAAAAAAAACGAACAGCAGGGGGTATAGGACAGTGACAGAGGTTACAGTGAATATGCAAGTTTGAACAGATGGGTTTTCAGTTGAGATTTGAATGTTGGTAGTGAGTCAGACTGTCGGATATGTGGGGGCAGGGAGTTCCAGAGTCTGGGAGCCGAGCAGCTGAAAACTCGGGCACCCATGGTGCTGAGGCGTGAGCTGGGGATGGAGAGGAGTCCAGTAGATGATGAGCGGAGGGTGCGGGAGGGGGTGTATTCCTGGAGGAGGTCAGTGATGTAGATGGGGGCTAGATTGTGGAGTGCTTTGAAGGTGAGTAGGAGGTTTTTGAAATCGATCCGGTAGTGCACAGGGAGCCAGTGTAATTGAATGAGGATGAGTTGGTGCGGGTGATGATCCTGGCAGCAGAGTTTTGGATGATTTGTAGTCTGTTGAGGAGTTTGGTGCGAAGGCCGGTGAGGAGAGCGTTACAATAGTCGATACGGGATGTGACTAATGAGTGGACCAGGGTTTCCGTGTCTGGAGATATTATGGCGGTGAAAGAAGGCAGAGCGGGTGATGTTTTTGATGTGTGGTGCAAAGGAGAGGGAGCCGTCCAGGATGACACTGAGGCTTTTAACTTGGGGGGAGAAGGGCACAGGAAAGCCGTCGATGGTGAGGTTTGGAACTGGGGTGTTTTGTGATTTGGTGAGGGTGGATTTGGAGCCGATGAGCAGGGCCTCAGTTTTGCTGCCATTTAACTTCAGGAAGTTTCTACTCATCCAGCTCCTGATGTCGTCAAGGCAGGTGGTGAGGGAGGTGGGGGGAAGGGCAGTGGTGTGTTTGGAGGAGATGTGTAGACCTGTGTGTCGTCTGCATAGCAGTGGAAGTGAACCCCATGGTGATGGAGGATTGTGCCCAGGGGAAGGAGATAGATGGTGAATAGGAGGGGACCCAATACTGACCCCTGGGGGACATTCAGTGAAACAACTGAACACCCTGACTTGTGAGTCCTGAGTTGTACAAACTGTTGTCTGTCAGTGAGGTAAGATGTGAACCAGGAGAGTGCGACACCAGTGATCCCAATGCCAGCCAGGCGGTCCAGGAGTAGTGGATGGGAGATGGTGTCAAATGCTGCACTGAGGTCAAGGAGGATGAGGATGGTGAGAAGTCCAGAGTCAGCTGCACGGAGGAGGTCGTTGGTGATTTTGACAAGGGCTGTTTCGGTACTGTGTTGGGGGGCGGAAACCGGATTGAAAGCGTTCGTGGAGATTGTTTGTGTCGAGGTGGGATTGCAGCTGTGCGGCAACCACCCTCTAAAGGGTTTTTGAGATGAAGGGAAGGTTGGAAATGGGCCTATAATGATTTAAATCAGATGATACCAGGGAACTTTCTAGTGACACATTTTCCTAGAGGGTAAAGATGATACCAGGGAATGTTCTAGTGGCACAGTTTCCTATAGGGTAAAGATGATACCAGGGAACTTTCTAGTGACACATTTTCCTAGAGGGTTAGAAGGATACCAGGGAATGTTCTAGTGGCACAGTTTCCTAGAGGGTAAAGATGATACCAGGGAACTTTCTAGTGACACAGTTTCTTAGAGAGAAGGATACCAGGGAACGTTCTAGTGGCACAGTTTCCTAGAGGGTTAAGATGATACCAGGGAATGTTCTAGTATCTTTTTTTTTTTTTTTTTTTAAGATTTATCTTTATAATACAAGTGTCATGGTTTGGTGCTTTTTCATTCCGAATTTGTATAATTCTATTCCAACTTGTACCCCCAAATCTATAATACTGCTGCAAGGAAATTATTTTAGAATAAGTAAAAAGAAAAATTTCATTTATAAAATGTCTATACATCATTGATGATGGTTATAGTAAAATTCCAGACATTTGCATCGATCCATGATGGCATACCTTAATATTCGGTGTACCTCCCGGCCCTAGTACAGATATCTAGAGGGTTGGGAAGCCATCTTGAAAAGACTGCTTAAAGCCTATCTCTTTACTCTGGCATTTCAAATGAGATATCAGGGAGGCTAACTCTTCAATTGAATGTAAATGAGAGCCATGTTTATGGATACGTTTAACACCATGACTTATCTATAGTCTTTGGATAGGTTTAATGTCATCACTTAACAACTGGTCAATAGTCTGTTCTTGATTTGAAGAGAGCAATTCTATTGCACTACTTTTATTCTGCCTATTTTTATGCACTTCCTGTCAATTTCATGATGCACTTTGCATGTGTCCGTTCTATGCTCATTTTATTTGTATCTATTTTTATGCAAATCTTATGCCTATGTCTATTTTATGCATGTTATGCCTATTTCTGTGTCTGCACTTTACCAATGTTATGCTCATGTTAGGCCTATGTCTATATTACTGCTGTGAAGCACATCAGGCTGCATCTCTTGTATGAAAGGTGCTATACACAGGGTTCGCACACTGCCATTGAAGTGCTTAAACTGAAGTTTAAAAAAAAAAGTCAAGGCCTGGAATTCCTTGAAAACAGCAAATCTTTTAACAAGGTGCTTATAAAGTCCTTGAAATTCAAATCAACCGTTCACATTGAAAGTTTTGTTCATCCATGATAAAATTGTTCTGAACTAATTGTCGGAAATTGGTTTTTAAGCCATAAATATTGGATCCGATTATTTTTCAATAAAAAAACAGCATTTAAAAGTGAATTGTATCCTTTTTAAATGCCCTTTTAAAATGAAAAATAGTGCTTGGGAAAGTACTTGAAAGTCCTTGAATTTCATTTAGCAATGTCTGTGGGAACCCTGTATACAAATATAGTTTTATTATTATCTATGCATGTATTAATGAATAAATGAATGAATTAATGCATTTATATTAGGGCTTCTCTTTACAGTGTGTCACAACCCTGGCTCACAGGTTTACTAAATAGTAGATAGGGGGGTGATAGAGGCCACACCGATTCTGCCAGCAGACTCTATACTGGGGCTACACCCAGGCCCAGCTGCAGGCCCTCAGTCCTGACGAGCCACCTCCCAACCTGGAGGAACAGAACACAATAGAACAGAAATAACCAGAACAACCAATAGGGGGCATTGGGTGGGTCGTCGCAAATGGAATAAAAAATGTCCGGTATGGGTCGGTCATGGGGGGGGGGGGGGGATTGAACCCCTAACCCTGGTGGCGCTAGTACCTTGCAGCCGCGAGCCCCAAGCAGTCATGTGTAGCTACGTCATGTATACCGTTAATCACCAACACACACCCACCGTGTGGCTAAACAGTCAACGAGCCTGCATGATCAATTATTTGTGTTTTTGAAGTCTCTTCGCAATCAGTCGACTGACGCCCACTTGTCTACGGCTCACATCTATTATAGAGTGGATCACCAACACACACACTATGACAAAACAGTCAACCCTAGTCAGATTTTAATAGAAATCATTTCTGAGTTTGAAGCCTCTTTTTGGAAATCAAGTTGCCACTGACTTCCCAGGAAGGTGTTCAGTTGTCTCTCGCTTCCCTCTGCGCCCCCTACAGGTCATGGAGTTCTACTGCGAGTCATGTGAAACGGCCATGTGTCTGGAGTGCACAGAAGGGGAGCACAGGGAACATGTGACCGTTCCTCTGAGGGATGTTCTGGAGCAGCACAAGTCGGCGTTGAAGAACCAGCTGGATGCCGTGCGCAACAGGTACCGTATCACCCACACGGTGCCTCAGGATGGGGGTCAAGTTACCGCATTCAGAGATTCTCAAGGTTGCATTACCCAAGATACTGTGATAAGGAGAGATAAAAGATTCAAAGCGGCGCCAGTGGGATACAAATAGAATGGTTCCCGTCTCCTACTGTAAGTGGGATGTTTTACACAGGTGCCCATCGTTAACACAGATCGCTGCACAAGTCTTAACAAACTTTTGGATTGTGCTCGTCACCAATGCAAGAGGCTGCGGTCTCGACTCCCGGAAAGTCAGCATTGCCTTGGCTCGGGCTGATCGCTATACTAACTCGTTTGGCTGAGTTAGGGGGAGGGGAGCCGTGGGTGGGTCCTGGGCGTTGTGGACAGCGACCCCTACAGTTCGGTCGGGCCGCCTGCTCAGCGAAGGTAGGATCTGGTGAGAGAGGTAGTGCGGCCTCCCACACGTTACTCTCTCCCAGTGAGAATCTGCGCGGCCAGGCTGGCTGCCGGCTGGCTGCACATGCGTCGGAGGAAAACATGTGACAGTCTCCGGCCTCTCGGACCAACAGTAGGGGAAAGTGCGCAACAACCAGGAAGGGGGTTGGTAATTGGCATAACGACTAACAGTGGGATGGGAGAAAAATCGGAAAAAGAAGGAGGGGGAAAAAGATAATAAATAAAAAATAAAAATAAAATTTGGCCAATGCCCTTACACACATTTCATTTATCAACACATTGATATATTCTTCATAAAGTAAAGTATGTTACAGTATATTGGAGCTTGTCTTGTGTGTGTGTGTACTAGTCCAACTCTCTAGTCATTTTTCCTGATTACTTGTAACATTATATATTATGATGTAAGTAGTATGTCTGTGTGTATACTAGTCCGTTGTTCTGTTTACTTGTTATGTCATGTTATGATGTAAGTATTATGTTGCATAGTCACAATGTATGTTTTTTTGTGGACCCCAGGAAGAATAGCTACTGCAATGTTGCTAATTGGAGATCCTAATAAAATAGCCTAAACTAAACTACTGTCTCAATAAAGAATATATTTATACGAAGGGGACTTGACCATCCACTCCTTTTTAAAGAACCACACATGTACCAGTCTAATTTACCAGAGATTGTCCCCGTCTTTAACAAATTATAAAGTGTATGTTTTGGTAGATCTCAGCCTACCTTTCACATTGCCGTCGATGTTGAAAAGGGTTTATAATAATTATGCTCTGTGACACTTGAGAATAGCGAGGCCTAGATCATTTACCCTTGTGAAAATCACAGTGTCAATTATTTGTGCTAATGTTACTGTATTACTCTTACTACAATCTATTCAGATCTGTGCAGCAACTGGGAGCACCCAGGAGTTAATAACAAGTGCACCCAACTGAGTTACATATTATGTCTAGCAACCTTCAAACAACTTTCAAGTCTCATGGGGTATTTTACACCCCTTTTCATCATCAATGGCAGTTTGAATGAATGGTGTTCAGTAAGGTAAGCTGATACCAGCTGAAACAGACATATAAACACAAATGTCTGTTAAGAACAGGGACAATTAGACTGGTATTAGGTCAAACCTAGTATTACTTGAAATAGGATTTTGCTTTGCCGTTAAGTTTCTGTTCATGTCCAATGATTCCCTCCATAATGTCTTCTGGCAGACTACCTCAACTGACGGCTGCCATCGAGCTTGTGAACGAGATCTCCAAGCAGCTCACGGAGCGTAAGAACGACGCCGTGACTGAGATCAGTAACACCTTTGACGAGCTGGAGAAGGCCTTACACCTGCGAAAGACCGCCCTCATCACCGACGTGGAGAACATCTGTAGCGTCAAGCAGAAGGTCAGAACACACTCCACACTCCCCGTCTCCTTCCGTCTCTTTTCCTCCTTTTTATTCTCGCTTCACTCTGCATGGGTTGGAGAGACAGTGTTGTAGTCGAGTCACTAAATCTTGAGTCTCGAGTCCCAGTGTTCGAGTCCAAGTCCGAGTCACCAAAGAAGAACCCGAGTTGAGTCAGAGTCGAGTCCCCATTACCCTAGTCCGAGTCCATATCATCAAGCTTGAGTCCACTCCACTCTGGCAAACAAAGAGCTGACATACAAATAAGAAAGGGTCTACTTTAAATTTCAAAGGGACTTTATACACTTTGTGACACAATAGCCAAACAAATGCACTAGCCATCATTATTACATGGCGTTTTCACATTCGCCGAAATGCTTGCTTGTGATTGGTCAATAGCGCTCGTCAGAGGTCCGTTATTACTCTATAACGGACCTCTGCCGAACAATAATGACCGCTGTGCGCAGCTGTTCGCAATCAAGCCCACTGACACACTGCATCAGTGCAGCCAATCAGACACACCTGCTGGCTGCACTGACAGCGGAGTGTGTGTGACGATGACAGCGGGAGCGACGGAACAGAACTGCGTCTGCATTTGATCTCGTCTTGACGATGTAAAATGAATTAGGTATATTGTTAGTAAGTTAGCCATGTAATAAGCGGGATAATGTATAGCTATACTCGATCATTGTCGCAAAATAATTGACCTTCACTGACGTTTGAAACACCTCGGCGCTGCGCCTCTGTATTTTAAACTCTGTGTCGGTCAATTATTTTGCGACAATGACCTCGTAGCTATACATTATCCCTTACTTATCTTATGCCAAATGATTAGGGCCTATTACAAACTGTATTTTTTTTTAATCCACTTTTTCTCCCATTTTCTATATTTTCTCCCATCCCAATTTCGTATCAGCCAATTCAACCCTCCCCTGTCACGAACGCTGTTTCTTGCCTCCCACAAGCCGGCTGCAATGCGGACTAAGTCATACATAGCACAAGTCCCCTCCGGTACTTGAGGTAACAGCAGTCGCATCTTTTCACCTGCGCAGCTCGATCTCTCAGTGGCGAGGAGTAACGCGTGGGAGGCTCACGCTGCCCCCGACACTTCCTGATTCTACTGCGCAGGCGCACCAACCGACCTGTAGGAGTCGCTGTCCACAACGCCCGATCCCCACCCATCAGTTTCCCACCCCCTATTACGGCCAATGTGTATTAGTATGAACGACCAGCTAAACTGAAAGCAATGTGGAGCGCTGGGCTCGCCTGTTCGAGCCCAGCGCTCCACATTGCTTTCAGTTTAGCTGGTCGTTCATACTAATACACATTGGCCGTAATAGGGGGTGGGAAACTGATGGGTGGGGATCGGGCGTTGTGGACATTCGTGGCGAGCGCCTTGCCCAGTACGCCACGTAGCCGCCCCTACAAACTGTATTTATCAATGAACAAGTCCGAGTCTGCAGCTTCCGAGTCCGAATGCAGTCAATGCTCGAGTCCGAGTCATCAGTGCTCCAAGTCGAGTCGCGAGTCCTGAAAATCAGTCCAGGACTCGAGTACTACAACACGGGTTGGAGAGCGATGTTAATCTGATGCGACCCACACCACTGACCGGGCGCTTCTGCTTCTCGTGTGTTTAGGTGCTTCAGGCTCAGCTCGCCTCCCTCCTGCACGGCAAGGAGAACATCCAGAGCAGCTGCAACTTCACGGAGCAGGCCCTGAGCCACGGCAGCGCCACCGAGGTCCTCCTGGTCCAGAAGCAGATGGGCGAGCGGGTCAGCGCCCTGGCCCGGCACACCTTCCCCGAGCAGCCCCACGAGAACGGCCACCTGGACTGCCAGGTGGAGACGGAGGGCCTCCGCCGCTCCATCCAGAACCTGGGCGTCCTGATCACCACGGGGGCCGTGGGCCACACCAGCGTGGCCACCGGCGAGGGCCTGAGGCACACGCTGGTGGGCCAACACACCACTGTCACCGTCACCACCAAGGACAAGGACGGGGAGCTGGTGAAGACGGGCAACGCCGCCCTGAGGGCGGAGATCGTCACGGCGGACGGAGCCTGCGCCACCGAGGCGGAGGTGGCGGACAACAAGAACGGCACCTACGAGGTGGGCTACACGGTGCGCTCCGAGGGCGAGCTCAGCTTCTCCCTGCTGCTGTACGGGCAGCCCGTGAGGGGGAGCCCGTACCGCCTGCGCGCCGTCAAGCCCTCGGACGTCCTCCAGTCCCCCGACGACGTGAAGAGGAGGGTGAAGTCGCCCAGCGGGGGCGGAGGTCACGTCCGGCAGAAGGCTGTCCGCAGGCCCTCCAGCATGTACAGCACCACCAAGAAGAAGGAGAACCCTATAGAGGACGAGCTGATCTACAGAGTAGGTGAGTGATACGGCAAGGTCACTATGGGAACTGCTGACGGGGAGGTATTGACCCTCTACTGCTGCAATACACGTAGTGTTTTACCAACAGTGCAAAAACCCAGGACAAGCAAGTTGTTTTCTGGGTGTCTTCCATGTGGATAATTGCTGAAACAATCACTTTTCTACTGTACATGGATTTTCATTATTTAAGCAAATTTGTTTGTACCTGTGGCTATGCATGTGTGAGTACTGTATACACACACACATACACACACACGCACACAGTGTGGGTGTTATATAACAAGGTTTATATAACAAGGTTTCATGTTATTACATTACTGTTGTTATTGTCCACAATTAAAACTGCATTAAGTAAGAATTTCCATAGTTGAGAATGAACAGTAAGAAGCATTTTGTATAAAAGTATTCTGTACTTCTGTATGACAACTATTAAAGAAACTTGAAACTTGAAACTTGAAGACCACGTAGACTCGGCCACATACAATGGACCTGTCTCAAACCCTGCCCTCTTTTCTTGATCCTCCAATCACAACTGTCGCTTACCTCGGACAAACCAAGTTTGTCCGAGGTAAGCGACAGTTGTGATTGGAGGATCAAGAAAAGAGGGCAGGGTTTGAGACAGGTCCATTACAGGATGTAAGTCTGCACAGTCCAATAGAGAGGGTTAGTATACAGTAGGCCTGTCCCCGACTAAGGCTTTGTGTAGTCGACTTTGATTAGCCAAAATGTGCCGATACAACTAGTCGAATGCAAAAAATATATATAATAATAATAATTATGAATACATATATATATTTTTTTGGATCATTCCATTTGGGCTGTGGGGGTGCTTAATGTCTGAAGGAGTCGACTCAAGGCTTCTTGTTTTCTGCGAAAGCATGCAATTGGTCCACTGATGGATAGGATACATCTTGATATTTGTCTAGTCTAGTGTGTTCATTAGATGGGTGAAATCCTCTTTCAGTGCCTCTGTACCCGCTTTCTTAGGCAGTGCCAGTTAGCCTCGCTGGTATGCGCGCCATTAGCGTTAGCCACGCTTCTAGGCCTCTTTGCTATAGGAAAAGTATTTAAAAAAAAATTGCATTAGACTAAAGGCCTCTGCATGCTACAGCAAATTCAAAGCAACTTCAACACAACATCGGCGCGATTTCAGCGCGCTTGTTGCAGACAGTCTTGTAGACTGTGTTGCTTGGGCGTTGCGTACCTGTGTCCAAAATCTAATCTAAAGACCCGTTGCGTTGGTATTGCGTAGCAGTGATTGGTTGGTAGTGAATGGGGGCGGGGCTGTCTGTCACTTCTAGTGTTCCTGGCTCGAGACCAAAAGAAAACTTTCTGACAGGAGCTCGAGACCAAAAGAAAACTTTCTGACAGGAGCTCGATAGCTAGTGTATTGTTTCATTACACTTGTTTAATTGTTTGTTTAAAATGAATCAAATGCAGGAACGTATTGCAGAGGAGGTCCGAAAGTACCAACATTTATATAATAGCGGGTCTAAAGACTACAAGGATAGCATTATGACGATGAATTCGTGGAAGGAGATTGGGGAAACAATGGGGATGGACTGGGTTGATGTGGCGATATAACTATATTACACTATATACAAGAACACAAGCGAAAACAAACATAAACAGGGCTATTATTATACTAACGATGTATGGTTGAGAAGGGAAATCCGTTTGTAATTGCTAGAGTGCGCACCTTCGGCTGCCCAAAGTATTCAGGCGGGCTGGGCGCGCTCGAGCCGCACATCCGGGGTACATTTCGTTGCATCATAGGCTGCGCGTTGATTTTGCAGAAGCATAAAGGTAATGTGTCTGCAACACCGTTGCTTTGTCGATGTTGTGTTGAAGTTGCTTTGAAGTTTCTGTAGCATGCAGAGGCCTTAAGAGGTTGGCAGTCGACTACGGCTCCTTTCGATCGATTAGTCAACTATTCGACTAGTCGAGGTCAGCCCTAGTATACAGTATATATTCAACCATTAAATGACCAGGGTTTTCCCAGGGTTTTTGTAGGGCAGTGTTGCTGGTAAATGTTTTTTTTATTTATTGAAAATGTTGGGGTGTGGCTGTTATATTTCTTCAAACTTGCTGTTATTATCAATTGCACATATATATCACACGCTATCATTATGCTTTATTATTGTAATTATTATGCTATTGAGAGTTGAAGGCAAAATCGGAATTCAAGGTTTTTCCTCCTTCGTTGACATTTAATTGGCTACAAAATGTGTAATAATTAAATTAAATAAATGGCAGGCCAGCCCTATTTGCACGGGGCTAGTATTACGTGGATGACCCACGGTAATAGAAAAATTACCTCGCCAACATCTGTGATTTCCATTTCCAGACACGCGTTCGCTCGGGATACATTTATACCGAGGCGTCCCGAGATTTAACTCTACACGCCTGTAGTTTTGACTGTCGGGGTGCATGATCAGACATTACTGCTTTAAATGGCACCTCAAACTCATTTATAACAAGAGAAAATCCACTGCCTGACGTGATTTCTTTTTTATCACGCAGAGTACTTAAAATATTCTTTCAATGATAAATCAAATCTATGGCAATCCAGCAGGGGAAAAAAAGAAAAACTGGATAACAGTTACAGTATGTGCACCTACTTTGGATGGAAATCTATTTTCCCAGAAGGAACTGTAGAGCTATCAATCCCCATGCTGTGGTAACGCTGATTGATTTGACCTTTGCACTGAAAACCATTTGTGTAAAAAAGAAAATTTAAAAAATCCTGTACACTATTACCAAAAGCGAATCACGAGCCCAAATGACTTGTTATCAGATTATCTCTTTGTTTGCCAAAATATGGTACAACAGTAGTAATGTGTAAATGTTAAGTAAACTATGGTCGTAATACTAGTCCTATGCGAATATAAAAATGTAACTGCTCATAGGCATGATTAAAAAGATATAACCGGAGTCACAGGTGGGTCACAGAGAAGAACGATGTGCAGCTTTCCAGAGGTGTGATTATTTACAAGTAACATTATTAGGAGTGTTTTGCTTGAACGCTGCATATTAAAGGAGCACGCCAACATGATGGGATAATGCGTTTACAGTCTTCGCCTAGGGTCAGACAAGAAGATGGATACCAATTTCCTTTCTGTGCGTTCAGTAGAAAGCTATCCAGCTGCAAGCTAGCCTAGCTTGGAAGCGGATATGGATCAGCTAGCCTAGCTTAAAACTCTGGGAGAGGTGTTTTTGACCAACAGCTAGGCTTCTATCTATCTATCTATCTATCTATCTATCTATCTATCTATCTATCTATCTATCTATCTATCTATCTATCTATCTATCTATCTATCTATCTATCTATCTATCTATCTATCTATCTATCTATCTATCTATCTATCTATCTATCTATCTATCTATCTATCTATCTATCTACTCTGGAGAAGACAGTGAAGTGCATTTCCCATAATGTTGGCGTGTTTCTTTAAACACCCCCCATATTTCCCATTCAATCAACTTGGGCGATGCGCAAAAACGTAAGTCTTCTTATAATGGCAGGGAAAACACTGATTACTTACTTATTCCACATAGTCGTACGTGGTCCTCATTCAAAATGACAAACCTTACTTAATGCAATCCGGTGCAGGGAGTAAAATTCACCTTGTGAGTCTCTTGGCAGCTCTAACTTCTAACTCTAAGCTTCTATCCCCAGGCCATCAGGCTGCTAAACGAACAATAATCACTATGCAACAACCATCAAATGCACACAGCACACACACCCACACGCACACACTCACTCAAACAAACAACACACTGCAGCACCCACTCTCCACACTTTAGATCACACAAACACACTTACACTTTATATTTATTGATAAAGGATTTGCACTACAACTCGTACACCTACTGTGAATTGTACCTAAATTGCACCTCGTCCCATTTCTCCATTTCTGCCTTGCACTATATAGTATTGTATATTAGTACACTGCACAGTATTGTATATTGTATGGTAACTACGTCTATTCTGCATCGAACATTGTACATATGTCTAAACTGAACACTGTGACCTCATTTTTTTTACTTCGAATTTTACTATGTTATTTTATTTCATACTTATCTTGTCTTGCACAGTCTCTGGAGCGCAACAGTAAGAAGCATTTTGTATAAAAGTATTCTGTACTTCTGTATGACAACTATTAAAGAAACTTGAAACTTGAACTCTGCAACCCCCTGTTCCTCTCCCGCTTGCTGTTGGCTCACACAGGGACAAGAGGGAGAGACAAAGGAGAATTCACAAATCTACAAGGCATCTCCACCTCTGGCAATGGAAGAATTGTGGTTGCCGATAGCAACAACCAGTGTATACAGGTCAGGGTCTACGCCAGCATGCCTTGCGGGACCATGTGTTCTGGAATAATAATCATTCAAGGTGCATTATGCGGTCTGCGGAGAGTCATTTGTTTACACCCGCTGGCAAATAGTTTACGAAAGACATTTTCTATTTGTGCAATTGTTGTTTGTTTTGTTGTCATACATCCACACAAAATCATTCGGAGGCACTGTGAACCAGACGCAAGCCTAGAATATGGTTGTTAACAAAATTGTGTTTGCTTTTGTAAACAACGATAGTGAAACTTCTGTTTGTCACAGTTATGAAAATATACCTTAATTCATTTTATTCACTTCTCTGACTCTCCCAAAACGACATTAATGCATCTTTAAATCATGTAATCTTTGAATCCTCCATTTTATTTTTTGATGTAAACTGACGTGTTCCTTTCAGGTATTCTCCAATGACGGACAGTTCAAGCTGAGGTTTGGGGTCAGAGGTCGTTCACCGGGGCAGCTGCAGCGTCCCACGGGCGTGACGGTGGACATGAACGGTGACATCATCGTGGCGGACTATGACAACAGATGGATCAGCATCTTCTCCTTCGATGGCAAGTTCAAGGTGAGAGATGGTTGTTGTTGTTGTTGTTGTTGTTGTTGTTGGAGACGACAGAGCTACTGTGTTGCTAACATTGAATTGATGTGATGAAATATCAAACCTTAAGCAACAACAATATGCACCATGGAGCAAAAAAAAAAAAAAAAAAGCTGCACAATAATATTTTGATAATAAATACAGTTTAATATTTGCACATTTGCATCACTAATTAACTAGAGACAACAATGTCTGGCAGCTCTGGCTCTAGTGAAACAAAGTAACGGCTCTGATGAATTTGTCACACTGTCATGAAGAAAAAAACTCATTACTGGATGAAAATCGATTGAATACATGCATTGTGTTCTGTCCTCTCTCAGCCACTGGCCTCTCCCGTTTACTTTCCTTTTGAACCCCAACGTCATTGTTCCCAGAGATAAACATAATTTTTCACGTTATTGTCAACAAAGAGATGGAGGTCGCCTCTGAAGAGAGATAGAGGTCGCCTTCTCCCTGCTGCGCAGCTCGGCATGTGCGTGTGTGTGTGCGCATATGTGTGCGTCCAGTTTGTCCGGTAATATCAGCACGTCCATTATTTATTAATTATACCTCTAATCATACCTGCAAAACTGCCATGAGAATGTCAGAGGTCTAAATCACATTGCATGCGTGCACGACGAAGGATAATAATGATGATCTATCGTTGATTTCAGGAAGATCCGATAATCAGGCGAAAAATGACAACGTGTTTATTGAATTACACAAAAACACTGTTTTCGTGTCTTTTCCCTGGAATTGCTCAGAAGCAATTCTTTTGACTATGTTCATATTAAAAATGGTATAAAACGGAAATGTACGGATGAAAAAAGAATCCGTTTTTTGCACGTTGACCAGAAGCAGCTCACTGAGACTCAAGGGCGTTATTATACCCATAGCTATACTATAAAATATAGGTTTAGCTCTACAAACTACAACTACGTTTACATGGGTTTAATGGGCGGCACAGAAGGGGTCACTTCCCGGAAGGGACGTGGCACTCAATGTGTTAATACGATTTTTTTTTTTTTTTTTTTATGACTGTAAAATGATAGTTGTACATTTTCTTCATTTAAATGTTGTTATTATAATATGTTATTAAAATATTGTGGTAATATGGAATCGTGAACCAAATATAGCGTATCAAATCGTGTCCTGGAGTGTATCGTCGCGCCCCTCACTGTTGTTGGTGGAGCTGCAGTTTTGCTGACATTGAACTGTTTGTATGATTGTTTTTCTCTTGTTGCGTGCTTGTATACTGTGTGCATGTTTACTTTATTAACTCCTTTACTTTATAGATAATTAAGTTGTCAATACGTGTGTTTGTGTTTAAAATAAATTACCCACCACTTGTGTGTTGTTTTTGTTGTGTTTTTTTTTTTTTTTTTTTTTTTGTACACATCTATACATCTTGTCTTATTTCAACACGTCATTTTGTAGAGTTTAGTTTCCCGCTCTGGTTAATACAGGTAGAAGTAATACAGTAGGCTACAGTATATCTGATCTCATTTCATCTCACCTCACTAGTTAAACCCCATATCAAAATACTGTACATGTCACACAAAATGATCCACTATCACTCCGTTCAACGCAGAACAAAATAGGAGCCGGCCGCTTGATGGGCCCCAAAGGCGTGGCTGTGGATAAGAACGGACACATCATTACAGTCGACAACAAGGCCTGCTGCGTCTTCATCTTCCAGGCCAACGGGAAGCTCGTCACTAAGTTTGGAGCCAGAGGAACATCAGACAGACAGTTTGCAGGTACAGTACAGTATAGTACTGTGGGTTCTTGTGTGCAAGTGTCAACGATATATATTTATATTGAAATCGATGTACTGTAGTTGTGGCCTAGATGAGTGGATGTGAGTGGGCTGGATTCACTGATCACCCTATTCTACTTTGTTCATTTGCACATTTTACACCGATGTGTTCGACATTCAGAGAGTTGCGTGTTCCTCTACACGCTCTAAGTCTGCGTCAGGCCCAGAATTGCATTCCTGTCTGTTAAAGCTATTGCACGTATAACTTGTATGTCATTTGTATCATTTTACAGAATTCAACTTCATAGGTCGGGTTAAGTTGATCGGTACATTTGCATGGATCAACACATAGTTTTAATCTCTCTGTGGGAAAATCGGTCAAGATGAGCCTTTGTCATCACGGACAAAATAGTCTTTACTCTCCAATAGATAATATTACCTTTTCTTATTCTTTGTAGGCTCCTCACAATGGCAACGTTGTACACAAAGTTCTAAGTGAGCTGTTGCATGAAAAAAAAGATAAGACGCTTGTCCTCATGCTGTTTCTCCCTTCTGTATATTTTGAGGAAAGAGTAACTAATAGGATTTGTCTGCAACACTACTATCACCAACATCTAAGAAGGGAGATCCCCCCTTGAATGGCCCTTCTAAGGTTTCTCTCCTCCGCACTGCCTGTGGAGCTTTTTTCCCTATTGTTAGGTTTTAGTGAGTTTTTCCTTACCTTCGCGTGGGGTATGTCTGGGAGTGCTTGCATTCTTTCATTTATTTGCATTCATCTAAAAATGTTTGGACCTTATGGTGTTCTTGTTCTGTTCTTGACTTATTGTTATGTTTTCTTCTTGACTTGTTTAAAGAAGACCTGTACGGTCCATGGGGACATTAACGTGTGTTGTCGGGCCTTATAAATAAATTTGATTTGATTTGATTAGTGAAATCCTTCTTTGATTATGGCTTCACTTGTTGCACAGAAATCTAGTAATCGCATCCGATATTACAGTTGAAACTAGGGATGTCCGATATTATCGACCTACCGATATTATCGGCCGATATCTGCATTAAAATGTGATATCAGAAAATATCGGTATCAGTTTAAATTTTTTAAATTCTTATTTTATTTTATTTTATTTATTTTTTTACATTTCTATAACCTTTATTTACCCAGGCAAGCAAGTAAGAACAAATTCTGATTTTATTTATTGTCAAAAGTATGCATAATGTTATGTTATATTATGCAGAATGTGTTAATTCCACAACAAGAGATATGTAATGTTAATTACCTGAAATTATTCCATTTTTTTGGGGGGGGGGGGGGGGGGAACCCTGCATATATCGGTATCGGTTGATATCGGTATCGGAAATTAAGAGTTGGACAATATCGGTATATCGGTATCGGTAAAAAAGCCAATATCGAGCATCCCTAGTTGAAACCTCAATCCTTCAATCTAATTTCTGACTTGGAACCTTTTCATTTTTTCTCCTTTAGAAAAAAGTGGTGCAAACATCGCACTGGAACAAAAGCTTAGTAAATCTACCCCTGCTTTCAGTAAGTAATCATTTATTCATTTATTTATTCATGCATTGTCTATAGATTTTGGACCATACAAAACCAGCTCCACATTGCAATGTTCTCTCAGCACCTTTCGACGTGTGTCTATATAACATCTCTTATCTGTTTTGAAACCTTACGTTCTGACTGAACCCTTTGACGTTTTAAATGTCCCTCTCTTTTGTGACCGGCGTTTATTTTCTTTCAAAGCACCGTTGTATTCTTTTCCAAAGTCCAAAAATAGGCCAGGGACTTCCTCTCATATCGTGTGTTACAAAGCAGTTGATGACTCATCTTTCCTCTCTCCCGCCCGGTGCCGCTTCCAGGTCCCCATTTCGTGGCCATAAACAACAAGAATGAAATAGTGGTAACAGATTTCCATAACCATTCAGTCAAGGTAAGATTGAGATCCTTGTGGATTGTGTCAGCGTTGACATGATACGGGCTCGGCCCCCTTTGTCGTCTGTCATTAATATAATCGTATCAAGTTGCCCTGAGCGTCGTCCTCCTGTGACATCATCCGACTAACGTTTCCTTCGCGGGCAAATAATTGGGTCACGGCTCACGGGGCAAAATGGGAACAACATCTGAATCCCCGCTATAGGCACGGGGTGGTTTCCCCCTCCCCCGATTTCCCCCGCCACACCTTCTTTTGATGTTGCTCTGTTTTGATCGGGTGAAACTAATCACAATATTATGCAGTAGCAGAGTTGAACTAGGTCCAGCGCTCTATTGTGAATAGAATGTTTAGCATGAATATCATCAGGTGCTCTTGGGTCTTTGGGAGGAGAAGACTGTATAGAAAGACGGGCACTAAAAAATATATACGTATGGAAAATATCTTAAAAAGCCTTTATTGTGTGTGTCACAGCTACATAGTTAAGAAAAATAACATTTTAACACAATGAAGGCTTTTTAAGATATTTTCCTTATGTATATATGTTTGGAGTGCCTGGGATCCCGATCTTATTGAGATTGAGATTCAGATTTCCTTTATTGTCACGTCATTCAGTACCTTACAGCAAAAAAAGAGTGAAATTCAATTGGTTGTGGTTCCTCAACCATAGCAGCATCCAATAATATAAATAAAATAAAATGAGCATAGAATAAGAATAAAATAAGATCAAATATGACTAAAATACAGATTACTATATACAGTTCTAAAAAGTGTGCAGTGCAGATAACAGGATGTATATGATACTATATACAATTTTAATAACAAAATGGCTATGTATGTACAGTTCCAAATAAAGTATGTTGTGTATGTAAGTATGTGCAAATTTTTTGCAGTGGGTAAAATGCAATGTGCAATACAGTTTTAACAGCAGCAACAGTGTTTCTCAAGTGTAGTTATAATCACACAATTTTTAGAGGAACTTAGAGAGCAGGTTACTGGAGGGGAGCTTTCATGATGCCAGGCCTATTTGATTCTGTTGTGTTATGTCATACGGTATCTATTTTGACTCACATTATCATTCAAATGTTGAACCCCCCCCCCCAGGTGTACAACGCGGACGGGGAGTTCCTGTTTAAGTTTGGCTCCCACGGGGAAGGGAACGGCCAGTTCAACGCTCCGACAGGCGTGGCCGTGGACGCCAATGGAAATATCATTGTTGCCGACTGGGGCAACAGTCGGATTCAGGTACAGTAGGAAGAATTGCATCTCATTAAGAATAAATAATTCAATGTAACGTATTTCCTGTTGAATTCAGGATCGCAATGTTGTTTAATAAATCAGTCAAATGACTGTGCAGCGTTTTAATTTTTTAAGGGTAATGTCACCCATTTTAAAGAATTCACATGTGTTCTTCCTGTGCCCCAGGATAGTTCAGTCGGCACTGGTGAACATGCACCGTTCTCTCCTAAAGCTAGACATCAGAGAGAGAACCCTCCAATCAGTGATGTCACTGGGGTGTAAAATCTGGGTCTGCTCCATAGACAATGAATGGGGCTCTGACTTTACGAGGCCATAACATGTTTGTGTGAGCTCTTACACCCAAATGAGGTTTATATTTTGGTTCAGACCTAGCTATGCTAGAATGTTAGCCTCATGTATAAACACGCCCAGATGTGTTACTGGTGTGTTGAAAAGAAACATAAGTTATGTAATTTTCTAACTGATCTTAGGGCAACACATTATTTTTTTCATTAATTCATTCAACCTTTATTTAGAGGTCCCCTATTGTAAAAATGGCCTTTTGCATTGTCTTCAAGCAATGTGGGGTTGTACCAACACTGACAAAATGTGAAATCTGTACCAAGTCCCGTTTATGCAGTTCAGCCTGGACAAGAACGCCCCCCACTGAGACAAGCCATTCTGAATTGACTCGCTCTGTGACGTGAGGACCGCCCACGCACAATCAACTGTGATTCGAGGAGTTAGCGTAACGTTGAAATTATGAGCAAAAAACGGGCAAGCAGCGAGTGGAAATAATGCGGAAGCGGTTTCGACAGCAGAGTTGCCACCTTCAGCTGTTCCACTGTCAGCACTTCCTCAAAAGTGTTCGACAGTGTTCCTAATAATTTCCTACTGATATCGTGCTCCACAAGCAATGGGCCAGGGCAGTGGCAGTTTTTGGGCTACACGCTGTTGTTCAGGAGACTCGGCTGAGATGAGACTTGTCTCGTCTCGTCTCTCCCTCTCACAGACACACACACACACACATGCCGAACGGCAGCGCTACTCTCCTCTCGTCTCTCCCTCTCACAGACACACACACTCGCCCAACTTACGTCACGTGCACGCACATACACGCATGCACACACACACACACACACCCAGAGACGGAGCGGGTCTGTGTGCACTTTGAAAAGGTTCCTCCATGCTACTGTAGCGTATCTGCCAGTGCAGGTGGGTGACTGTCAGTCAAAGCGCATTGCGAGTATGGGCGGAGCCCAGCGCAAAACAGCTTGAACTTTGGAAGGGGAGAAAGTGGTGCACCAAAGTACTTGATTAAAAATACAAAACAATGAATTTTATTGAAAAAAAACCTTACAGATGTGTTCCATAGACTCACAGGAATTGTGTAAACTTGCCCAATTAGTGAACAATTGTGGACCTTTAAATTCAAAGATCATTTAGGGGTTGCCAATAGAGATTACATAGTCAAAACTCAGATAAATATACACGGAACAAAATCTGTAAAATAGTTCCAGATTGAATAAATAGGACAAAATACAGATAA
Organism: Notolepis coatsorum; assembly: GCF_963971535.1. Taxonomy (NCBI): domain Eukaryota; kingdom Metazoa; phylum Chordata; class Actinopteri; order Aulopiformes; family Paralepididae; genus Notolepis; species Notolepis coatsorum. Next base: position 295,905,683 of record NC_140165.1, read on the forward strand.
GGAATAAATAAAGTCCAGTAAGTTCAAACCGGTGCATACTGGTGCAGGGGGGTTTGTAATCAGATTGTCCATAATTCTGTGGTGTATAAATGTTTAGTATGTGTTGAAGATCATTCCAAGAAGCTGGGGCATTAAAACAAAATGCTGACTTCCCAAGTTCAGACCAGTGCTCGGGGGACCATAAGCCATTCATTTGAACGAGTTGGATAACAACCATGAATCCATTCCGGCATCATTGCAATATAAAGTGGTCATTTTTCAGGCAATGGCCTTGAAGATAAGCAGATACCAGTGGTTATTTTGGAGAGTGTGTAAAGTTACATAAATCTCTCTTCCTGGGTTACAACTTTTTCAGTGTGTGAGTACTGAGTAGCGTCATCATTATATATATTCCATTTAATCACTTGTACACTGTATATGTTAATGCACTTTACTGTTACCTTGAAGTTTGGTTAGATGCCAACTTTGTTGTACTGTACTTGTGCTGTACGGTGACAATACATTTGAATCTAATCTAATCTACTGATGTCTGGGTGGGAATCGGCAGGGCCCAGGAGTTAACACCTTTTACCGGTAATCTCTTTTAATTTAGAAATCCCATATTTTGTGATGCAGGATCAGACAACTCAGCCAGACTTTGTCCTGGTATTTCAAAGCTATTCAGGATAGGATCACCCTGATCCAGATTCAGACTTTTCAAGATTACCAGATCCTGATTATCAGTGCTTTAAAGCACTGGAACATTACTGAGAGAGATTATGATTTTCTAACCCTCAAATTATATATAATATTTGGGGGGCTTTAAAGGTGCAATATGTACTTTTTTTTAAATATATTTTTACAAATATAAATACCTTTATATTACGCGACAGCGGCTCAGCCCTAGAAACATGAATGTACATTTACAGTAATAATTATTATTAGCACTTCCCAAAAAAATATTTCTTTAAATAGAGTTTAAATGTATTTTTTTTTTTATTATTATTATCTTTCTTCCCCTCCTTTTTCCCGATTTTTCTCCCATCCCACCCTTCCTGGTTGTTGCGCACTTTCCCCTACTGTTGGTCCGGGAGACCGGAGACTGTCACATGCTTTCCTCCGACGCATGTGCAGCCTGGGGCAGGCCAACCTGGCCGCGCAGGTTCTCACCGGGGAGAGTGTAGCGTGTGGGAGGCCACACTATCTCTCCTCAGATCCAACCCTCGCTGAGCAGGCGCCCCGACCGAACTGTAGGGGTCGCTGTCCACAACGCCCAGGACCCACCCTTCAGCTTCCCACCCCCTGATACAGCCAATTGTATCAGCGTGAGAGGACAGCCAAGCTGATAGCAACGCCGGGAGCTGGATTCGAACAGGCGAATCCTAGTGTCTCCCGGTGTTGGTGACGAACGTAATCTCCGTGCGCCACCTGCCCCCCCGAGTTTAAATGTCTTAATAAGACACTCTTGATACAATATTATAACAATACTAGAGTCACGATATTGCAACATCTTGCGATTTATTACCCTTTTCAACTGCAAATTATGTCTCCAACGGAAATCTTTGTTAACACATTCATGGCCATTTGGATCCGTCTAAAATCACTGTAGACGGCCAGTATTTCTAAACAGACTTGCATAGTCCGTGGGGCTGTTTGTAGAGCTAAATCTATACTTTATAGTATTGCTATCTGTCCATTGTCAATTGAGACCATAAACCGTCCCTTCAAAATGGCTTAAAGAAATAATTTTTTCATCAATACGTTCTCATTTTATAGTGTCTTGAATATAAGCGTTATAATGGATTTCGGCTGGGATATTTCCTGGAACGCGAGATACAGGGCTAATAGCTACTAACGTTAAATCCAATGGCATTTCGGATATACAGAAGCTACAGTTAAAACTCAAACTGCATATGATCGGTATGATGGTCCACCACGAATGCATGAAAGGGGGGGGGGGGGGGGGACGTCGTTTCTGATTATTGATTACCAATAACCGCGTTAGCCTCATTAGCCTCATTCGTTGATCGGGTGGATGGCTATCAAAACAAGCCCTGATCAGCATGTAATTTACGTGAAAAAGATCTTACCGTGGGCCGGTTGGATCCCCCAGAGCATTTCTCAGTTATCGATCGCCATCTGGTAGATCGATATGTCCATTGGCTGATGATATATTCCTTTACTGCATAGTGAATTCGGTGTTGCAAAAGGTATTCCAAGCTACTATGCTGCACATCCAGAATCCAGCTAACTGGAAACTCCATTGAAAGTCAAAAAAAGAGTGCACCGTTCTGCCACAGGGCACACTGCATTATCGAGACAGTGCCCCTAAGAGGATCTGGTCGGTAATGCACTTTTCAGAATTCGAAGAGGAGGGTAGATCTGCAGTGCAGCTCGGTGACATCGAGTAGGTTAATACAATGGAATAAAAGCCAAAACAACCTTGCCACGGACATGTCCGTGGTTGGTCCTCAACCGTTGGATTCGAAACACGGATTTATACGTGGCCGGCCCCGAATGTGTTAACATCTGCAATAAAAATATATACTGTATACATAATCTGTTAATCAAATAAGATAACGTTTTCAGTTTGTTCACCTCATTCCAATCATTTCTATTGCAGTAAAATGGGATTGTCAAGCTAAAAACAAGTTATCATTATTAAAAAGATTTAGTATCGATACTTGGCGTCACTGTATTGATATAATATGAATATATCGCACACAACATCGCAATATATTACTGTATATATATATATATCTAATATATTGCTGTACCCACCCCTAATATCTGAGGAGGTAGTGACTAAAGATGAGCGTGATTGGTGGATCATCCATGTCAATCTTCATTACCATACTGTCACTCCACAGTGAATATTTATCCCCAGGGTCTCCATTTTAAGTCCTGTCCTCCATGTTGCGTTTCCCCCTGCAGGTGTTCGACAGCTCCGGGTCCTTCCTGTCCTACATCAACACCTCGGCGGACCCCCTCTACGGGCCCCAGGGGCTGTCCCTCACCTCCGACGGCCACGTGGCGGTGGCCGACTCTGGGAACCACTGCTTCAAGGTCTACCGCTACCTGCAGTAGAGAACACTATAGAACAGCAAAAGCACTGAGCAAAATGACGACACACATCCAATGTATTCCATTCAGCCTGTTGATGTGCACATCATCATCATCATCATCTTCACACAACTCCCAGATATAATGAAGTATCCTATCCCGCGTTCCCCTTCTCCTCTCCATGATGTGTATTGAAGGCTGTGTTTCGAGTTGGGTGATGTAAAAACAATTGCTTTGTGTTAAAGAAACACGCCAACTTTTTGGGAAATTCGCTTATTTGCCATCTACCCTGGAGTTAGATACATACCCCTTCTCTGTGCATGCATTCGGCTTAGGGAACAGCCGCACCGTTAGTCTAGTTTAGCGTCATTCACTGGAAGTATGTGTGCCACTATTTTGTGTGCCAAAAAAAAATCAGAGTATATATCTGCTTACAAAACGAAAATGTCTAATTATTATTATTATAGGCTACACTGGCACACCTACTTCCAGTGAATGATGCTAAGCTAGGCTAACGGTGCGGCTGTTCCCTAAGCCTAATGCATGCACAGAGAAGAAAATGTTATGTATCTACTTGTCTAACTCCAGGGTAGATGGCAAATAAGCTCATTTCCAAAAAAGTTGTTGTGTTCCTTTAAGTTAATTGTGAAGCTATGGACAGATTTTTAAGGGAGGTGTGTAAAAAGTGTGTTTTGTATATAACACACCTGTCTGTGACATCGTTAGAAATACAAAGAAAAAACTAAGAAAACACACAACCCGCGAGAGCGGACAGGGATTAAGAGATGGATTAAAGTATAATGAGCCATAACTTGTCCAAAATGCATGATGTTTTCTCTCTTTTTTCCTTTAAATCTTGAATGCCTAGACGAGAAGACACAGAGTTTACTCATTGGTTGCTTTTTCTATCATGTTAGTGCTTAACAGTGAAACGAACAACGCTTACTTACGCTTATTCTTCAACAACCAAACACACCTTTTCTCTCTCAGTTAAAGAAAAACAAAACGACTGACATCTTACATAAAGTGTCACCACCACCTGTGGATTGATTTGCTGTATGTACTGTATATGCATAAATGTATATTGTGTATATTGGATCACTTCCGTATTTACATGTGCTAAAACTTTTTTGAAATACACAGCCCTTTTGGTTAATTCGAAGAACAGCGGGTCAAGGAGTCTAGGGTTTCAACCGAGTGCAAAACGGCAGCTGTTAAGAAAAGTGTGCTGCTAGGAGTTCAGTACACACTTAAAAAAAGAGAAAAAAGAAGCGTGTCATATTTATTGCGAATGTAAGCAGCACAATAATGAATTTTGTTAATATCTGTTTTAAGGAAAAATACACAATGAAAAAAAAGGATTTGCTAATTTATTTTATTTTATACACTAGCTCAACATTTACAAATTATTTTTCTAATTTGATGTGCTTTTCTTTTTTTGTTATAGTTTTTTAGGACCTCGCGCCTTGTCCTTTATCGGGACTTAAGAGCAGGACAACATCTAAAATTCACTCTAAAGCAGAATTCATTATTCCTATGATCCTTGGGACCGTTTAATTCATATTTGTAAGCATGAAAAACCCTTTTCTTCAATACATTTTCTTGAAGAAAGATCTGTGGTGTGTCATCGATAGACATTTTTCCTAAAGCTCTTTCATTGACATTTAATGTGAGGCTGACTTTGTGCACTCAGAGAATGTTTGCCTGATCTTTTTACATGAGCTTCATATCATAGTTAGTTCTAGTACTTCTTATCCTTATGTGTAGGCCTATATCACCAGTAAATCACCCAGACAGGGTGCTGCCGAACTGCCCACAATTTGGTCTCATGTGAAGAGCTCCCAAGTGTTGCTATATGACATCGGAGACATTTAGGAGAGACTCTGAGAAAGGCTTAGTGATGTACACATAATTATACATAGGAATGCCACGAGTGAAATCTGGTTTATGGTGAATTTTTCGCTTTGATATAGAAAACTGTCGAATTTTTATTTATTATTAGATATTTTCCAACAAATACACCTGGGTTTATTCATCAGACTTCACATTCTATAAGAATACACTTGCCTAATGGTGGTACAACTGTACATTATAGAACATGCAGAGTACCGTTAGATTCAGATGTTCAAATCCAAACCATTTACTCTGAAGGAACGTTTTCCTGTGCTGGCAGAATGTGCATACTGCTCTCACTCCCCCTGGTGTTCATTCCATATAATGTCATGTAGATGTCAGAGCCACAGCAGATGATACAGTGCTAGCCATGCCCCTTACATGGCTGGGCCGAGGGAGTACAGCATGTAAAAACAATGGTGTATTTACACACTGTGTAGAACAAAGAGAATACAATTTGTATCTTCTATTCTCACATATCGGCAGCAAAAGGGGAAAAAATCTTCAGACTTTAGTTTGACATTTAAAAAACCCTTTCATTAGACTAAAACATTATTTTTTTGTGGCCTGATGTGTGATAAACAATGATCGGTGACTGTCTGTCTGGCGTCGTGTCTCACTCTCAACATACTTCCTAGATTCAGCCATGCATAAGGAGGCCACCTCCTGGTTTGACATCTTCACCCTCCACAGTGCAAAGTATCCAAACGCTGTACATCCACCCTTCGGAGCATCCAGTTAAATTACATCATTTCAGTAGGCTGACATCTTTTTGTATGTACATGATCCTATTTTTTGTTGTTGTTGTTGTCATTGAACGGGAGCCCAGACGTCTTTGATAGAGTCAGAGGCTCTCTTTCTTTATTTTTAAGTGTTTGAAACATCCTTGTTGGCCTATACCATTAAAGGGGCACTTCACAGAAAAACCACACCGATTTATTTTGCACATAAGCTGAGACGCATATCCCAAGGCTCTGAACTGTTTGGACACATTCATTTAGTTTGACAGTTATTGAGAGTTAACACGTTTGAATATGGCCACCAGTGATGTCATCAGAGGACACAGAATCCTTGTGTTGTGTTAATTACAGCTCAATGAAATTATGTTGGTGAAAAATTGCAATCATTATCTCTATTTTTATGATCTACACATTGTTGTGTGTATGTGTGAGATTACGTCCAAAATAAATCTGCATTGTTTTTAGCTGAAATGCCCCTTTATTATCACATCAACACAGCACCCTTGTTTTCTCTGTTAATATGCACTGGTAATAAAAGCACATGGTTTACGGAAATATTGCGTATGTATTGTGTTCCCCATGTGTATGTTGACACTATGCATCAGGCTTAATGATCTCATCCTGTGCAAATACATTCAACATTCTCACACGGCAAAAGAAAGTCAAATTCATGAATATAGATTGAGAATTACTCTTATTAATTTCTACTGACTTTCCACGGCCCTGTCATTATAGCCAACCATTATTATTATTATTATTATTATTATTATTATTATTATTATATATATTTGTTTTATTTACATGTTCGAAAGATTTCTTTTTAAATCTATAAAAAAAAGAAGCGTTTTCAAAAACACATGTCTCAAAGATGAGGCAACCACACAAATCTGAAAATCTTATGAAGCAGGCTTGATTTAGTCATGAAAATTCAACAGGATTCAATTGCCAAATGAAAAAAAATAACAAACTACTTTTTTATATTATATTTTCATATGACATGTGTACTGCACTGTACTCTGTCAATAATATAAATGATTACAGACGGTAGCTGTCTGCTTTGGACAGGAGGAGGATCGTAGAACAGATAAGTCTCTTCCTAAGAGACAGGTGAAAATCAGCTGAGTACTTTTTACAAATGCACCATCTTACACTTCACTTGTGCTTCCACTTCTTGCAGGTACACGTTACTTTAAGAAATGGCTGCGTACATAAACTGATGAAGGTCACACTCTTTTAAAGTGCTGGTACAAGTCTCGTCAGCTTTAGGAGGAAATAATCAGAATTAAATTAATACTGCTATCATCCCCCTGTATATAATTAGACCGGTACTCTGGTCGACCAGAGCGAGCGTATAACTCACTTGCTCGTCTAGCGGAGGTGATGGCCAGGAGGCCTGTAACTGTTCCGCAACGCGTGAATATTAAAGGCAACCAACTTGTGTTCGGCTTTTCTCTGATTGGCCGCGCCCCCCCCCCGCCCCCACGCGCAGGCAAGCGCACGTCCCAAATGAAATCCAAGGAGCAAGCGAGCGGCAGCGCGGCAACCAACTTGTGTGCCTCGTTGCGCGTCCTGAGTTTGCCGCGTCACGTGCCTGTCGGGGCCAATCAGGCCTACCCCGGAAGTAACTTACTGTTGCGGATAAGCTATAAGCGGCCAGGAGACACGCAGTCTTTGAAAGAGCTGCTCCAATAGGCCACGCTCGGGAGGTTTAAAAGACACCCAATAGCCTAACCAGGACTAATTGGAGGTCCCGGTTAGGGGACAGATTACGTTTTAACAGGCTTGCGCCCAGCAGAAAACGTTTTCCCAGAGGGCGGCAGAATAGAGGTTGCGCCCTCGAAGCTTATGACATGGGGACATAGCAGCAGCATATACCCCTACTATAGGAGCCGAGGGCCTATCCAAGATAGACTGAAGGAAGGATAGAACCGAGTCTAGAGAACATGACATCAGGTCCAAATTCTCAGCCCCGCTAATGGTATCAACGTCAATACCTTTATTCCAGATTCAACCTCTCAGCAGCCAGGCCATCAGATGTGCCGTGTGCCGAGAGAGGGCTCCTAAGACCATGGGCATAGAGCCTGGTGGAGCCACTAGGCGTTGAATTGGAACGGGGAACCAATAGGCTGATCCGGTCTGGCACAACCAGGATGTGTCCCTGACGTACCCGCCCGACAACTGGCGTATCAGGTGGCGGGGAAACGTATAGCATGCCGTGTGACCACAGGCATACCGAGGAGGCATCCACTCCCAGAGGAGGGTTGCTCCTTTGACCGTTCCGTGAATCACAGGGGGCGCTAGCGGGACTGACTGCTCGTAAGCAGGTCAACGGTGGCCCGACCCCCCTGTGACGTCAGGTCTGCCCCCTCATTTCCTCCTGCCCCGTGAGGGGGGAGTCGGAGAAGACTGTCACATAAGACGTGACGCTGCCCACAGGTCCAGTGGCCGAGACCCCTCATCGCAGGGTCCATTCCCATGTTGGAAAAAACGCCTTCTGTATTTTCCTCATAAACGAGGAGGTCAAGCGGGGCCACGGAGTGGGCAGACGTCTTCCTCTTTAGCAGGCGGGCCGCAACCACCTGCGAGGGCATAGAGACTATTTCTCCAGTGCCGAGAATTGCCCCCATATACCATGTTTTCAGGATTTACCCTAAAAACATCTCACCCACTGGCTGGGAGGAGTACTCCTCGCCAGTACACAGGCCCAGACTTAACAGATGTTCCACCTACAGTACCTGGTCCGGGCCTGGTGGTTTCCTCCGACCGGCTAAGAACCAGTACGTCGTCCACGCGGAAAATAAGATTCTTATCGCCCGATGACGTATAGAGAACCTAGCGTGGTATCCGCGCATTTGGTACCAGTGCAAGGGGCCAGAGAAAAGCCGAACGGGCCTCTCTGGTATTCGTACGCTATAGAAAGCGCAGGAATCCCCTATGAGGAGAGGAAAAATCCGGTTGTGACTATACGCATCCGTCAGGTCTATGGAAGCGGACTCGTCCCCCACCTCGCTATATGTGGTCCGGCGGTCCGTATTCAAGGGTACTACGACTATGCGTGCACCTCATGGTACCAAAGCACCTCAAAGGCACTAAAACAAGACTACAACCATCACAAAACAAACTGGTCAGACTACTGCTTGACCTTACTCCTAGAACCCACCTCACCCCTGCCCACTTTGACATCCTAGGATGGCTTAGAGTAGACGACAGAGTACATCAGCTTGCAATGGGCTTGGTATACAAGATACACTACACCACTAAGATACCCATGTACATGTCAAAATACTTCCCAAAGGTCAGTGAATTCCACGACCACAACACCAGAGCAGCCACACTGGCCCCTTTGCCGCAAGCCACAGATCAGTGCATCCCACCTCCTTCACAATAGACCACAGAGACACCACGACGTGTGCGCCTAAAGTCACGGCACCCCTTTTCCATGCAAGCCTAGAGGCTACTCCACACAACACCATCTGACACTTCCAAGGCCTCCTGGGTCAGGACGAGATGGAGGGACCAGTGGAGGTCAGCAGAACCATTCAGGCTGCACCTCTACATCAATGACCCTCTGGACGTCCCTGGTCAGGACTTGCCCCAGAAGCAGTGGACAACCCTCAACCGCCTAAGGACCGGCGTCAGACGCTGCAGCGCCTCAATGAAGAGGTGGGGCCTCAAGAACAGTGCCTCATGCGAGTGTGGAGCCCCTGCACAGACTGTGGAACATATAATCACTAGTTGCCCCAAACACGGGCCACCGTATGGAGAACGCGGTCTGATGGAACTGGACGGCGAAATGTTGACCTGTCTTGCCTCAACGGAGCGGCAGGTCTAAAGACACACGCCAGAAGAAGAACACCAGAGGGAGTTCCACAAATCATGTTCAACCCAGATTCGTCTCAAACTCGGATTAAACACATTCAGACTAAACACGTTTCGCCCTACCCACAGCCGTAAAATAATGTGAATCCCTACCCACCTTCAAAACCGTCCTCAAAGAGCACCTATGGGAGGCTGCAATTCGAAACTGACCCCCACCCCCCTCCTAATGTACAGTTTCTTCCCCCTCGAATGTATATATTTTCTTTTAGCATCTCTGTTAAACAGTACTGTATATTTGTATATCTTGTATGTAATAAATGTAACAGTACTGTATATCTGTATGTCATGTATGTCATAAATGTCATTATGAATTGAAAATGGGGGACCCTGATGTGAGTCTCCAGTCACACACGTCTCCAAGTCACACAAGTCACACAAGTTTCCCAGTCACACAAGTATCCCAGACACACAAGTCTCCCAGTTACACGAGTCTCCCAGTCACACTTGTGTGACTGGGAGACTCATGTGACTTGTGTGACTGGGAGACTCATGTGACTTGGAGACTTTTGTGTCTGGGAGACTTGTGTGACTGGGAGACTTGTGTGACTTGGAGACTTGTGTGACTGGGAAACTTGTGTGACTGGGAGACATGTGTGAATTGAAGACTTGTGTGACTGGGAGACTTGTGTGACTTGGAGACTTGTGTGACTGGGAGACGTGTGTGACTTGGAGACTTGTGTGACTGGGAGACTTGTGACTGGGAGACTCGTGTGACTTGTGTGACTTGGAGACTTGTGTGACTGGGAGACTTGTGTGACTTGGACACTTGTGTGACTGGGAGACTCATGTGACTTGTGTGACTTGGAGACTTGTGTTACTGGGAGACTTGTGTGACTGGGAGACTCGTGTGACTGGGAGACTTGTGCGACTTGTGTGACTTGGAGACTTGTGTGACTGGGAGACTTGTATGACTGGGAGACTCGTGTGACTGGGAGACTTGTGTGACTTGGAGACTTGTGTGACTGGGAGACTTGTGTGACTTGGAAACTTGTGTGACTGGGAGACTTGTGTGACTGGGAGACTCATGTGACTTGTGTGACTTGGAGACTTGTGTGACTGGGAGACTTGTGTGACTGGGAGACTTGTGTGACTTGGAGACTTGTGTGACTGGGAGACTCGTGTGACTGGGAGACTCATGTGACTTGGAGACTTGTGTGACTGGGAGACTTGTGTGACTTGTGGGACTTTTGTGACTTGGAGACTTGTGTGACTGGGAGACTTGTGTGACTTGGAGACTTGTGTGACTTGTGTGACTTGGAGACTTGTGTGACTTGGAGACTTGTGTGACTGGGAGACTCGTGTGACTTGTGTGACTTGGAGACTTGTGTGACTTGGAGACTTGTGTGACTTGGGGACTTGTGTGACCGGGAGACTTGTGTGACTGGGAGACTTGTGTGACTGGGAGACTTGTGTGACTTGGAGACTTGTGTGACTGGGAGACTCGTGTGACTGGGAGACTCGTGTGACTGGGAGACTCGTGTGACTTGTGTGACTTGGAGACTTGTGTGACTTGGAGACTTGTGTGACTGGGAGACTTGTGTGACTGGGAGACTTGTGTGACTGGGAGACTCATGTGACTTGGAGACTTGTGTGACTGGGAGACTCGTGGGACTTGTGTGACTTGGAGACTTGTGTGACTGGGAGACTTGTGTGACTTGGATACTTGTGTGACTGGGAGACTTGTGTGACTGGGAGACTTGTGTGACTTGGAGACTTGTGTGACTGGGAGACTTGTGTGACTGGGAGACTTGTGTGACTGGGAGACTTGTGTGACTTGGAGACGTGTGTGACTTGTGTGACTTGGAGACTTGTGAGACTGGGAGACTTGTGTGACTGGGAGACTCGTGTGACTTGGAGACTTGTGTGACTGGGAGACTTGTGTGACTGGGAGACTTGTGTGACTTGGAGACTTGTGTGACTGGGAGACTCGTGTGACTTGTGTGACTTGGAGACTTGTGTGACTTGGAGACTTGTGTGACTGGGATACTTGTGTGACTGGGAGATTCGTGTGACTTGGAGACTTGTGTGACTGGGAGACTCGTGTGACTTGTGTGACTTGGAGTCTTGTGTGACTGGGAGACTTGTGTGACTGGGAGACTTGTGTGACTTGGAGACTTGTGTGACTTGTGTGACGGAGACTTGTGTGACTGGGAGACTCGTGTGACTTGTGCGACTTGGAGACTTGTGTGACTGGAAGACTTGTGTGACTGGGAGACTTGTGTGACTGGGAGACTCGTGTGACTTGGAGACTTGTGTGACTGGGAGACTTGTGTGACTGGGAGACTCGTGTGACTTGTGTGACTTGGAGACTTGTGTGACTGGGAGACTTGTGTGACTTGGAGACTTGTGTGACTGGGAGACTTGTGTGACTGGGAGACTTGTGTGACAGGGGGACTTGTGTGACTGGGAGACTTGTGTGACTGGGAGACTTGTGTGACTGGGAGACTCGTGTGACTTGGAGACTTGTGTGACTGGGAGACTCGTGTGACTTGTGTGACTTGGAGACTTGTGTGACTGGGAGACTTGTGTGACAGGGGGACTTGTGTGACTTGGAGACTTGTGTGACTGGGAGACTTGTGTGACTGGGAGACTTGTGTGACTGGGAGACTCGTGTGACTTGGAGACTTGTGTGACTAGGAGACTTGTGTGACTGGGAGACTCGTGTGACTTGTGTGACTTGGAGACTTGTGTGACTGGGAGACTTGTGTGACTGGGAGACTTGTGTGTCTGGGAGACTTGTGTGACTGGGAGACTCGTGTGACTTGTGTGACTGGGAGACTTGTGTGACTGGGAGACTCGTGTGACTTGTGTGACTGGGAGACTTGTGTGACTTGTGTGACTGGGAGACGTGGTAAATACACAGGTCACAACATGTTTACAGGAACGTTTGTGAGTTGTATTTTGATTGTATTTGGAGTATATTTCCTGACTGTAGTGAACTAGGCTAGATGTCTGCCCCACTTCCAAAAGCAAGCATTTGTTGACTCTCATGTTGGTAAGAGTATTAAAACTTGGAACTTGAAAAAGATCTGTTTAAGGTAAAATAACTTTTTTATTTATTTTTTATTCTATTAATTTGCGATTAATCGTGAGTTAACTATGGACACTCATGCGATTAATCGAGTTAAATATTTTAATCGATTGACAGCACTAGTATCTTCTTGGGAAGATACAGGGAAGATGTTAAATAAGCTAATTTCCCAAAATGTTGGAGTTTTCCTTTAACAAAACAACTGCTGCTTTTAAACAGGAAACAGGCCCTTAATGGGTCACTTAAAAAAACGAAATGGCAGTTTTAACACACCCCTTTATTCAAGTCAGCTGCTTCCTCAAGTCTCAGCTTTAAGATTTAACTAACTAACTTAAAATGGCTTACCCTAGGTTTCAGTATAAAGCAATGTTTCTCAGTGAGTGTCCTCTCCTTCCTCAACAGAGGTCAGTACAGAGACTGATGCACTGATGGTACACAGCACGTACTGAACCCATGGTCCTGTACCGAAACGGTTAAGTACAAATACGTGTACCGTTACACCCCTAGTATATACAGCATTATTGTAGGGCTGGGCGATATAACCTAAATATCATATCACGATATTTTCTGACCTTTCGGCGATACACGATACACATCACAATGTTTTTCCTTTTCCCCCCAAACAATTCTTTATGAGGCTTACCAAGACAGTATTTAAGTTTGCAAGCTAACATTAAAGACAAAAGACCCGGTGGAATTCAAATAAAACGTCTTTATTGTTTCTTAACTTAACCTCCAAAAGACATTTTGAAAAATGCAACAATATACAGTGGGGTCCAAAAATGAAAAATAAGGTGCCACTGTAGGAGTGCGAAACAAATGGACTGCCAAATACGCAAGAATCGATGCTCAAAACTGGATGAACTGGAAACGCTTTACTCAACGTTATTTAATTCTTTACAATACAACAACTCGGTTCGACTGGAAAATCAAGTCAATATACTAAAAAAAGAGATTAACGCCATATATAGACAACAATCTGAAATGCAAATACGCAGCACAAGACAACAGCAGTACTCCCAAGGTTCCAAACCAAGTCACCTATTAGCTATGCGATTAAGAGTCAACGCAAAATTTGCAGATATAACTACCATTAGAGCACAACAAGGACTTGTTACAGAACCCAAAGAAATAAACACGACATTCAAAGAATTCTACTCCAACTTATACAAATCAGATACAACCTTCAATCCAAACAAAATGGACACATATCTTAATCAAATTAACCTCCCTAAACTTTCAGAGGATGACGCTAAACAGTTAGAAACACCGATCACACTAGATGAACTTAGGGAGGCCATATCTGAAATGCAAAGTGGTAGGGCTCCTGGAAGAGACGGTATCCCACCAGAAATGTACCTCTCTTGTTGGGACATAATTGGACCCTTATTACTAAATATGATTTTATACTCAGTCAAGGAGGGGAACTTCCATAAGAATGACAATATTGCACTCATAACAGTCCTCCTTAAAAAAGACAAAGACCCCACAGAGTGCGGTAGTTATAGACCTTTAAGCCTCCTCGGAACCGATATCAAATTGTACTCTAAGGTATTAGCCATCAGACTACAAAAGCATATGACGTCTTTAATTCATCCGGACCAAACTGGCTTCATAAGAGGTCGCTTGATCACTGATAACATAAGACGATTACTACACATACTAGATGCCAACAAGGAAGACAACACACCTAAGGCGATACTGTCCCTGGATGCAATGAAAGCTTTTGACAGGTTGGAATGGTCGTATCTATGGGCAGTATTAGAAAGGATGGGGTTAGGAAAAGGATTCATTGATATGATTAAAGTATTATACAAAAACCCATCGGCCAGGTACAATCATCTCCAAAATCTTTCCGGTATCACGTTCAGCCAGACAGGGTTGCCCTCTTAGTCCCGGACTATTCGATCTATCATTAGAGCCTTTAGCACAATATATAAGACAATCCCAATCCATAGAACCAATCATAATCAAGGGCACACAACACAAAATTAGTTTATATGCGGACGACGTAATACTGTTCATGCAAAACCCCAACACCGCATTGCCTCATCTTCTCAAGCTGATTGAGGACTTTGGAGATCTATCGGGATTTAGGATAAATTGGCCGAAGTCGGCCTTCCTCCCACTTAACGCCCCTGCAAAAAGAAATATAACCCTCCCAAAAGAGATGGTAAAACACTTTAGATGTTTGGGAGTTGAAATATTCCCTACCATAAGCCAAACGGTGAAGCACAATTACATAAAAATCCAAAACAAAATCAAATACGACCTTGTCAGGTGGTGGAAACTTAAAAACTCAGTACAGGCACGGATATCAATAGTCAAGATGGACGTCCTACCTAGAATCAACTTCTTCAGCTCAATGCTACCGTTACCCCCTCCAAAGGGTTACTGGAAAGAATTACACTCCTCCACATACAAATTTATTTGGAATAACAAACCACCACGTATAAAAAGATCCACCGCACAGAGAAACAAAGCAGACGGAGGTATGGCATTTCCAGATTTCTACCACTACTTTAAGGCGTACACTTTAAGACCACTAACAACATTGTGCTGAAGGGTCTGCAATTAGGTAAAATTAGACCTAAAATAATCCCCCTTTAAGTTAATATGTGGGAGTTAAGTTATTATTTACCACATAATGTTACACTGTCTGCCTATTGATTGCATCTCAGGTTATATGACGGTGCTGCCATCTAGTGGGCCAGAGGTGGTAGTGTTCCCTCGTATCTCCGTCACTTCCTCTCTATGAGCTTGTGACGTTGAACTTGACCGGACACGCAAGAGAGCGGACGTACACACAGCGTTGCTCTCGTTAACGTTATAAGTTTGACGGTGACCAAGTATGTAAAGTGGCTTACCAAGCGGACATTATACCACCAAGAGAGAGTGAGTTTTAGTACCCAGCTAATTTGATGTTCAGTAAACGTCTGGGATTAGCATATTACAGCAGACTATAGTATTCCCCATCTATCGTTACCAGTTAGCCGAAGCTAGCTAGCTCGGCGCTAATACCTAAAGTAGCTTCGGCTCATGCTTCGATAGCTGCTCTATACTGGACATATCAGTCGATATATAACACAGACCAGAGAACATTTAGATAAGGTCTGTGTCGCTGTAAAAGGAGTAAAGGACACAACTAGTCCTAAGCAGTAGCCTGTGGTACAGAGGGGACCAGCGTGTCTGCAGCAGCTGTCGGCGTGCGCCGTGCAGCACCACGGAGCGGAGCGAGACACTCGGACCACCACAGCGGAGCATCTGGTCTGCAGGAGCAGACTGGTGGCGCCTATTGGACCGGGCAGCGTCTTCCCGCCCTCATCAACACGCAGCGGTCTACTACTCCTCATCACCTCCATCTCTCTCATCCTGCAGAGGGAATTGTTCCTCTGTCACAGTGGTAACCGCGGCAACTTGGCCAGAACACTTTATTAGAACTATTTGGGCGCCCATCTAAATTTAGTAATAGTATTTAATTAGGCTTTGTGTAATGTGATAACAATATTTTGTATGTATCTTTTTCCCCTTTTTTGCTTATATAAAAGCATTATGTTTCAAACAGTTTCCTCGCTCTTTCTAGTTTAGGTGACTCCATTTTAAGTTATTCACTCAGTTGTGTATTTGGTACAATTAGTTTAAGAGTTAAGGCATCCTACCACACCCCCTAAGGTGATAATTATATACAGTCCTCTAAGCTCCCGCACAATTTGGTCACTTCGAGCCGGAGTTAAACCAGATAGGATGTCACAAAAGAGCGAGGTAGGTTCAAAGGGCCCCCCCCCCCCCTTCCCTGAAGGGAAGACACGTGCTCCTAGGGAGCGTAGATTACCCTCCCGACTAGATGACTGTGTCCTGGGTACACCCAGTAGCCCTAGTTCGGAGAGCAATCAGCATATGCTAAACACATCAGCTGACCGGACAGTAGGGGACTTTACAACCCAGACGGCAGGCACACCCCAGCTAGTAGAGGGTGCTGCTGCCACACCACAGTTAGATCAGACGGCAGGCACACCCCAGCTAGTAGAGGGTGCTGCTGCCACACCGCAGTTAGATCAGACTCTGAGAACAGAGTCAGACCCGACTGACACCCCCCAGCGGCCTGAAGAGAAGAAGAGACACCAGGTGGCAGTCTCATGTAGTAAAGACATAACTACCTTCTCGCCACTGGATACCGCCAACCAAGATGAGTATGATGAGCAAGATGAGTCTGAAGAAGAAGAGGAGAGTGACTCCGCTGAAAACGACTCGCAACCTGGAGAGGATATCAATCCCCCAGACAGAGTGGAGCCACGCGGCAGGCAGGACTTCAATCACTTCCAACCGGGAGAGTTCTTCGTAGACACTCGCAGAACTAGTAGGCCCCCCAGCAGAGCACAAAGCAGAGGGAGCGTTACCAGCCAAACAGGATTCATATTCCAATGCATGCAACAACAACGCGAAGATGCGCTCGCAAGAGAGGTTCAACGACGCCAAGATGCGCTCGACAGAGAGAGAAGAGCCGCGGAAGCACTGGAGCGGGAGCGCGATAGAGCGGCAGCCCAGGCCTTGGAGTACACCCGGCTCGCTACCGCCCAACTGCAATCGGCCTCTGCCTCCAGGCAATCATCAAGAGCATCCATTAGGAATGACTCACCCCAGCGCCGCCAGCCTGAAAGGGAGGAGCACCCGGCTACGTATCCCCGACCCCGAAGAAGGGACAAGGCCGACTCCGAAGACCTGGAAAGGCGACTGGCTTGTCTGCATGAGGAATATACGGCACCAAGAGAGGTGCCACCCCGCTCTCAATGTGAGCGGCTACCCGCCACACACAGAGCAACCTCCAGATCCCATCAACATTGGCCCGTAACTGCACCGGCCCCTAGGTACGACCCGCTCCCACAGCGCCCACCAGGGAGCGCCATCCCATTCTTCAAAGACAATTCTAGAAGTCAGTACCATGACATGAGGATGTGTCTGGAGTTCCTCCTGGGCGCCGCCAACCACAGCGAGCAACAGAAGTTCCTCGAGCTGTCTATGCACTGTAGGCTGCCTGCGGCCAAGCTCATATGCACTGCCAACGCATACTCCCCCACCCCCTATACTTCGTCTATCCAGGCCCTGGACGAGCGCTGGGGACGCCCGTGGGACCACATATTGGAGGAGATCCACGAGCTGGGAGAAATGGCAGACATAAAGGACGACCACGCCCTGGACGCATACTCCTTGAAGGTACAGGCTCTGGTGAGCCTCCTGACGTTCCAAGGAGCCGCCGGCCGCACTGAGCTCTATGCAGGCTCCAACGTAGAACGCTTCGTCAGGAAGCTTCCAAAGGAAAGGGAAGAGAGGTTCCGACGGGAACACGAGCGTCTCCACCCCCAACAGCCACTGTCTACCCTGATGGAGCTCTCAGAGTTCCTGAAGTCGGAGATGAGGCACATCCGCCTCCCCAAGCGGGAAGAGCCGAGAGGCAATGGACGCAGTGGACGAGACAAGTCAGACCGAACAGGGCGGCCCGTTAGGGTGCTGACCACCGTACATGAAACCACATCAAAGGAGCACCAAGGGCCCCCGAAAGGCCAACGAGGCTTCTCCTCCCAGAAGAAAGGAGAGAAGAAGACTCCGCCGCCATGCCAGTGCTGCACAGAGGTCCACTGGCTAGACAACTGTCCCGTGTTCAAGGAGAAGACTACAGAGGAAAAGAAACAGTGGATAATAGAGAATAAGCGGTGCTGGAAGTGCGCCCGTGAGCACAGAGCAAAGGACTGCACCCTCAAGGGACCCTGCAGACAGAGCGGGTGCGGGAAGATCCACCTCACGGCCCTCCACGACCTCAACAATAGAGACGACAAGGCTAAGCCTTATGTGGCGGAAGTCCGTGATGAGCCCTCTAGAGAGCTACGCAACTACTACGTGGGCCCCGTGAGAGGCAGCACTCCCCGCGTGCTGTTGAAGATTGTGCCGGTGGTCCTGCGGAACCGCGACAAGACTCTGGAGACCTACGCGGTTATTGACGATGGCTCGGAGCGCACGCTGCTGATGCGTGAGGCTGCCATCGCCCTTGGACTCGTGGGCGACGCAGAGGAGCTGGATCTCCTCACCATCCAACCAGGGCGCACCACTATTCAAGGAGAAAGTGTGGCCCTCACCCTCACACCGGCCGGACGGCCGAAGGAAGTCTTCAAAGTGAGCCGCGTATTCACAGCTGCCGGGTTGTGCCTCTCCAGTTACGGCTACCCGATGGAGTCCCTCATGAAGAGGTACCCACATCTCCGTAATCTGGGGATCAACGCTGCAATGGAGGTGAAGCCCACCCTCCTGCTCGGCTCCGATAATGTGAACCTCACTTTACCCAAGCACATCATCCCGGGTCCACCCGGATGTCCCGTCGCCCTGGAGACTCCGCTAGGCTGGACCCTGCAGGGCCCCATCAGTCTAAGAAATCTGAACGCCCGTCAGACCCACTGCCTCTTCATTGGAGCGGGGCACGAAGACGAGGCATTGCTGGAGAATGTTCAGAGGTTATGGCAGCTGGACATTGCTCCATACAAAAACGAGAAGATACACACTCGCTCCAAAGAAGATAAGGCGGCGATGGATCTTCTCCAAGCCAAGACCAAGCGTGTCTGCGTGCGCGGTGTCCTCAGATACGCCACACCGCTCTTGAGAAGAGAGCCCATGCCGACCTTCAAGGTTCCCCCAGGAGTAGCGAAGCCGTGTCTGCTTAGCACTGAAAGAAGACTCAGCAGAGACCCCGAGACGGCTGCCGCCTACGCCACAGAAATGAGCAAGCTCATAGAGTCTGGACTCGTCAGGAGGCTGAAGCCTGAGGAGGCGGAAAGGAGTACCGAGTCATGGTACCTTCCACACCATAACGTTAAGCACAACGGAAAGAACAGAGTGGTCTTTAATTGCAGCTTTCAAGTGCGCCAGCAGAACCTCAACCGCTATCTCCTGCCCGGTCCGACTCTGACCCCTCCTCTCCTCGGAGTCATGGTGCGCTTCCGACGACAGAAGACCGCCATCAGTGGCGACATCAAACGCATGTTCCATCAGGTGTGTTTGCTCGACGAAGATAAGCCACTCATGAGGTTCTTGTGGAGAGAAAACCCAGACGACCCGGAACCGTCCATCTATCAGTGGGAGGTGCTGCCCTTCGGGACGACCTGCAGCCCGTGTTGCGCCACCTACGCCCTGCAGCTTCATGTCGACGACGGCGCCGCACCCCCCGGAGTCTCCGATGCTGTCCACCACAGTTTCTATGTGGACAACTGCCTCCACAGCGTGGAGACCGCGGAAGAGGCCTACAAGCTGGTGCATGACATACGCACCTTCCTGGCCACCGCTGGCTTTGAGGTCCGCCAGTGGGCCACCAACGACCCTGAGGTCGTCCGAGACCTCCCAGACGAAGCGAAGGCTGACAGCAGCGAGACCTGGCTCTCCCAGTCAAGTGAGGACGCCCAGGAAATGACTCTGGGTCTCCTCTGGCGTTTCAAGTCTGACACCCTGTGTTACCGGCAAAAGAAAATCGAAACTCGCCATTACGTAACCAGGAGGTCGATCTACAGTACTCTGGCGAGTCAATATGACCCGTTGGGTTACATCAACCCCTACACGACTCGTGCCAAGGCTCTGGTCAGCGAGCTGTGGACTGAGGCGAAGGGATGGGATGACCCCCTACCAGAGACACTCGGGGCGAAGTGGAAGAAGTGGGAAGAAGAGCTCCCCACCCTCCAACAGATCGAGTTTCCCAGGAGCTACTTTCCCTCGAGCGTCAGTCTGACCGGCAGCCAGCTCTCCCTTCATGTATTCTGTGACGCGTCTGAGAAGGCATATGGTGCAGTAGCGTACCTGCGCGCGGTGGAGCCCGACGACACAGTCCACGTCTCCTTCATTCTTGCACGCTCAAGAGTTGCACCCAAGAAGCAGCAATCCATTCCCCGGCTGGAGCTCTGCGCAGCTCTAAGTGGAGCCCAGTTGGGAAAGATGCTGAAGGAAGAGCTGCACCTCCCCCTTCACGCGGTGTCGATGTGGTCTGACTCCACAACAGTCATCCAGTGGATCCAGTCGACTTCGTGCAGATATAAAGTATTCGTAGGAACAAGGGTGACAGAGATCCAAGAGCTTGTGGGGATCAGCTGCTGGCGATACGTTTCGACAGATGTCAACCCGGCGGACGTGATCACCAGAGGTGCGACCCTCGAGGAATTGGCACGTCCCAACCTCTACCACCGTGGACCCGACTACCTACGCAAGCCAGAAGAAGACTGGCCTTCTCCTCCGAACTTGGAGAACGCAGAGGTGGAGGTGGAACTTAAGAAGTCCATCTTCTGCGGCCTCACTGGACTCCAAGACCCTTCAAATACTGACGGTCCCAAGGTTGAGGATTGCCAGACCCTAGAAGAGCTCCAAGTACATACCTTCCACCACCGGAACCCCGGTCCCGGAGACCCGACCCCTCTCAGCGCCGACGACTACGCCGCAGCTGAGATCATGTTGCTGCAGAGGGTGCAGCGGGAGGTCTTCCAGATCGAGATGGCGTGCTTGGGACGGAAGATGGAGCTACCAAGAGACAGCAAGCTGAGGCTACTGGCCCCCGAACTGGACGAGAAAGACCTCATACGTGTCGGAGGCCGCCTACGACGGGCTCAGGGCCTCACTGAGGACAGCAAACACCCCATCCTACTCCCCTCGAAGCATCCGGTGACTAACTTGGTGATTCGTCACTATGACACCAAATTGTATCACCCTGGAGCGGAGCGGCTCTTTGCGGAGCTCAGGAGAAGGTTCTGGATACTTCGCGGCCGGGAGGCTGTGCGGCGTTACCAACGGTCATGCACAGACTGCCAGAAGCTCAGAGCCCAACCCATCATGCCACGAATGGCTGACCTCCCATCCTGCCGCCTCCGTCTCCAAGAAGCGCCCTTCCACAACACGGGCATGGACTGCTTCGGGCCCTTCACCATCAAGGCGGAGATCGGGAGAGCAACTGCTAAGAGATGGGGAATCATCTTCAAGTGCCTCACCACGAGAGCCGTCCATCTCGAGGTGCTGGCTGAAATGACAACAGACAGCTTCCTCCAGTCATTCCGTCGATTTACTGGAAGGAGAGGGCGACCCCATACCTTATGGTCTGATCACGGGACGAATTTCAAGGGAGGAGAAGCTGAACTCATCAAGAGTTACCACCAGATGAGTGAGGAGTTGAGGGACGAGCTGGCCTCCCAACAGGTCACCTTCTCCTACAACCCTCCAAATGCACCCCACTTCGGTGGAACGTGGGAGAGAGAGGTCAAGTCAGTAAAGGCTGCTCTAGCAGCCGCGCTCAGAGGACAGGTTCCGAAGGCAGAGGTCTTCAACACCGTGCTGGTGGAGATTGAAGCCATTCTGAATTCCAAGCCACTGGGGTACGTCAGTAGCGACGCGGCCGATCTCGACCCCATAACACCCAACAGCCTTTTGATGGGGCGGCGAGACGCGGCCCTTCCCTTTGCGGTCTACGCCTCCACCGAGATCATCGGCAGAAGACAATGGAGGTATAGTCAGGCTTTAGCCGACCAATTCTGGAAGAGGTTCACCACCGAATATCTCCCATCGCTGCAAGGCCGCCGCAAGTGGATCACTGAAAGAGGCAACCTAGAACCAGGAACCCCAGTCATGATCGTGGATCAGGCGCTTCCCCGAGCCCGCTGGCTCACCGGAGGGGTGAAGAGTGTGGTAAAAGGGCAAGACGGAAGAGTCCGCTCTGCTATCGTGGAGGTCGGAGGAAGAACATACCACAGACCAGTGGCTCGACTGATCCGACTACCCCCGTACTCTGACTCTGACCAGCCTGAGTGACTACTAGACATTCAGCAGACCTCAGTACTGATTAGCGCCGCAAATCAGGGGGCGGCTGTGCTGAAGGGTCTGCAATTAGGTAAAATTAGACCTAAAATAATCCCCCTTTAAGTTAATATGTGGGAGTTAAGTTATTATTTACCACATAATGTTACACTGTCTGCCTATTGATTGCATCTCAGGTTATATGACGGTGCTGCCATCTAGTGGGCCAGAGGTGGTAGTGTTCCCTCGTATCTCCGTCACTTCCTCTCTATGAGCTTGTGACGTTGAACTTGACCGGACACGCAAGAGAGCGGACGTACACACAGCGTTGCTCTCGTTAACGTTATAAGTTTGACGGTGACCAAGTATGTAAAGTGGCTTACCAAGCGGACATTATACCACCAAGAGAGAGTGAGTTTTAGTACCCAGCTAATTTGATGTTTAGTAAACGTCTGGGATTAGCATATTACAGCAGACTATAGTATTCCCCATCTATCGTTACCAGTTAGCCGAAGCTAGCTAGCTCGGCGCTAATACCTAAAGTAGCTTCGGCTCATGCTTCGATAGCTGCTCTATACTGGACATATCAGTCGATATATAACACAGACCAGAGAACATTTAGATAAGGTCTGTGTCGCTGTAAAAGGAGTAAAGGACACAACTAGTCCTAAGCAGTAGCCTGTGGTACAGAGGGGACCAGCGTGTCTGCAGCAGCTGTCGGCGTGCGCCGTGCAGCACCACGGAGCGGAGCGAGACACTCGGACCACCACAGCGGAGCATCTGGTCTGCAGGAGCAGACTGGTGGCGCCTATTGGACCGGGCAGCGTCTTCCCGCCCTCATCAACACGCAGCGGTCTACTACTCCTCATCACCTCCATCTCTCTCATCCTGCAGAGGGAATTGTTCCTCTGTCACAGTGGTAACCGCGGCAACTTGGCCAGAACACTTTATTAGAACTATTTGGGCGCCCATCTAAATTTAGTAATAGTATTTAATTAGGCTTTGTGTAATGTGATAACAATATTTTGTATGTATCTTTTTCCCCTTTTTTGCTTATATAAAAGCATTATGTTTCAAACAGTTTCCTCGCTCTTTCTAGTTTAGGTGACTCCATTTTAAGTTATTCACTCAGTTGTGTATTTGGTACAATTAGTTTAAGAGTTAAGGCATCCTACCACACCCCCTAAGGTGATAATTATATACAGTCCTCTAAGCTCCCGCACAAACATGGTTTGATCCCCAAGCATTAGTATCCTGGAGAAATTTAGAAGAAAATATAGTAGCTCCACATAGGCTGAAGGGCATAGTATACACCAAATTACCAATTAAGCAATGCGAACGGAAATTTGGCCCCATAATCACTCATGCGATCCGGATATGGCGCGAAACACAAAAAAAATATTCTACCCCACATAAATGGCATAATCATACTCCCTTATTCAATAACAATGCACTCTTGATTGGAAAACAACCTATAAGATTCCCTAGATGGGAAAAGCAAGGCATACACTCATTAGGAGACGTTTTCAACAAACAGGGTTTTTGTAGTTTCAATGAAATATACGCAAAAAATTTAATCTCACCAAGTCCACATATTATTTTTACGCACAGTTATTGGCATGTTTGAAGGCTCACGGTGTTCCATTAAATATACCAATTGTACACCACAGATACCACACATTTTTCTATGAAAGAGAGACATCGAGAGGTTTTGTATCAGATCTTTATCATCAATTACTAACGGCCTCGTATGAAACCCTCCATCTAGACTTAGTCTGGAGGAGGGATATACCAGACCTGGAGACAGACTTTGACTGGCAAGAGGCCTGGGCAAATGTACGACTTGCATCAAGGAACCCGGACCATCAACAAATCAATCTTAACTATATTCACAGGACATACTTAACTCCATAAGACTGAACAAAATGGGTCTTAAACAAGACTCCAAATGCTCCCTATGTATAAATGGGGACGAAGGGACATTTATGCACATGTACTGGGACTGCCCACCAGTTAAGATATTTTGGAAAGAAGTGACCCAGCAATTAGCAAATCTCTTAACTCTGGATATACCTGTACACCCCTCTGTATTACTGCTAAATGATGTCTTTGAGCATGCAGTACCTCCACAGCTAAAGAGATTGGTTTTATCCGGTATCACAGTGGCTAAAAAGCTGATAGCATCACGATGGTTTCAACCGGAAAAAATGTGCCGGAAGGTCTGGACTCTTACATATCTCGATGTGATTTATCAAGAAATATCTACAGCAAGAATTTTGGGTCTCAATGAATCCAAAATGACATTGTGGTTAGAAGTGGTGGAGAGAATAAAAGCTAGCATATAATGGTAGTGTCTGGTTAGGAACAAGTTATAATGGTTGGATTATCCAATGGGGGGTCCGGGAGGGGGGGGGGTTCGAGCTGGAGCATATGTATGTAGGTTTTTAGATAACAGGTATTAGGAGTATATCCTGTATAAGACATTTGACTAAATGGTAATTTCATTGGATATGCACTGTGAATTAATGCTTGTATATCTTATTGTGTGTTGTCATGTTTGTTTATATGTCTGTTTAAAAAATAATAAAAAAATAAAATACAAAAAAAGGAACCGGACGGTCCAGATCCACATGAGCTGGTTTCAGACGGTCCACTGAAATGTGGTCCGGTTTCCCTCCTATTTAGACTACAAATGACTTGTCCCCTGTTTCCAGAATACGAAAAGGCCCCTCATAAGGTGGCCGGAGTGGTGACCGATGGGCATCATGGCGGACAAAGACGTACTTTGCTGTATGGAGATCAGGTGGAATATAAGCCTGGGGCACAATGTGCTGTGACATAGGCACCGGCCTAAATACCTTGGCATTGTCCAGGAAAACAGACCATTGCTGGCCAGCAGACCAAGGTGTTGTGGTGTTGGGTATGAAATCCCCGGGGACTCGCAATGGCTGCCCATAAACCAGTTCGGCTGAGGAGGACTGAAAATCTTCCTTAGGGGCTGATCGGAGGCCCAGCATGACCCACGGAAGTCTGTCAACCCACCCATTGTCCCGGAGACTGGCCCTGAATGCGGCCTTCATTGACCTATGAAACCTCTCGCACAGTCCATTGGCTTGAGCGTGATAAGCTGTTGTGCGGTGCAGCTTCACCCCGAGACCCTGGGCCACAGCATTCCAGAGCTTGGATGTGAACTGAGGCCCTCGGTCGGAGGTTATGTCCGATGGAGCACCAAAACGGGCAACCCAGGTGCAGATGAATGCTCGTGCAATGTCGGCAGATGTAGTCGAAGACAGTGGAACGGCCTCTGGCCAACGAGTCGGCCTGTCAATCATGGTAAGGAGGTGGGTGCAACCGTGTAATGGTGGCATTGGCCCAACCAAGTCTATGTGTACATGATCAAACCGCCTTTCAGGCACATTGAAAGGGGTTAGTGGGGCCTTGGTGTGGCGGTGCACACTCGTTGACACTCCAGATAAGCATTAGCCCAATTTCGAACATCCTTTTTAAGACCGTGCCAGACCAACTTGGCTGCCACCAACTGCTGACACAGTTTCCTGCCCGGGTGAGAAAGGCAGTGAAGGGCGCCGAAAACCCGCCTCCTCCAAGCGGCAGGGACAACAGGGCGAGGCTGCCCAAGTGAAATGTCACAGAAGCGTGGAACCAGTGTCATTAAAAGCGATGTCCACCAACTGAAGACCTGTATCAGTGGTCCTACATGCCAGGACGTCCTTGTCAGAAAGCTGATCGGCTGCCATCTGTGCATAATCAATCCCGAGGTGGACCGTACTGATGATAGCATGAGAGAGGCAGTTGGCGACACGGTTGTTGTTCCCGGCAACATGTTGGATGTCTGTTGTAAACTCCGAGATGGAGGACAACTGGCGTTGCTGGTGAGTGGACCATGGCTCTGAGATCTTGGCCATAGCAAAGGTCAGCGGTTTGTGATAGACAAATGCTGTGAATGGTCGGCCCTCCAACAGGAAACGGAAATGTCGTACCGCAAGATAGAGGCTGAGGAGCTCCCGGTCGAAGGTGCTGTAATTGTGCTCACTGGCTCTGAGCTGCCGACTAAAAAAGGCGAGGGGTTGCCAGTGACCATCGACTAGCTGCTCATACACCACCCCAACAACATAATCCGATGTGTCGGTTGTGAGAGCGATCGGCGCCTCAGGTAATGGGTGCGCCAACATGCTTGCTTGGTGTTTTTAAAAGCTCCATTGGTGTTTTTAAAAGCTCCATCCATCTCCTCTGTCCAAGTGAGAGTGAGCTTAGCAGGTTTGCCCTTGAGTGCCTCGTAGAGGGGCTGCATGAGCTGGGCTGTGCTAGGCACAAAGCGATGGTAAAAATTCAACATACCCAA
This sequence comes from Notolepis coatsorum, assembly GCF_963971535.1. Classification (NCBI taxonomy): domain Eukaryota; kingdom Metazoa; phylum Chordata; class Actinopteri; order Aulopiformes; family Paralepididae; genus Notolepis; species Notolepis coatsorum. The sequence continues at coordinate 295,932,432 of NC_140165.1, forward strand.
AAATTCCTGTAGTGCCCGGACGGTGGGGGGCTGCGGAAACTCGCTCACAGCCTGCACTTTTGATGGTAGAGGCACTGCCCCATCCTTTGTGATGCGGGAAATCAATTATGTGTAGTCCAAACTGGCACTTTGCTGGGTTAATAATCAAGCCATGCTGACTCAGGCACTCAAAAAGTGTGCAGAGGTGAACCATGTGTTCAGCCCTGGAGGAGCTGGCGATGAGGATGTCATCTAAGTAAGTAAATAGGAAAGACAGGTCCCTTAACACACTGTCCATGAGGCGCTGAAATGCTTAGGCAGCGTTCTTGAGACCAAAAGGCATGCAGAGGAACTCAAAGAGCCCAAAAGGACTGATTACCACGGTCTTGGAAATGTCCTGTGACTGCACCGGCACCTGGTGATAACCACGAACCAGGTCAACCTTAGAAAATATGAGGTGAGGTGGTGAGCCTTCTTGACCAGTGACGAGGTGGTGAGCCTTCTTGACCAGTGACGAGGTGGTGAGCCTTCTTGACCAGTGACGAGGTGGTGAGCCTTCTTGACCAGTGACAAGGTGTTGAGGGTCCAAGAGAGGTCCTTGGAGATGTGGACTCCCAGGAATTTTAAGCTGGAGACCTGCTCGACCTCTGTGATATGGACAAGGCATGCACATGTCTTCCTGAAGTCCACAATGAGGATTATCAGGATTATTCAAAAGTAGTTATGGATAATGTGGTTTATTTGTAGACTAATGTTTCATCCAATTTACAGAAAACATACTATATCGTGATATATATTGTTACAGAGATATGACATTTCCCATAGCGTGATATAAGATTGTATCCACAAGGTGACACATAAATCTGTCATAACCTGAGACTAAAGGGCCTTTAGTCCTGGACTAAATTAAACTGACCTTAACCAGAGCCATGACGTAACCACTCCTGCTCCAGAAACTGTTGACTAACTGGTGCTCGAAACAAATGGTTTATGTCTAGAACGTACGGTTATGTATATAACCATAGTTATATGAGTATAGTGATGCTCAGCGTCATAGTGCAAATACTCCACCTCAGTACTTGCGCACTGAATAAAAACTCACAATGTACCTTTACATACCAACATCTGTCTGACCACACCCCCATCCGCTACCTACATAAGCAGGGGTGTGGCCATGCCCTCATCTCCTTCCCAATCTTTCACCACAAGGCAAGATCAAAGGGCCGCAGGGGAGTCCTGACGCTGAGCATCACTATACTCATATAACTATGGTTATATACATAACCGTACGTTATATTATCGTATAGCTCTGCTCAGCGTCATAGTGCAACACAGGAGCTGAGCAGAGCTGAGCTCGACAAATGTACCCCACTGAGGCCCCCCACAACCATCAGCACCGGGGAGGACCCGAGCCCCCCCGACCCTCCCTATTGGAGGACGGGAGGGAGACGGATCCGACTGCGCGAAGAGGAGCTTGAGCAACTCAACACACAGGGTGAGCATACCGTGGGGCGTACCCACGACTACACAAACGCACAACCCGCATGCCACTAGGAAACGAACGGAAAAAGGAACAAACCCCCGTTACCACCCCTAAAATCACGGGGTCAAGAGCAAAGCCCAACCCTGTGGCAAGGCCGTAGCAGCAGAGCGCGAAGGAGGACCCAGACCCAGAAGGGACAGGACCCCCCCGGAAAAAGGGGGCCTGGAGAGGCCAATGACGCCACAGCATCGAGACCTCACCAGGCGGTCACTAGTGACACCGCCCCCCACATCGCCAGCGTATTCGGACAGGGCCCATCCAAGAGCAGGCCCTTCCCCCCAATAGCACGCCGCCTGGCTCACTGACCCTGGTATACTCAGGCAGTGACCCATCCAAGCACAACCCAGGCCTGAACCTATACCGTCTCCGAAATCGAACGAGATCGGGCGTGTTCAGGGTGGCATGGCTGTAAACTCGAAGCACTCAATGTAGGCTACAGCGGGAGCAGGCAGTGCACCGGGGAGATGACCTCCAGAAGAGGTCGATCCCTCAATCCAGGCAGCAGGCACTTGACCTGAGCCTGGAGCACTGCGGACTAGACAGGCGCCAAAGGGGTCAGCTGAAACAGCACCCCGGCGGAAGTGGCGTATGCTGGCATTGTTGTGCACCATGTCACAGCCTCCACAAAAACCCCCCAACTCTCTAGAGGGGTCGAGGCAGAGAAGGCAGACACGATTGGCAGACGTCATGAAACGTGCAGGGGCACACTCAAGCGGTTAACCCGGGAGTTGACTCCGCTCCAACACACCATGGAACCAACCACCCCCTTGGTTCAAACATGAGGTGGTTGTTCTTATAACCCCTCAGGAAAAAACTGAGTGTTTCAGTTTTCAAAAAGGGGTTATCCCAGGCCTACGGGTCGATGAAACAATTTCAGACCGGGCCCGGCGGACCGGGACGTACACAGGGATGCCAGAGGAGTTCCATAAGAATCACCTCAACAGCCCCCTCCCAGCCATGCTTAAGCAGGAGAAGAGAGGGGCGAAAAGAATGGAGAAGGACCACAACCACGAACATCTCCATAACATCAAACCCTGCAACACCCGGGCTGACCGGGCATTTTTCCCCCCGAAAAAAGCACAAGTCCCTCAGGGTACCAGAACAGCAGATCTGCATCCCCGGCGGACAACGGTTAACTGACCTGGACCGGCGCGACCAGAATCAGTCCCGTGCCCTAATCACGCCAACATCCCCAACACTAGGAGGGGGGTAGGTACGCGTGTCGATCCAAAACATTATAGAGGGCGCCACCGAGACGGGCCCTTTCGTACCGCGCTCGGTGGCCCACCCCAAGGGCGTGAGACCCCTCTACCTATGCTTTGATCTATTCCGTTAACATCCCCCAGATATGAACGAGAATTCGTTGAGACAAAACCTAGTAAACTGGCACTCGGAAGAGACAAACTCCATCCCAGTTGCCCCATAAAAACGCCGTTTCAATGATGAGCAATCAAGGCGTGCAAGCCCATGCGTGATCCCTATCAGAAGCACCCAGGGCCAGCACTATGTACATGTCGAGACCCAAAACACATCAATGGATAGTCTTAACAAGACACCAGATACCGTTCCTCCAAGCCGCCTGGGAGAACGACAAGAAGCAGCTTTTTTAATTTTTTATTTTTTACCGAAAAAAGAAAAAATACGGACATGGGTCCCATGCGACGCGGCTGAGGGAAAGCACCACCCCGTCAACCATACTTCATAAGAGGGGACGGGGAGCGACGTACCCCTATGACGGGGGGAAACTCAACAGACCTTTAAGGTGAGGAGTCAGGGAAACCCTAAACAATACCCCGTCCACCTACTCCAAAAAGGAGAGGACGGGGAACCCCCAGAGAGACTTCCCACGTGAGCAATAGATTGAAAAGACATATTGCAACATTGAGCTATGTAACAATTGGATTAGGACTCTCCGAGGAGGAGGCTCTGAAACTCTGAGGAGGCTCCCTCACTGAGAGGGAGACTCTAACTCACCGAGGAGGCTCTGAACTCCCAAAGGAGAAGACTCTGAAACACCCTGAGGAGGAGGCTCTGACCCAATACACACACTACCAGTAGGGAGCAGAGCAGAAGAACAAACGTCTCTACTGCGTTGCATCACCCACCAAGCTCAATACACATACAACAGAGCAGAACTTCTTTTTAAGTTCTACTCACCTTGACAATCTGAGGAGGAGGCTCTGAAACTCTGAGGAGGCTCCCTCACTGGGAGGGAGGGTCTGAACTCACAGGAGGCTCTGAAACTCCCTGAGGAGGAGGCTCTGAACTCCCTGAGGAGGAGGCTCTGAAACTCCCTGTAACAGAGGTCCATAACATGAAGCCTGAATAACCCACGAAGTCTTACCTATAGAAACGTGCCCAGTGACGTACTCTATGGCGGGGGAATTTCCATGGTCCACCGCCCAATATGGCGTGGGACCAGGAAACTCCCCCCCCCCCCCCCCTACCCTGTAACGTGCTGATCCAGCAACGTGACAGGAAGCCCGAAGGACAGGGGGTTTTAACCCCTGACCAATCAGAAAAAGGGGAGGAAGGTTTACCAGTTCACCCCTTTATGACCCCTCACCCCTGATACGATGTAATGACAAAGTAGAGCCATGACACCAGTCATAGCATGCTACATGAAGCGTTTAACAGCTTCACATAGACTCATGTGCGAAACCTGCCATCTGATTTTTACAAAGAAAAACACAGACCCAGAGAGGGCCCCTTTAAGAGCCCCGGTACCAAACTTACACATGTGACTTCTGTAGGCCAACACCTAACCCAGTTGTAGATCTTAACGACACACACAACCCTTCATCACAACAAAAAAGGCAAAAGTACACTCTCACTACCGTAAGAGGAACGCCGTTTTTCATAACGAGAGAAGACATAAGTCCTCGATTATGTATTGGCCACAGGCCTTGCTAAGTCACATGATAGCGACCAAAACAATCTTTTCCCTAGGAAAAAATCGTTTTCTCAAGCAGGAGCACAACCCCAGCAGAAGCTGAGGGATTACACCGTATCCCCACAAACATAGTGAAACAATATATTGTAAACAAAACATGTTTGAGAGGAGGGGGGAAAGCCCCAGGGAAACCGGGGGGAAATCACCCCTCCCCACCTTACCCTTGATACGACCAGGTTGAACAGGTACTGCCCTGTTAATATGTGAACACGCTACCTGTTTATTGTCATCACAGGCTGAGAGAAGGACTCACCCCTCGATCATATGTCACTGAGCATAGCTTTGCAGGGTTAGAAACCCAACTAGTTGTGAGCTCAACCACGTTAACTAACGTTACATGAACACACAATCTCATCACAACCAAACCAGTACATTTTTACTTACAACGCCGATTTTCTAGGTAGAGAGAAACTATACCAGCGATAAGACAATTCACACACAACACATGTCGTATCCCCAATGTAGTGCAGCAACATACGTTTTGGAAAACATCATTATTACAAAACATTTAGAAGGGAAGGAAAGAAGAGGCGTTAAGCATCCAGAAGGACGCCTACCTACACCCTGAGCGCAGGCTGAGAGGACTGCAAACACTGGTTAACGGCGACAGCCGGAGTCGAACCCGGTGTCTCTTGCGTTGGTGACGAGGGCAATGTCCGCTGCGCCACCCAGCCGCTACGTTCTCCATGTTGACGAAGTCCTCGCTGGCAGGGCACACGGTGTAGGGTCGACTAACATCCTCTGTCAAAGATGACGTCGTATTCAGAGTGTTAAGGCTTGTTATTCTCACGGCAATGTTCAACAGTGTAGCATTAAGCTAACAGCCAACTCAGGCCGACTGATAGCAACAAGCTAACGTTCCTAGCCTAGTGAACGCAACGAGCTAGAGCCGCAGCTAACAGCTAACTGGCTAACAGGTAGGCCACCCAGCTAGCACGCAAGCTAAGCAGCTATCACCTGAACTGTACACAAGAACATAATAAGCCACACTTCAGACATCCTAAGAGAGAAGAGAAAAAGAAAAGTCAACACAGTTTTCAGAACGGTGATTTAACAGACATACAGCGGAGTCGGCACAATTCCCTTATGGGCTGCAGCCGACTTGAGCGTGGATCTTCCGATAACGAAGATCCAAACCCACTTTTCCTCGTGTTTAGGGTTTACTTTTCAATTTGAAAGATGGGGCCTTCACGGGACAGAGAAGAAATCCGCTCGTCCAGAGACCCCGGGTTTTAACCACAGATCTCGGTCACGGCCCACTAGATTGACTACCGTGGGCTTCAAACCAGAACCCTCCCTTCGCCGCCTAAGAGGCCGAACAAAGGATACTAGTCTGGGGCCGGCTTTCGTAAATTGTGCAGCTAATCCCCCCATAGCAACACAACTGGCACCCGCGTAGCAAAATCATCACTCACCCAGAGGAAGCTAGCTTCTCACAATAGCCGATGCCCCTCCTGCACAGTCCAGCTGTAGAACCGGAGGTTCAATACCCATCCAGCCGCAGCATGGAGGACTACAGGTGGGGATTAGACCAGCGACACGAGCCCCTAATACGAAAAAGCCGGTGGAGGTCAGAATGATCATCATCTTCCAGACACCCCAGTGACGAAGACATTCTCGCCGTATTTTCTCAAAAATAGTGAGAGAGAAAACAAAGATATAATGTCAACGTATCTCCTTGCTCTTCTGTTCTCCTTTCTTCAGTCTAAACAACCTTGCTCAAGTGTTTGGTATACAGGCACTTCCTTGTGGTGAAAGTGAAGAAGGAGATGAGGGCATGGCCACACCCCTGCTTATGTAGGTAGTGGATGGGGGTGTGGTCAGACAGATGTTGGTATGTAAAGGTACATTGTGAGTTTTTATTCAGTGCGCAAGTACTGAGGTGGAGTATTTGCACTATGACGCTGAGCAGAGCTATACGATAATATAACTGTAGACGACTCTGACTACACTGTGTTCATAAACTATAAAACCCAGATGCATACCATTATAAACCTCTTGCATGGAAATTAAAGCTGAATAAAATCACAATCTCTCCTTCCTCTGACACTCTTCTTCATCCAGATAGCTGTCCTGTCAGGCCTGAGAAGAAACCAAGAGGCTTGGATGGAAGAAAACGTCTCTGCTGTGACCAGTGTGGGAAAAGCTTCAGTTCAAAGATGAATCTCAATAAACACCAGCACATTCACACAGGAGAGAAACTATATTCCTGTGACCAGTGTGAGAAGAGTTTCAGTTCAAAGATGAATCTCAATAAACACCAACGCATTCACACCGGAAAGAAGCCCTACTCCTGTGACCAGTGTGGGGAGAGCTTTAGTCATCGGAGTAATCTGCAAAGACACCGAGAATTCACACAGGAGAGAAGCCCTACTTGTGTTACCAGTGTGGGAAGAGCTTTAGTTGTCTGAGTAATCTACAAAGACACCAGAGAATTCACACAGGAGAGAAGCCCTACTCCTGTGACCAGTGTGGGAAGAGCTTTTGTCATCCGAATAGTCTGCAATCACACCAGAGAATTCACACAGGATGGAAGCCCTACTTTTGTGACCAGTGTGGGAAGAGTTTTAAATCAACTGAGTAATCTGCAATCACACCAGATAATTCACAGAGGAGAGAATAATCCCTACTCCTGTGACCAGTGTGGGAAGAGCTTTAGTAACCGGAGTAATCTGCAAAAACACCAGAGAATTCACACAGGTGAAAAGCCCTACTCCTGTGACCAGTGTGGGAAGAGCTTTAGTCACCGGAGTAATCTGCAAAAACACCAGAGAATTCACACAGGAGAGAAGCCCTACTGCTGTGACCACTGTGGGAAGAGCTTTAGGACATGTTCACATCTTCACATCAGCAAATCCACACAAAGCCACATCATTGTGGTTTGTGTGATAAGAGATTCAGTACATTAGGATATTTGAGTAAACATGAGAAAATTCACTTGGGAGAGAAGATTCAGTGAAATGTAAAACATGTCAATTCACCTGCACATTCTTAGAGGAGAGAAACCGTACTGCTGTAGCCAGTGTTAGAAGAGTTCCAGTCATAATGAATGTGTGGCCCAGTGTTGAAAACGCTTCAGTACGTCATTACAGCTATCAGTCCATCAACAATCATAAGAATAATAGTGGTAGTAATATTGTACTGTTCTTTTTAAATTAAAAACTACTACAAGACCTTTTGACCTGCACAGAAGCCTTTGTGAGAGAGAAGCAGTACAGTTGTGTTTCTGTCGCTCTGAGGAGTGAAACAGGCGGTGTGGATGTTCCTGGGACAATATCATTGGTATAATAGTGAACACACATTGTTCTAGTGTTTTAAATACACTAGGCCAATCACATCTCTTACTAAGCCCCCCCCCCTTCTCTCTCACCTGTTTCACGTGTAGTCAAGTCAAGTCAAGAGTTTTATTTGTCACGGCATACAAGTATACAATGAAATGCGGGTGGTCTTGCCCGCAATGATGTGCAATACAGTGGTACAACATGTAATAGAATCCAATAAAAAACAACATTGTGCAATAAACAGGTAACAGGTAACAGGTAACATGGTGGGACATCTCGGTATCTGTACATAGTTATTTACAGGGCATATAGGACATGCTAGGTAGCTTAGGTAGTGCAATACACTGTTACTGTTGTTATACTAATTTAAAGTGACCTTTCCTTTTTGGCCATAAGTGTGGGCGTGTGCGGCATGAGTGTGTGTCTGCTCATGTTAAAGTGTTAAAGTGGCTGCTAGTGTGTGAGCGTGCACAGCGTGCGTGTCGTGTGTGTGCTCATGTGTGCTTGTCTGTGGATAGATCAGTGTTCTGTGGCACTCAGTGTTCATTGTTCAAGGCTCTGATGGCCTGGGGGAAGAAGCTGAGCCTCTCTGTCCTAGTAGCTGGGGTTCGCAGGCGTCTGCCTGACCTCAGCAGCTGGAACAGGCTGTTATTGGGGTGGTGGGGGTCTTTCATTATCCTGCAGGCTCTGGATTTGCACCTCTTGTTGTATAGAACCTGCAGGGGAGGTAGTGCAATACCCGTGGTACGCTCGGCTGAGCGCCCCACTCTCTGTAGGGCCTTCTTGTCCTGTGCCGTGCTGTTTCCATACCAGGCAGTGATGTTTCCAGTCAAGATGATCTCTACAGCTCCGGAGTAGAAGGACTGGAGTATCTTCCCCGATACTCTGAACTAAGAACTAAGAACAGATACTACGAACAGATGCCGCTCAGAGCAGGACAAAAATGGATAAACAGAAGAAGCGTAAGGGGGGTGCGGAGAAATTGCGTGAAATCTAGAGGCGGATGTACTAAAACTAAAAACAAATGTTTTCTGCAGCTTCAACGTCGTCATCCACAGTAGTGCAGCAACAGCCTCAGGTGGCCCACTGCCAGCATGTGAGTGTAACGGAGGTACCGCAGTATATCCACAGTCACGATGGTACAAGTAGTTCAGTGGCTGTGGATGGTAAGCGGTACTGCAAGTAAACTCACTCCCCAGAGGCATCCAGACCCGGAAGCAAGAAGTGAATTCACCTCTTGGTATAGTGGTCTGTGATGCCGCCCGCAACGCGGGAGTCCGGGGTTCAACTCCCACTCAGGGCGATCCCTTAACAGGGGTCGAATCAACAAAACACAACGCAAGTAAGATCACACCGGCTACATGAGCTTGACATGGCTTTACACCTGGGTAAAACAGAGTCCATTCTTTTTGGTTCAAATAACAAACTCAGCAAGGCCAAAGGCTTCTCTGTTACAGTGGGTGACAATATTGTCACAAGGAAAGATGAAATTACATACCGGGGCTCCATCCTAAAGCGATTCTTTCCTGTGACAAAATGGCAACCAATGTAATCAAAAAAGTCAACCAACGAACAAGATTCTTGTACCGGATCTCCATTCTGGTAAGCAAGAATACCCTGAAGACTCTAACAGGAGCACTCATTCAAGGGTACTACGACTATGCTTGCACCTCATGGTACCAAAGCACCTCAAAGGCAATAAAAACAAGACTACAAACATCCCAAAACAAACTAGTCAGTCAATTTTCAATCAATCAATCAATCAATCAATCAATCAATCAATCAATCAATCAATCAATCAATCAATCAATCAATCAATGGCTAGGTTTGAATTGCTCCAGCCTTCCTGATACGGATCAAGTCTTCAGCAGTGGAGACATGGAGGCTGCTGTTCTTAATACCATTCTGGGCTGTAAATCCATGCTCACACTGAGCGGAGGAGATTGGCATCACAAGCAGTATTTCAGCCAAGTGCAGGAAGTTCTGAAATAAAAGTAACTAGGAGTAAAACTCAATAAATGTATTCTTTAGAGTACACACGACTTTGTAAATTCTGAAGAATATTAAATATTCCCCACAAACCTCTGTGTCTGCAGTGCCACAGCCCTAGGTTTGACTTGTCTGCGAAAGTGGTCCTGATGAGGGTCTTCAGCTGCTGCCATTCCTGAAGGACCTGCTCCGACTGGCATCCACCACTAGATGTCAATAGAGATACAGGGAGAGAGATTGGGGGAGGTATAATAAGGTATGGGAATATTTAGACGTGAGAATTATGTGAAATTAAAACATTGAACATGAACATTGAACATGTTATAATCTTAGTCATACCGCTATACTAAAATGAGAATTAGCAATATTGCCCGATCTACTCACTTTCTGAGAAGTTCTCCAAAATGTTGGAGAAGAGACTGAACCTCTCAAGTTTCAAGTTTCAAGTTTCTTTAATAGTTGTCATACAGAAGTACAGAATACTTTCATACAAAATGCTTCTTACTGTTACGCTCCAGAGACTGTGCTAGACAAGATAGTATCAAATAACATAGTATAGCATATAATTTAGAAGAAGAAAATGAGGTCACAGTGTTCGGTATAGACATATGTACAATGTTCTGAGTTACCATATAATATACAATACTATGCAGTGTACTAATGTACAGTACTATATAGTGCAAAGCAGAAATGGGATGAGGTACAATTTAGGTACAATTTACAGTAAGGTGTACGAGTTGTAGTGCAATCCTTCATCAATAAATATAAAGTGTGGGGAGTGGGTGCTACAGTGTGTTTGTTTAAAGTGGGTGTGTGCTATAAAGTGTGTGGAGTGGGTGCTACAGTGTGTTTGTTTAAAGTGAGTGTGTGCGTGTGGATGTGTGTGCTATGTGCGTTTGGTGGTTGTTGTTGTGTAGTGTTCATTGTTCGTTTAGCAGCCTGATGGCCTGGGGATAGAAGCTTCTTCTGAGTCTTTCTGTGCTCGCCTTGAGACTCCGGTATCGCTTGCCTGACCGCAGCAGTTCAAAGAGGCAGTTGTTCGGGTGACTGGAGTCTTTAATGATTCTCTTAGCCTTGCCCTTGCAACGCTTGTTGTAAATGTTCTGGAGGGTGGGGAGCCCCCCTCCAATTGTGCGTTCGGCTGAACGTGTCACTCTTTGTAGTCTGCTACGGTCTTGTGCAGTGCTATTCCCAAACCAGGAGGTGATGTTGCCAGTCAAGATGCTCTCTATTGTACATGAGTAGAAGTTCCTAAGGATCTTCTGACTGACTTGGAACTTCCTTAGGTGCCTGAGGAAGTAGAGGCGTTGTCGTGCCTTCTTCACAACACTGTCAATGTGTGTGGTCCATGTCAAGTCCTCGGATATGTAGGCTCCGAGGTACTTAAAGCTGTTGACTCTCTCAACCGGTGCCCCGTCGATGCTGAGGGGGCTGTAGTCCTTGACCCCCGACCTGCCGTGCCATAGTCCAGTAGTGCAGCTTGACTCTCTGGCCATGCATCATGGTTGAATATTCTGAAGCTGTCGACTACACCTTCCCCTGACTGACTCATCAAGCAGCTGAAGCGTGATCTCATCTCTTCTACTCCAACAGCTGCTGCTGCCACATGCAGATGACTGAAACGCCATCAGTCAAGGGAACTTGCCCTTTCAGCTCCATGCCCTGAAAAGCATGTTAACACCAAAATTTACATTTTAATTTTCTAAATATGTTCTCTTATTTGCTATTGTATCACACCTGAAAGGTAACACTCTCTCCCTCAGGCTGACTGCTCAGAAACTTCTCTAACATCCCTCCTGGCTTATGCCTCAACTTCATCCCTTCCAGTCCAGACACTGTTCTCTGCAGCTCAACAGAAGCCTTGGGTTAGGAGTAGGATCAACAGAAGCCTTGGGTTAGGATCAACAGAAGCCTTGGGTTAGGATCAACAGACGCCTTGGGTTGGGATCAACAGAAGCCTTGGGTTAGGGGTAGGATCAACAGACGCCTTTGGTTAGGATCAACAGGAGCCTTGGGTTAGGGTTAGGATCAACAGACGCCTTGGGTTAGGGGTAGGATCAACAGACGCCTTGGGGTAGGATCAACAAAAGCCATGGGTTAGGGGTAGGGTTAGGGTTAGCTACTTGGGTAGGATCAAGTAATTTGTCTGAAGGATCCGGCTAAGGCTCCCTAGTTCTGCAAAAATGTCAGCCATGAAGTGGCTGAAGGCGCAGAACTCTGCACGTTCCATCTCACACTTGATCTAAAACATAATTTCAGAGATTGCAGCAAATTACATTATTTCTAGGAACAACATGGTTAAGAAAAGATTCAGCAACCCGAAGCTTTATTTATAAATATATTACCTTCTTAGCCCTTCCTTTCACCTCAGCAGAGGGAGAGGATGCAGACAGGTTTCTTAGTCCTTCATCGCCTCAGCAGAGGGAGAGGATGCAGACAGGTTTCTTAGTCCTTCATCGCCTCAGCAGAGGGAGAGGATGCAGACAGGTTTCTTAGCCCTTCATCACCTCAGCAGAGGGAGAGGATGCAGACAGGTTTCTTAGCCCTTCATCACCTCAGCAGAGGGAGAGGATGCACAGGGTTCTTAGTCCTTCATCGCCTCAGCAGAGGGAGAGGATGCACAGGGTTCTTAGTCCTTCATCGCCTCAGCAGAGGGAGAGGATGCACAGGGTTCTTAGTCCTTCATCACCTCAGCAGATGGAGAGGATGCACAGGTTTCTTAGTCCTTCATCGCCTCAGCAGAGGGAGAGGATGCACAGGTTTCTTAGTCCTTCATCACCTCAGCAGAGGGAGAGGATGCACAGGTTTCTTAGCCCTTCATCACCTCAGCAGAGGGAGAGGATGCAGACAGGTGGCTCATGTGCTGCAGGTTGTTAATCCTGTCCAACTGCTTTGAGAAGCTCAACAGGAGGAATCCAGCGTGTGCCTTTGACGCTGGAAGGGTTACTGATGTTGACTCCCAGCATGTTGCCTGCAGCTCCCTCTGAGATGTTGGGCTATAGTGGTACGTTTTCCACAGCAGGTGGAGGAGATCATAAAGTTTAGCTACCATTGGCTCCTTTTTTTGGACTGTCAACGGCCAATTCCAATCGAAATGAATGACACTGTGTAAAAGTAGGTTTGATTAAAAAAAAAGTGGTGTGGCGCTTCAAAGTCTGAATGTTTCTATAATACAATTTACCATTTAGTTATTTAGCCTGATTAGGGAGGACAGAAATATTACTGTTCTGACGAGGATGACTTAACAAAATCGCAATCATGAAATTATACCAATTCTTGATTTTATGTATATTGGATCACATTCAGTGTATTTCTATTAACCCTTTCACTGCCGCACTACCAAAACGGTTAACCCTTTCACTGTGACAATTCACAGAAGGTTAACCCTTTCACTGCCACACAACAGCCGGTTAACCCTTTCACTGCCACACGACAGAAATGGATTTATAGACACATTTATAAATGGCTGCATTTATATAAATGGTAAATGGCTGCATTTATATAGCGCTTATATGATATCCAAAGTGCTTTACAATGGGAGCATGTCTATGTTCCCCGGTCCAATGTTCCCCGATTGATTGATTGAAAATTTTAGACCACCAGCCCTGATTCCAAACTCTAACCTTAACCAACTTCGAAAGAGGGCCTAAGCTTAACCAGTTCGAAACAAGGCGGACATTAATAATTAATAAAATAATAAAAATTTATAAAATTTTCAATCAATTAATCAATCAACCGGGGAACATAGGACCCGGGGAACAATTTACTGATTGGAAAGTTCAAGCCTGGACAATTAGCGTGACACGCGACAGCTCTTCCAATTCGTACGCAATGTTCTACCGGCAGCAAAAAAAAGTTCGTCTCAGCCTCTGCGTTATATTATGATATGCAAATGTCATTGTAGTGCTGTCAGTGTCAGACCTGGATACGGGTTGTCTTTTCCCTTTATTTTCTTCTGAGTGCTTAGTTTACATATTAAAATCACAGCGATTTTCTTCTGGGGGACAATGCCCACAAACCCCTACAGGGGTTCGGTTTACAAACATGTCACCTTTTTCACCTCTTATCAGTTTGCAAGTCTGGAACACCGTACTTTAACATAAGGATTGACTGCTCACAGGATTTCCTTGAAAAAACTCTTTATTTGCAGACCACCTTGTGCTTCTGGTCTATGTACAAATACTTACAGCACATGTGTATTATTGAACACTGACCATTCCCCAAAACATCCAAATGGTATATTTATATGCAATACATATGTATATACAGTACATACATACATATGTATAAACACAGGCTTTAAATGCATTCAACTCAAAGCATTGAGGTGGAAAACATATAGTACATTGTTAAAAATAGAATCAGCAAACAATGTATGCTACAAAAAATATTTTTTAATGAAAGAAATCATAAATGGGGTGAATATTACATGTGGCATGATATCATAGTTGCATAGTAGTTTTTTTTTTTTTTTTCAAAACAAAACAGCAAATAGATAAATAAACGGTTGTTTGTGATGCCAGTATCCATCCGTACAGTATGAGGTAATCCTTTGAAATGTCTCCAGACTTTGTGGCAAACAATCTACTGCCTGAAACTAACAAATAGGTTGTATTATGTTTCTTCTAGGTGTGTTGTTACAGTGAAAATGCAGCACATATTTAGTTGAATATTTCCTTAAAAAAAAGAATTAAAGATGATATTGCGGTTTCTTTTGTTGGCAACACTAAACAAAGATGCATTGAAAATAAATAAATAGCTCTAAAACTAATGGATAATGGACAGTGTCTCTGACATTCAAAGTAGTGACTGTGGGTAGAAATGTTCTTTCCCTTTGACTGAATTCAGATAAATCCATTATGTTTTATAAGGTACAAAGAAACAAACATTATCTAGACGCTTTGGAGGATATTTAATACAGCACAGTCAAAATAAAGCCCTATTGTGAGATGGATTTTGCCATTGACCATATTCACACGGCGACCACTTTGCTCTTATGTCACGCTCGGATTGGGATTCCTTTCCACCCGGTTCCCCGAAAGGAATCCCAACCTGAGCGCGACATAAGAGCAAAATGGAATATTGGTCAATGAGTCCCATCTTATCTCCACTAAAGCTACAGTATTCAATATCTAGTCACTTACAACGTGAGCGTACCAGCGGTGTCAACACACAGATATAATGCTGCAACTAGTGGATCTGGAACTGCTTCTACACACTACACTGTACATTGCAGACCAGCTGTCTTGAAAAATCATCTCACAACCACAGGGTCCTTTAGGTACAGTAACCACTTCTCTCATTTGATTCAGTGCTACAAGTCAATTATAATGCCTCAAAAATCATACGATGTTTCAACAACCGAATGTTGAGGGGATTATTCAATAATAACAATTAGCTACCGTCGATAAATACTGTTGCTGCAGGAGATATAAAAAAAAACACATAGCAAAAACAACGGTTGGAATTACAGTAGATTGGACACATGTTATTTTTTTGTCACGATTCCATCCAAATCAGTGTTTAGACTTTTTTTTTTGTATACAATTTCACACGGTACAAAAATAAAAGCATGCAAAAATAATGTAACCGTTACAACAACATTAAAACAATGCTAAAAAAAAAGAAAAGAAAATATTGTTCATTTCGGCGAAATATCTTCCCGGTTGCGCAGGACAATCCATAACATTACATCTTAAAACCTTAACCATCCCGCATTTTCTTAGGCACGTGTTGAATTTCAGGACAAATCATTCTCTATACCCACACAAAGAGAGAGAAAGAGAGAGAGAGCAGAAGGGCATTCGCTGCGTCAGCAAACTACAGGACAGTGTCTCGACCCGGCTAAATAAAACACACTGGTGGCAGAACTAGTACGGTATATGCAGCCATATCCTCTTGCATGTCCTTTTGAAAAGTGTTTCTCTTCTCTTGACCTACTGCTCCCTCAAAATGCCAAATAACAGACGTGTTAATGAGAGGCATCTTCTGTAGCACCTTTGGACGAATAATACACTTTTCTCTTTTGTCCTCTTTTTTTTGGATTGAGTGGCATCTTAAGCAAAGCAATAACACGAGTGCTGATAACATGACAAGTGCCTTTTCACAGAAACACATACAGTCAGACCTCCTGAAGTCCCGCCCCCCTCCCTGAAGTCCCCCCCCCCTCCGTCCCCCAACAGTTGAAGCGCTGCTGTATGTTTCAAGTAGGTTTTGAAGCTCTTGTTTGTTTGTGTTGTTCTTGAGCGTGTAACCAATCACGAGGCACTTGCAAAATAAAAAATAGGTAACTACAATGTCGATCGACGGTCGAGGAGTCATTGGTGTTCGCGCGGTCAGACCTCGGAGCTGTCGCCGTCGCCGTGGTCCTGCGTCGTCGTCATCATCATCATGGGCTCCGTGCTGCTGGACGCTTTGGGCACCTCCTTCTTCTTCTTCTCCTGCTGCTTGGAGCGCACCAGCAGCGCCACCATGATGGCGAGGAGCACGGTGAGGAGCAGCCCCACAAAGACCCCGATGATCAGCACCAGGTCGTCGTCGCCGCCGCCGTCGTCCCGCCGGTTGACCTCGCGCGGGGCGATCCCCTTGGTGAACATCTCCCTCTCCGGGCTGGTCCTCCGCTGGCTGCTGCGGTCCAGCGCTATGTGCAGCATGTTGGTGCCGCGGTTGTTGTTCACGCCGATCTCCTCGATGACCTCCGGGACCTCGTCGGCCGACCTCCGGGAGCGGAGCTGGTGGCCCCCCGGCGCCGCGGCCACGCTGGTGTCGTGGTGGCGGCTCAGCGAGTGATGATACTCCACGCTCCTCTTGCCGATGCCGCGGTTGGCGTTGTCCCGGGAGCGGACGGTGTAGATGGTGTGGATGAACCACTCTCGTCCCGCGGACACCTGGAGAGACGCACAACAGTAAATGGTAAATGGAATGCATTTTATAGAACAGCTTTTATCCAGACCGCTTCACAACTTATGCCTCACATTCATTCACCCGTTCACTCACACATTCACCCGCCGACGGCGGAGGTGACCCTGCAAGGTGCCGACCTGCTCATCGGGAGCAGTTAGAGGGTTAAGTGTCTTGCTCAAGGACACTTCGACGCGTTGCCAGGAGGAGCCGGAGCCGGAATCAAACCGGGAACCTTCCGATTAATAGACGACTGCTCTATCTTCTGAGCCACTGTCAGAAGATAGATGGGACGGGACGGGGATGCCGTGCAAAGATGCCGAAGGCCAAAGGTCACACACCCCGTGATTTTAACCAGTGATGTCATGAGTAAGTAGCAGACGCCTTGGCCCACTGAGCTGTGGGTCATTTTTAATGGTAGGGCACCCCGGTCACTGGCAGTGGCTCTGTAATAAACAGCACCTGCTACCTGCTAGATCAGTGTCAGAATACGGTATTAATGTGTCCGCTGAGGTGATCGCGGTGTGTGTGCTACTGACCTGGAACAGGGCAGAGGAGTCCATTCTGAAGCCGTCTGAACCTGGCTGCCTCACCAGAGCCAACGCCTGGGGGTCGTCCACGGCCAGGAAGGCGCTGAAGGCCACGTCCCCAAATGACCTGGCCTGAGTCTCCGGCTGAGCCTTGTCCTGGGGGTTCAGAGGAACGAGGGCACGTTAAGGATTTGTGAGCCCCGATATGAAGTGTGCCCTATAATATGACGACAGATTCGACAGATTGACTTTGTACTTACAATGATCTTGAATCTGTACAGTAGGGAGGGCGCATCCGCCAGGCAGCCAAACTCGAAGTTAGTGGGGCTGTATTTGGGGACGTACCCGTCCGCTCCCGTGCACAGGAACACTTTCTCAATGTTGCAAATGAAAGAGTCACCCAAGTTCTGCACCGGATCCACCATCACTCTGCCGTAGATGACGTCCCCTGGATGAAAAGAACGAAATAATGGTTTAGTCGCTACAATACACTGTACAAGGGACTAAACACGTTTCGCAATTATGCCACAACAATGTGGAACGCCCTACCCACAGCCGTAAAATAATGTGAATCCCTACCCACCTTAAAAACCACCCTCAAAGAGCACCTACGGGAGGCTGCAATTCGAAACTGGCCCCCGTAAATGTCCAAAGCCACCCCCCACCCAACCCCCTCCTAATGTACAGTTTCTTCCCCCTCGAATGTATATATTTTCTATTAGGATCTCTGTCTCTTAAACAGTACTGTATATTTGTATATCTTGTATGTCATAAATGTCTGGATGTAACAGTACTGTATAATTTGTATGTCGTGTATGTCATAAATGTCATGATATATATCTGTATGTCAAGTATGTCATAAATCTAAAAGCAGGGTAACCGGACCAGCACTCACAGGTTCCTGTGAGTGAACCTGTGAGTGCTGGTCCGGCTACCCTGCTTTTTGATATACTGAACTTTATGGGATTACAGCACCCAGTGTGAGAACTTGTGAGCGCGGTCTAACTTGACTATATGTATGTCATAAATGTCATGATGAATTGAAAATGGGGGACCCTGATGTAAAGACGAAAGTCTTTCTCTGGTCTGCATCCCCTTAACAATTGTGTGTATTGAGCCGTAATGTATTGTACCCATTCTGCAATCTGTTAATAAAGTTTTCAATCAATCAATCAATCAATCAATCAATACATACCGTACATACAACACACCACCACATACACACACTTACAGACCTGATGGTACAGTTCAAAGTAGTGAACCGGTCTGTCTGTCACCAATTTCTGTCATGGTTATGCTGCTATTTCCTATTACTCAGAGCAGTGTTTGCACATTCCTACAGTACTTACTGTAACATAATATGTACACGTGTCACTGCATTGCTTTCCACACTACGTCACTTCACAACTCAGGAATTGTTACATACTGTGAATGCCCTAGGTTTCTAGTTTGTGGTTGTAAAGTTTCATGAGTCACAATAGGTAATTTGTGTAGTGCCTTAACCCTTTCACTACCACACTACAGAAGGTTAACCGTCTGTAGTGTGGTAGTGAAAGGGTTAACCTTATGTAGTGTGGTAGTGAAGGGGTTAACCCTTTGTCGTGTGGCAGTGAAAGGGTTAACCTTCGATATTGTCGCAGTGAAAGGGTTAACCATTTGGTAGTGTGGTAAACGGTTCTAAGAGAGGAAGTAGTGAGGTGTAGAAAAGGCTGTGGCCCAGGCTAAGCAGGGACAATGGATGAACATGGAAAGTGGAGAGAAGAGGAAGCTTAGCTGGAGGAACCTTGAGAAAGATTAGTCATTCTCAAGACCAGCATATGTGACGACATAACCAGGGTTTGAAAAGCTTAGCGGCAGGAATTGAAAGCAGCAGAGTACAGGTGAATTTCTGGATGTAATCGGGTGTATTGTCCATTCAATTTGTCCGTGAGGGACAGAAATGTGGAGGAGGTAGGTTTTAGGAAGGCATGAGTCAGGCCAGCTAAAGGGAGCTAATGATTGGGAGATGCAGGTAGATTTGGGAGGAACACTTGTTGTTCCACAAGAGATAATTAGCACTAACTTGAGGCCTGACCTAGTGTTATGGTCTGTGAGTCAGCAGATAGAATTGACGGCGCCCTGGGAGTAATCTGAGGAGGAGGCTTATGAAAAGAACAAGCTTAGATACCTATGCAGATGTGGCAACAGAAACTGAACAGCGAGGATGGAAAGCTAGGGTTTGTCTGGTAGAAGTAGGATGCAGAGGATTGACTTCATCATTACTGGGAGAGTTGGGCAGAGTTTGCAAAAGGTGGTAAATTAGTTGTCAGAAGAAGCATTGAAAGGAAGTCAGTGGGTTTGGTTGAGGATAAATAATGTCAGCTGGGGGCCAAAGTAAACAAAGGGTAAGAGTATTCCTTTCTTTCCCTGTTCTGTCTGTTTCATGTGTGATATTGTTATCAGAACACTAGGATGTTCTGCATATGGGTATTATGAACAATGAGAGATTGCATGGAGGGGGGTGGTTCTGGGACGCTCAAACTAACTGTCAAGCCTTTCAGAGGTGTCATAGGCCTAACTTGATGAAACACTGGTAAAGGGAAAATCTAGCTCAACTTTGAAGCATTAGCAGGGTTGGTACCAATGAACAGTTGTCTAGTTTCACACGATACCACTATCTTCCCTCTAGCTTTAAAACCCGCCACAGCCTCTGAAAGGCAGCGGGTCTCAGAGGGTTAGCTTCCCTACGGTTTGACTAATGTACTGGTAATAGCAGACACTCACTACACATCCCCCTACAGCTGCAACCATACTGTATATACTGTAATGCTAATAATAACATAGCACTAAGGCATATGGAGAGTGATGTGTATATAGTCTAGTACTATAGTCGACTTTACAAATCCTTAGTCGGGGACAGGCCTATCTTGCTGTCCTTCTGCTGCTGTACGATGTGTGTCTCTGTATGCACTGTAAAGCTCTGGAACCTTCGGGTGTCTTTTTGTTATGTATGGTGTGTTTCATGTCTATGTTACCCTGTGAGAAGGCAGTGTCGCTCTCCTGGCCAAAGCCCATGGAGCCGTCGGACAGCCAGAGCTCTCTCTTGGAGAGCAGGATCAACTGGGTGTTCAGACTGAACTCAGCGGCCACCGGGTCGCTCACCTGGAAGGCATAAAACGTGATGTTATGTCTCGTCTAGGAGATACTCAAAGGCATCACATAATGACAATGTGGACCCTCCACTCCCAATTCCCCCCAAATCCACCTAAAAACACCAGAGTAAAATGGTAAAAAGAGTATTTGTAGGTTAAGTATTTGAAGTTTGGTATTGATCTATGTACACAAAGAGTAACAAGGTTGCTGGCCAGGTAGCGCCTATGGTATATATACACAAATAACCTACAACACTGTGTCGTAACAGTGCATCAAACCGACATCACCCAAAGCTAAAGATGCTGTAAAAACAAGACCTCGCTACATGAAAGACACTTTGTCCAGACATATCTGTGTGGCTGAATCAGCCAGATGTTTAGTGTTTAGAGTTTCCCTTTTGAGGCGCGATAGGTACTGTAAGAGTGATATAGAGTGACAGCCTTCAGTTTATTATCTAGTGTGATAGTCTACGGTGCATGGAGAGAGGGCTGGTGGTGAACAGGGTTAAGGGTCATGTCACCTGCTGGAAGCGGATGTCCAGGTCGAAGGTGACGGGCTCTCTGGGATTGCAGACGGCGGGGATGGTGTACTCCAGGCTGGGAGGAGACGTGCAGGGCAGCAGCTTCACCGTGTAGGTTCCAGAGTAGTCGCGCACCTGGGGAGGGAAGAAGAGTCATGTCACGTCACAGCAGCTAAACGAGTGAGAGGGAGGAGACGGCGTGTAGGAAACACACAGCCGAATCAACATGTAATGGCGGTCATTGGCCAGTTGGGGTCGCACTAATTATTTCTCTAGAGGTGGTTTTGATTGACTGATTAAACATTTTATTTTCAGTATTCAGTTTTTCTTTTGTCTGTATTAAAGTATGAAGCCATGTATTCTCCTAAACATGAATGAATGTAAGAATTTATGTTCATTGTCTGTCTATACTTTTAGTTATACGGTGACCACATGGTGTTTCTATGGTGTTGATGTCGAGTGCATAGATATAATTATCTATGCACAAAAACAATTATCTTTTTCAGCGGATCTCTTAGTTACAACAATATTGTATACGGTAAGTTAAGCAGTGTTGTGGTGTTTATAGGTGAAGTAACGTTATCTCCAATGTTTGCTAACTGGAATGCAGCAAGTTTTCTCACTACACGCTGTCCTACTCAGGGGAAGGCAGAAGCCGGACTAGCACGGTCTGCTTGCGTCACTTCAGCGTTCCTATTGGCGGTGCAGAAAAGCCCAGAAGGTTCCTTTCAGAGAATCCCCAGAACTGTTTGGTCCAAAAACGCCTAACATGGTCCTTCTTCCTCCGAAGACGGTGTAAAACAGTACACACTCATAATCAGGCCTATAGACAACATGGTGTGTTCCTCACAGCGAAGTCGGAGACGAAGGTCCACTGCTGGACGGGCTGGTTGTAGGTGGGTTCACTCCTCACCAGGCTGAGGTTAAAGGTCAACCCAGGGTGGTCCGCACACATCACCATGGAGGACAGGGGCGAGGCTGATGGGTAAACACGTTCATTAGATCTTATCGTTGGACAAATAAAATCACTATTAAAATCAAGTGAAGTCAAGTTGAGTTCCTTCAGTGCCTTCTGTAGGTATACGCTAATACATAGAGGCAACCTTTACATACGGTATATCAATTTATTTGGGGTAGGAGAGCATATAATGATAAAATACAAGAAATACAAAATACAATGAAATAACATTGTCAACATGTATATGTTATGTATGATAGTCACAAATAAATCTGTCTGAATGATTCAAACTCAAACACGAGAGGCAAGTACTTAAAACTTTCATGCAATATATTGTGACATAGAAAAGGATAATTTTTGCGGAACTGAAAGAATGTGTGACAAATTAAAAAAGGAATAGGAAATTAAAAAGTTAAATGTCATGTCAAAGTAACAAGACTCGTACTGAGGGAGACACAAAAATAACCTTGACTAAACTGGTCATGTACCTGTTGTTATTCGTAACTTAATTTTAGAAATATCAAAATGTTACCCTGTAAACACCCGTACAGTACATGGAATCAAATCCTGACATGAGCACATTGACACATCCTGTACGCTACCTGGATGAGCGATCACAAACAGCCCTCTGAATCGAGCCTCGGTGCGGAAGTTGACCACCAGACGTCCGTGAGCATTTATACGCATGCTGGTTGGATACAGGGCACCTGCACAAACAGTTACCTTGAATTAAGCTTAGTCTCTGTGCCTAAAATCAAGTTTCAAAGTACAAGGTACATGTACATTACAGTGGAATGGTTGTTTCTGTATGAGCCTCCTGAGATTGTGCTTCATACAGTAAAGAGGTTAAAAGAATAAAGACCAAACACTACGAAATATACAATATACAAAACTAAAGTACAAAATGCAAACAAAATGCAAAAATTAGGTAGAGAGGTAGTGCACATCTTTTAGTAATACATAGATAAAATATGGTGTAGTGTTTAAAGTGTCTAGACTAGAGTGAATGTTAAAGGTGAATGTTTAAAGTGAGTGTGTGCATGTGGATGTGTGTGCAATGCATGTAGAATGGATGTAGAATCATCTGATAACTCTTTAAAAACAACAGTATCTTGATAATGAGCACACTGTAATAATGCCATTGCTTCAATGCAAATTGATCTCAATGAAAATGTCTCGCCTTGTAGTTCTGCCTCTGGAGGGCTGCCGATCCCATCCCTCCACAAGATGGCGGTGTCGTACACGAATGTGAGCCTGAGCTCCGACAGCAGGTCGAAGTGCTGCCAGCCCCCTGCTCCCACCGGAGAGTGGAACACATAGGACACATGGAGCGGAACCCGCAGAGTCACATAGGACTGCACCAGGTTCAGAACCTGCAACGAAAACATCACACGACGTGTTTCAATACAAAACTAGAGGGGTGGGTGGGTTGGGGGGGTCTTCAACTGGTACAATAAGTGGCACAATGACTGTGTTACATTAACATACCCTTCCTGGACTACATATGTTTTTGCACAATTGCACTGTATTTTTTATTCTAATTTTGTGTATACCCTACTTACTACAATCCTGCACAATTGTACAGCCATGCAGTGGCGGACTCAGGCTGTTTGAAGGGCAGGGGCGAAAATAAAAAAAGGGCACCTACTGCACAACATGGGACCCCATCAGTGAGCAAAAAACTATGATGCGTCATGTATGATAAAATAGGCTTCATCCTTGATTAAGATTAACATTAGAATAACATAGACAATCCAGATTAATAGTATAACCACACCTCTATGATAAAAACACACAGGGAACAATACACCTTTAACATTTTTATTTCATAAAACAGTTTAACAGTTAAAGTTAATTCGAGTGCCGTTGAGCTTCTTCCTTTCTCTCTCCTCTCCTTCTCTCCTCATGTCCTCTCCTCCTGTACTCCCCCTCTCCTCTCATTCTTTCGTCCTGTCCTCTCCTCCCCTTCTCTCCTCCTATACTCCCCTACTCTCCTCCTGTACTCCCCTTCTCTCTTCCTATACTCCCCTTCTCTCCTATGGTACTCCCCTTCTCTTCTCCTGTCCACTCCTTCTCTCCTCCTGTCCTCTCCTCTCCTTCTCTCCTCCTGTCCTTTACTCTCCTTCTCTCATCCTGTCCTCTCCTCTTGTCCTATCCTTCTCTCCCTCTCTTTCTCTCCCTCCCCCTCCCTATCTTCCCCATTCTCTCCATTAAACTTACTATATTGTACCACCTGACTCCCCCCTCCTGCCATCCTCTGTCCTCTCCTCTATCACCTCTAATGGAAATATGTTGGTTATTCTCATGGACAGATTTGTATGTGCTGGCTCTCCATTTCTACATTGGAAGGGAGATGGGGGTGGGTGCATAGCAGAATTAGTCTTTTGGTCCTCTGTTTATATATGTTAATGACCTCATTATGATCAATTGGGATATCCCTCTCAATTGAAAGCAGCATAAGATCAGAGTCTTTTTTCCCCACAACGGTTTCTGAGCTGGGTTTTGATCAGCTTCAGTTTAGAGAATGATCGCTCTATAGAAGCAGTTGTCACTGGTATTGTAGCATATGTTTTGAGGAGCATGGTTATATTTGGGAAAACAGATTCCACATCATTGTCTTTAAGGCACTTAAGCGCAGCTTTGACATTGTTGGAGGGGAGAGCATATGAAGAGTGGAATACCTTGAGTTCGGTGACAACATTCTCTTCCTCTACATCAGGGCTATTCAACTAAATTGTTCAGGGGGCCACATTGTCAGAAACCCAAGGGGCCAGGGGCCGGACTGCCACGGCGCCTCCCTGTGCTATGAATATATGTACACTTGACACAACACGCAACCACATTTTCACAACTTTTATTTAACTACATTGCAAAAGTAGTATACTTTTCAAAAAAAGTGCTTCATTTATGTGCCACATCTGCAACATCTCCTGCAAAAAGTGCTTCATTTATGACTGTGCAACAACTGCAACATCTCCTCTTCAACATTTCAATATAAAAATAAAATAAAAAACAAACAAGTGCATGATGTGCATCTGAACATTCTAACATCAACACTTGAACAAAAAAACACATTTATAGTGCAGCTGAGCTTATGAAAAAGTGCTTCATGTCTGTGCAACAACAGCAAATCACAGCATCTTATTAGCACTTATTGTCCACTCTTAAAGGGGAACTCCACTTTTTTTTGGAAATTAGCTTATTTAACATCTTCCCTGGAGTTAGACAAGAAGATGCATACCTTTTTTGTCTCTGTGCGTGCATTTTAGCTTTGGGAATAGACGCTCCGTTAGCATAGCTTAGCTTCATCACTGGAAGTGAGGCAGGACAGTAGCCTTACAGTGCCTTACAGTGTATTGCAAGGTCTGACATTGACCAAACTTGATATGCATGACCTTGGTGGGCTCTAGGTCAACTCCTGAAAAGGGGGTCAATGTCAGACTTTGCAATCAAAAGTTAGGGGGCTAATAACCCTTGCCATAATTTCAGTGCGCCCCCTAACTTTTGATTGCAAGGTCTGACATTGACCCCCTTTTCAGGAGTTGACCTAGAGCCCACCAAGGTCATGCATATCAAGTTTGGTCAATGTCAGACCTTGCAATACACTGTAAGGCACTGTAAGGCTACTGTCCTGCCTCACTTCCAGTGATGAAGCTAAGCTATGCTAACGGAGCGTCTATTCCCAAAGCTAAAATGCACGCACAGAGACAAAAAAGGTATGCATCTTCTTGTCTAACTCCAGGGAAGATGTTAAATAAGCTAATTTCCAAAAAAAGTGGAGTTCCCCTTTAACTCTCAAACATCAGGGGGGTGGGGGGCAGACAGGCCTAGCCTACATACAATACACACATCTAATGAGAGCGATTGCACTTCTTTGACTGGGCAATGGCAGAGAAAGAGGGTTCATAGGAAGTGAGGGCTACCCGCAAACAGTGATGCAAATGCTCATTTGTCAAGGAGGCACGGTTGCTTGTTTTAATGGCATTCATGTGAGAGAAACTGGATTCACAGGTGTATGTTGAGCCAAACATTGTTAGCACAGATATTGCCAGCGTTTTTATTTTGGGGAATGTCTTGACATGAATACACTTTATCCAAAATGTTGTGGTGGATTCATTCTCAAGTGCCTGCTTCAGAGCAGATGATGCTTGCATGTCAATTATTTCAAGTTGCAGGAGACCTTCATCAATGTGAAGTGATGCAAGGAACTCTTGTCCTTTTGTGGAAATAGCAGCTACATTGGCAAATGGGTTGCTCACAAAATGCATCAATTCTCTGGGCATGTCAAATTCATCAAATCGACTTGCAAAGTTTTCCCTCAATTTATCAATGAAATCTGTCATTAATTGAGTGACTTTTGGCTAAATTGTGCGTGTTAACGTTGACATGAAAAGAAAAAAGTTAAAAAATTACAATTAAAAATATTAAAAAAAAATATTTTTTTTTATTTTTTTTTTATTATCATGTAATCTTTGGCGGGCCGGTCAGAATCATCCCGCGGGCCGGATCTGGCCCGCGGGCCGCCAGTTGAATAGCCCTGCTCTACATCATAAAACTGGCACACATCTCTGACAGATACAGCAGCTGTGTCGTTTGTCATGCCCTTCCAGTGACTTGAGATGGTAAGGCAGTGAAGACCTGATAGGATTGACCCAGTAGGCGTGTCATCCTTCCCTTTGAATCTTCGGTGTAGCTCATGGGAGAGTATGTCAAGAAAGGTAAAGAACACCTTTCCCCGGTAGTGCTCCTCCAAGTCTTGGACTTGGTAGTCCTCTGTAGCAGATTGAGAGCTATACCTGTACCTTTGAGGTACCTTCCTGCGTCTTGTTTGTCCAGGTATTTCTTCTGGCACCTGCCTGCTGCCTCTGCTTGCCCTTTTGCTTTTGAGAAAAGGACCTTGAACTCCTCATCCTTCCTCATTGCTTTCACTCTTTGTATGACTCCCTCCACAATGGTGTATGATGCTGACAAGTCAAGGTCTTTTCTCTGAAGTGAAGCAGATGCGATGGCAGTCTCATTGAAGACAGGTGTGGCAATCTCCATGCATAGCATTAATTCAAAATCTATGCTACACAAGAGCATCCGGGCATCACCTGCTGCAGAGTCTGGTGGATCACTATCTGCCATGTTCTGAAGCAGCTTCACCACAGCAGAAAGGACCTTCTTCAGGGATCTCAGAGCATCTTCTCTACACGCCCACCGTGTGTCAGACAGCCTTTTCAGTTCACAGAGTCTTTGGCCAGGGTACATGGTCTGTTGCATTTTCACAAACGCAGCGTGGCGTTTTGGAGATCTGGATATGAAAGCGTACAGATTTTCCACTAAATTGAAAAACCGAACAAAATGCTGGCTTGATTTGGCAATCTCCACCAAGACCAGGTTGAGACAGTGGGCATGGCAGTGCACGTATAAAGCTTTCTCATTGTGGCTCTGAATTTGCGACTGCAGACCGTTGTAGCTTCCGCTCATATTTGCGGCTCCATCGTAGCCTTGGCCCCTGATGTCCTCCATTTTTAATCCATTCTCCTCAAGGAATGTCATCACAACATTCTCCAATTATATTGCTGTTGTTCCCCTCACATCACAAACTTGTAAAAATCACTCCTTGATTTCCATCTGATGGACAAAGCGAACAACAAAGGACACTTGTTCGACATGAGAAACATCAGTTGTCTCATCCAAGAGAATGGAGAATATTTTGGAATCTTCCATTTCTTTGAGAATTACTCTTCTGACATAGGTGGCAAGGGCACTGATTATGTCATTCTGTGTCTTGTAG
This sequence comes from Notolepis coatsorum, assembly GCF_963971535.1. NCBI lineage: Eukaryota > Metazoa > Chordata > Actinopteri > Aulopiformes > Paralepididae > Notolepis > Notolepis coatsorum. The sequence goes on from NC_140165.1 coordinate 295,959,996, forward strand.
GACAACAGTGATGTCTGTGGTTTTTTCTGTTGAGACTGGATGCACCAATAGGGCACATCCTCTAATTTCTTTCACTCAAAAGGGCACTTTAGCGCGCGTTTTTCAACCGTGGGGGCACCAATAGGGCACATCCTCTAATTTCTTTCACTCAAAAGGGCACTTAAGCGTGCGTTTTTCAACCGTGGGGGCACCAATAGGGCACATCCTCTAATTTCTTTCACTCAAAAGGGCACTTAAGCGCGCGTTTTTCAACCGTGGGGGCACCAGGGGGGGCGGTCGCCTGCCCCCCCCTGAGTCCGCCAGTGCAGCCATGTCCTATATTATATTATATTGTATTTATATTCCAATTTAGTTTATTCCTTTTTATTTAATTCTATTTAATTGTCTGCACCAAAATACCAAGACAAATTCCTTGTATGTGCAAGCTTACTTGGCAATTTAGTCATCATCATCATCATCATCATCATCATCATCATCATCATCATCATTTATTTATTCGTACATGGAATTACCACAGTCCAACAGTACATATTAATATGATCCACCAAATTCCATGGCCGAAAGGAACAAGAAGAAGAAAAATTCTTATATATACCTGCCGCTACACACATACAGCACACCGATAGACTTATTGCGTAAAACCAAACAGATGTATCTCTACATTTATATAATGTATTATTCTATATTATACTTCTATATACTATATAATTTTATCATTTTAATTTTATTATAATATAACTGAATCATACTATTTATACTACACCATATTGGTATACAGTATTATACAATATTTTAATATATTATTATTCTATGTTACGCTGCTATATACTATATTACTATACTTGGCAATTTAGTCATCAATTATCTAAAGCGACTTACAGATTGTGAACAACATGTCACCAAGAGGGGTCATATATGTCATAATAGTAAAAAAAAAAATATATATTTAAGATATTATTTCAGATATTGTTTGAAGAGGTGTGTTTTTAGTTGACAGCAGAAAGTTGGCCGGGTTTCAGCTGTCCTGACTGTGGTGGGTGATAGGAGTGGGTCTGAGGCGGCCAGAAGATGCAGAGCGTAGGGGTCTTGGGGGTGTGTAGTTAGAGAACATTGACTGGAGGTAGGAGGGAGCCGTTCCCCTTGCTGCACGGTATGCCAGGTCAAGGATTGAAGCAGATTTGTGCGGCAATGGAAAGCCAGCGCAGCTGTGGGGTTATGTGGGCTGACTTTGGTAGATTGGAGATGAGGCGGGCCGCTGCGTTTTGTACAAGTTGAAGTTGTTTGGTGGCGGTAGCCGGTACAGAATGATAGCTGGCATAGAGGTAAATGGTGCATTTATATAGCTTTTATCCAAAGCACTTTACAATTCTTTGTTCCTCACATTCACCCATTCACTCACACATTCACACACCGACGGAGGAGGCAACCATGCAAGGTGCCAAGCTGCTCATCGGGAGCAATTAGGGGTTAGTGTCTTGCTCAAGGACAGTTCGACACGCTGCCCGGGAGGAGCGGGAATCGAACCGGGAACCTTCTGATTACCAGACGACCGCTCTACCTCCTGAGCCGCCCCCCACAGAGGTGAAACTCACTTTGGAATATAGTCGAAGTCAATGGCTACCATTTGCTTTAACGTTTGCTTACCAACTAAATCAACTTTTCCGGAGGAAGCAATCACATGCATTTTATTTGAGGTGTAATATATTGAGTAATAAATATCTGGTAAACATTGTTTTCCCAAAATAGACAAAGAGTATTTTGCAACCAAACCCTCTTTCAATCTATTCCACAGATCCAATGGACTGTTGGGGTAATGTAGATCGTAAAGCAGGGATACGCAGGTATTACAGCGGATTGTGAAATACTTTCCTCTGGCAGAGGTATCAATAAATGTGGCTTAAAAGTCGACAAGTTAATTCCTCTTGATTCTGTGTACTGCAGCTACGTGATGTACGACGTTCTCTAGGCTTTTAGCTCTGTTCTCCGTTCTCACCCACCTCACCCCTGCCCATTTTGACAACCTAGGGTGGCTTAGAGTAGACAACAGAGTACAGCAACTTGCAATGGGCCTGGTCTACAAGATACACTACACCACTAATGTACCCATGTACATGTCGAAATACTTCCCAAAGGTCAGTGAATACCACGACCACAACACCAGAGGGAGTTCCACAAATCATGTTCAACCCAGATTCGGCTCAAACAAGGGACTAAACACGTTTAGCAATTATGCCACATCAATGTGGAACGCCGTAAAATAATGTGAATCCCTACCCACCTTCAAAACCGCTCTCAAAGAGCACCTACGGGAGGCTGCTATTCTAAACTGGCCCCGGTAAATATCCAACCCCCCCCCCCCCCAACCCAAACCCCTCCAATGTACAGTTTCTTCCCCCTCAAATGTATATACTCTCTTTTAGAAACTCTGTCTCTTAAACAGTACTGTATATTTGTATATCTTGTATGTCATAAATGTCTGGATGTAACAGTACTGTTTATCTGTATGTCGTGTATGTCATAAATGTTACGATGAATTGAAAATGGGGGACCCTGATGTAAACAAGACGAAAGTCTTTCTCTGGTCTGCATCCCCTTAACAAGTGTGTGTATTGAGCCGTACTGTATTGTACCCATTCAGCAATCTGTTAATAAAGTTTTCAATCAATCAATCAATCTCCGGAATCTATCTTGGCTACATCCCAGCACAATATAATCTTTTCACCATGATCACACGATCGTAATCGACATTTGATTGTAATTACACAACATTTACGCGTCTAAATCACGAGCCGCCGCGTGGTCGTGTCATTCGACGCCTCTGTCGACAACAGAAACTAAAAGGAATTGTAATAATTACGCTATTGTGAGACACGATTCTATCGTGGAAACCCGTCGGAGGAAGAACCGTACGAGTCCGCTTGGCAGATCTTTGAGCAGAAGCCGACAGGGCTTGAGAACAGTTCTATTTGCATTCCACAACACCTGGAATGTCCACGTGATGCCCAGACCCAAGAGCGCCCACACTCCCCTTGTCTTTAAGAGGATGAATTTACAGCCCCACTGCAAACATCTTTATTTGAAAACATCCCGCATGGCTCTCGGTCGGAAGGGTTCAACTATGCGCAATTGCAAAACAACAGTCATCCCATCAGTGAGACAAAGAGCCACGTGGTGAAGTCTCTCTCAGGGGGAGAGAGAGAGAGAGAGAGAGAGAGAGAGAGAGAGAGAGAGAGAGAGAGAGAGAGAGAGAGAGAGAGAGAGAGAGAGAGAGAGAGAGAGAGAGAGAGAGAGAGAGAGAGAGAGAGAGAGAGAGAGAGAGAGAGAGAGAGAGAGAGAGAGAGAGAGAGAGAGAGAGCCCCGGGAGGTATCTGCCCCTCTCCTCTGACCTGTGGGAGGGGTGCCTGCCTGCGCTGGCCGTGTGTTCGTGTGGAGGCCTGTCTGTGGGCCTCGGGGCGCTGAGAGCTCAGGCAAAAAAAAAGATTTGCGGCGCTGAAGCCCCCGACGCCGCCTGCCGAGCCCTAATGGATTTGTGTGGTCCTGTTAAGCCGGGCACTAAGTCCTTACACTGGGACGTGATGCAGGCCCCTCTGGGCCTGTGTCTGAGCTGTCTCTCTCCGGCCCACCTGCCCACTTAGGAGAGAGAGAGAGGGGTGGGGGGGGGGGGTCACTGGGCACCCGGGGTTGTTCTCTACCTTCCTTACCTGTTCTTTTTCCTGAACATTTCTTCAGAGCGTTTCCGAACTTGTTAACCCTTTCACTACCACACTACAAAGGGTCAACACTTTCACTATCCCACTACAAAGGGTTAACCTTTCACTACTGTTGTGAAGGATCAGATTAAACCGAATATGTATATTTATTTATATATATATATTTAATTGTATTTGTATATCGTTTGATATCCCCTGTATATTCCTTGTACAATATGCACTGAATATCCCTTTAGTCTACTAAACAGCCCATAATAGTTTCATTCTACCATTGGACGAGAACCTGGCGCCAGGTTGCCATACCCCTAGGTCCAAGTTCAATCGTGCCGCCTAACATGTCGTGGCAAGCCCCGGTTCCGCGCAGGAATATGTCGGGCGAAATACGAATGGTACTATTTGTTCATAGCGCATATATATATGACGCAAGTAAAGTAGAACTTTCTTTTTAGTCCAGTTCTTTACCCTCCAACAGAGTGACAGACGCGAAGCCTCCCCACGACGCACGTGTGGTGTAGTAAGGCCTACTTGGCCCCAGAATAGGCATTGAGATATCGTGTAGATTAATAGTTGAATAGTCATAGTTTGGCACTATACCGTCGAGTTGGACGTATTCTATTAAGATAATAATAGTCTATTTATGTATGGTGCATCGTTCGGTTAGAGTTCTAAAGTTATCAGTACCCCCATCGTTCCTGACGTTATCTGGACGCTTAACCAGGCTGAGCAGACCCCTAGTGGTGCTTGCATCCGAGGAGCTCCGGGCCAGGGCGACCGGACCTGTATATTGGATTACTCTACCCGGACGACGGCGAGCCTTCCACGGCTTGGATTATGCTTTGGGTGCTTTGATTATTCCATGGATAAAGGCCAACACTGCGGAGTGTCTGACCTTAACGACCAGGTTTCCCCGACCACAGAGGCCCTAGTAGGTCCTAATGTAACTGACCAAGCTCACGGTGGGGACCAGGAAGGAGCTGACATGCCTTTACCCCCCGCCACTACCCAAGAAGTAGTCCCCGACCAGCCCCGGGAGGAAGACAACCCTACAGAGAGAGAACTCTGCACGGAAGAAGAGGAGGAGAGCGCCGAGGAAATAGAGCTCCAGGACTCCCCAACGAGTACCCCCAGGAGCGGCTCACGCAGGAGCGGCTCACCTCCACAACCGCCTTCCCCCAGCGAAGCGGAGAGGATGCTACAACAGGCGTTCCTCGTCAGCCTGACAGCCTCTACCGAACGCGACCGACTCCAGGGTGAACGCGATCGACTTCAGATACAGCAACGGAGCGAAGAAGAGCACATACGCCTGGAAATGAGACGCCTTCAGACGGAAGAGAATATGGCAAGAGACCGAGCAGACACCCAGCGTGCCGCTGCCGGTGCCCAAAGAGACGCAGAGCGCGACAGACTACAAGCGCAACTAATAGAGCAGCTGATCAAAAGGACAACACCCTCTCCCTCCGCCAGGGGTTCAAGGAACTCGTCGAGACAACAGTCAAGGGCAGCGTCTCCTCAACGAGCAAGCGACCCTGAACTTGACCAACAGACCGAGTCTATACCCCCCGCAGACCCCCTTCACAGACCGGTCCAAGCGAGACCCAGCTACAAGGAAGGAGCGGCATACACTGCGGAGAAGCTAAATAAACGATTACAGGATCTGGAAGATCTGATAGAGGAAGAAGAGGGAGAGGAGGAGAACCAAGCCCGACGACAGCACAGTACTCCACCGGACCAGGAGGTCCCATACAGTCCAGGCTATACCCCCGCGGCGCTGCGCTACAGACCCCCGACTCTATTCACGGGTGAGCACGACGCACGACCAGCCCCGAGGAATAGCACCTGGACCAGCGGGCCATGGTACCCTGTCAGTACTAGCCCACAGCGAGGCGCAAGAGGGGACTCGCCCAGGAGGTCTCTCCCCCAACGCTCGCCGATGTATCAGCCATCCACGGCGTCATACATTGCCACGCCGTCATTCCCAGACTTCGCCTATGAGAGTCGAGCACAGTACACGGAGCTCCGGATGTGCTTAGAGACAATGATGGTGGATGTCGCTGATGAACGCCACAAGTATGCAATATTACTGAAGCACCTGAAAGTACCGCGAGCGCACAATATAGCGCTAGACTATGCCACCTCTTCGACACCATACACAGCGGCCCTAGCGGCGCTGGACCAGAGATATGGACGTATATGGGATTACGTAATCCAAGAGATAAGGCATATTGATCGCCTACCCCCAGCCACAGACAATCGCTCACTAGACGACCTGTCAATCAAAGTGCAGTCCCTGGTAGGGATGCTGGGAGCGCAACGGGAGAAGGGCATGCATGAGCTATACGCCAACTCTAACGTCGAGAGGATTTTGGAGAAGCTGCCACCCGCAAGACAGGAGCGCTTTAGGCGGCAGAGAGATTACCGGGATCCCAACGGCCCCGAGCCATCCCTCCTTGATCTAGCCGACTTCCTGGCGAGAGAAGTCAGCAGCTTACGACTAGATACATTCGGACGGAGCATGCCAAGCTCCAGAGAGGGACCCAGGAGAATAAATGATGGAAGAAGATCGGTGACTGTCATGCACCAATCAGAGTCAGTACCGAGCAGTAAGAGTCACAGCACCCCCTCGAGAAAAGAGAAGTGGAAGATAGCGTGTCCCTACTGTGAGAAAGAACACTGGCTGTCACAATGTGACCTATTCACAAAGATGAATGCAGAAGAAGTGAGTCAATGGATAAAGTCCAACCGGCGCTGTTATCGATGTGCGCGGCCCCACATGGCAGCCGAATGCCGCCTAAAGAAAAGGTGCAGCCGGTGCGATGGAGCCCATCTAGATATACTACACGATAGTAACAGAAGACAGCCTCCACCTGCACCACGGAGCGGCACCAAGGCAAGTGTCATGTACATTGACCCCGCCAGCAGCAGCGGCGCCCAAGTGCTCTTAAAGGTAGTCCGTGTGACATTGAGCTACCAAGATAAAGTCATGGACACTTACGCCGTCCTTGATGACGGGTCAGAGAAGACCCTTCTGCTCGCGTCCGCTGCGGCCCAGTTGGGACTGCGGGGGAGCAAGAACGAAATGACGATTCGGACAATAAGAAGAGATTTAAAGACGATAAAGGGCGAGAATGTCTCCTTCACCATCGCAGCAAACGGGCAGCCAGAGCGACGGTACAAGATTACAAATGCTTTCACCAGCCAAGAAATAGGACTATCGCAGTACACCTACCCTGTCACCAAGTTGATGGATAAATATGTGCACCTGCGCCAATTACCTATCCCGCTCATAGACGGCGCTACCCCGACCCTGCTGATAGGCTCCGACCATGCAGAACTCATAGTCCCGATTGACCGGGTCCATACAGGCCCCCGAGGCTGTCCTGCAGCAGTCGAGACCCGCCTAGGGTGGACCCTACAAGGCCCCCTCGCTAAATCTCTCAACCGAACAGCAGCCACTAGCTGCCTCCACTCCAGAACGACAGAAGAAGACACCACTCTCCTGCAGCATGTCGAGAGGCTATGGACCCTAGAGACAATGCCCTTTAAGAACGAAAAGAAAGATATTCGCTCTAAAGAAGACATTTACGCCATCAACCTACTCGAGCAGGGGACAAAGAGAGTCACAGTCGGCGGAGTGATGAGATACGCAACTCCACTCCTGAGGCGAGAGGGAATGCCCACCTTTCACGCAAAGAAAGACGCCACGGAGCGCTATCTATTGAACACGGAGCGGCGCCTAGCCAAAGACCCCGCTCAAGAGAGTGTGTACCGAGCTGAGATTGAGAAGCTAATCACAGCGGGACACGTAACAAAGATTGACATTAAAGAGGCCGATCAGACGACCGAATCATGGTACGTGCCGCATCACAAGGTCCATCACAACGGCAAGGATCGCATTGTGTTTAACTGCAGCTACCAGATCGGATCCCAAAATCTGAATAAAGAGCTCTTGCCCGGCCCCACACTCGGCCCCTCCCTACTAGGCGTGTTACTGCGCTTCCGCCAGGACAAGGTGGCTATCAGCGGGGATATCAAAGGGATGTTCTTGCAGGTGAGACTAGTAGAGGAGGACAAGCCTCTGCTGCGGTTCCTATGGAGAGAGAGGATCGGAGATGAGAACCCAGCCATCTACCAGTGGGAAGTACTCCCCTTCGGAACCACATGCAGCCCGTGCTGTACTACATTTGCACTACAGAAACACGTCACAGAGGACCCAGCAGCAGATGAAGAGGTCCAACACAGTGTGAAGAACAGTTTCTACGTGGACAACTGTTTACAAAGCGTTTCGACTCAAGAAGAAGCCGAGGCTCTCCTAATCAAGTTATGCGCCTCCCTGATCAAAGGCGGCTTTGATCTCAGGCAGTGGGCCAGCAGTGACCCGCACGTATTGCGCAGCCTCTCCTCCGCGGACAAGGCTGCCAGCAGCGAGACCTGGATGGCGACAATCCCAGGAGAAGCCCAAGAAATGACACTAGGACTAGTCTGGCGCTTCAAAACAGACTCGCTCCACTATAGACACAAACCCTTGGCTCCAGAGCAGGGAAGGTCGACGGCGATACCGACCACCAGACGGAGTGTGTACAGAACACTCGCCAGACAATATGACCCGTTGGGATGTATTCTACCTTACACCACCAGGGCAAAGATGATTGTACGAGCACTATGGGACAAGGACCAGGGCTGGGACGACCCAATACCCGCACACCTTGCCTCAACATGGAGAGAGTGGGAGACGGAACTCCGCTCACTCCCAGGCGTCAATATACGCCGCAGCTACTTCCCATCCACAGTGAGGCCAGAGACATGCGAGATTGATCTACACGTCTTCAGCGACGCCTCCGAAGTAGCCTACGGATCGGTGGCCTACCTGCGTGCCCAAGAGAAGGGAGGAAAGATACACACTGCTTTCATCCTGGCCCGCTCAAGAATAGCCCCACGTAAGCAACAATCTATCCCACGTCTAGAGCTCTGCGCAGCCCTCGCAGGAGCGCATCTAGCCACGTTAATCCAACGTGAACTCACCATTCCGGTGCACAGAACAATCTTGTGGTCAGACTCCACGACAGTACTCACATGGATCAAGTCTGATTCATGCAGATACAAAGTCTTCGTGGGAGTCAGAGTCACCGAGATTCAAGAGTTAACAGAAGCAGCGAGCTGGCGGTATGTGGACACCAAACACAACCCAGCTGACGTCATCACCCGGGGAATGTCTCTGGATGACCTAACCCGTCGCAACATCTACAGTGACGGACCAGAATTCCTCAAGCTCCCGGAAGGAGATTGGCCTACGCCCACCCCGCGGGAAGCAAGTAACGAGGAGGCTGAGAACAAGAAACCTATGTTCTGTGGACTGAGCACTGTCGCCTCCACAGACCCCAACATAGATGACTGCATTACCCTAGAGAGTGCGCAGCAAAGAACATTCCTGCGGCACCATCCAGAGATTCAGTCCACCACTGACATGTCAGCAGCTGACTACGAAGAAGCAGAACTTCTTCTACTACAACGAGCCCAGAGAGACTCGTTCCCCGATGAGCTAGACTGTCTACAGGGAGGAAACCCCGTCCCATCAGACAGCAGACTGATTCACCTGGCACCAGAGAGTGACGCCCATAATCTCATCAGAGTGGGTGGTCGCCTGCGGAGAGCCCCCGATCTACCAGATGACATTAAGTACCCGATCGTCCTGAACAGCCGACACAAGGTCACAGAGCTGATCATAAAGAAATACGACGAGGATGTACACCACGCAGGAGCAGAGAGAGTCTTTGCGGAGATCAGACGTCGTTATTGGATATTGCAAGGGAGAGAAGCAGTACGGCGCTTCCAGCGAACCTGTCTAGACTGCCGTAAGTGGCGCGCGCAGCCCAGCATACCACGGATGGCTGACTTACCCCCCTGTCGCCTCCGAATCGGCGACAAGCCATTCCACTCCACAGGCATGGACTGCTTTGGCCCGTTGTATATAAAGAGAGGAAGAGGCACCGAGAAGCGGTGGGGTATTGTATTCAAATGCATGACCACCAGAGCGATACATATCGAGCTCCTTCCGACCATGAGCACAGACTCATTCCTTATGGCCTTCCGAAGATTCACATCACGGAAAGGAAAACCGTCTACATTGTTGTCTGATCACGGGACCAACTTCAAAGGCGGAGAAAGAGAGCTGAGAGAGAGCTTCCAAGCTATGGGCCCAGAACTTAAGACCCACCTCGCTCCATCCCAGATTGACTTCCAGTTTAATCCCCCGAACGCACCCCACTTCGGTGGAACCTGGGAACGAGAAGTACGTTCTATAAAGACAGCCCTGTACGCCGTACTTGGGGCCCAGACTGTGGCGGAGGAAGTCCTAATGACAGTCCTCACGGAGATCGAGGGAGTATTGAACTCAAAGCCCCTCGGTTACGTCTCCAGTGATGTAGCAGATGTCGACCCAGTCACCCCCAACACACTCCTAATGGGGCGGCTGGACCCTGCGCTACCCCAGACAATGTACAGGCCCGAAGAAGCGAACGGCCGAAGAATGTGGAGGTACAGCCAAGTACTAGCTGACAAGTTTTGGAGCAGCTTCCTACTTCACTACCTACCGTCTCTACAGACCCGCCAGAAGTGGGTAAAAGAGAGAGACAATTTGACAGAAGGAACAGTCGTCATGATTATTGACCAGTCACTACCCAGAGCTATGTGGCGGAAGTACTCGTCCAAGGGCGCACTTACACACGTCCCGTGGCGAGGCTCATAGAACTGCCCCGACTCCCAGATACTATCGATGATGACCATGACCCCATGACTTTGTGAGTTGACTGACCCTTACAGCGGACCTTGAGTGGTAGACAGTGCGGTTAATCTGTCTCTGCTTAGCTAATTAGGTGGGACTAATTAGGGGGCGGCTGTTGTGAAGGATCAGATTAAACCGAATATGTATATTTATTTATATATATATATTTAATTGTATTTGTATATCGTTTGATATCCCCTGTATATTCCTTGTACAATATGCACTGAATATCCCTTTAGTCTACTAAACAGCCCATAATAGTTTCATTCTACCATTGGACGAGAACCTGGCGCCAGGTTGCCATACCCCTAGGTCCAAGTTCAATCGTGCCGCCTAACATGTCGTGGCAAGCCCCGGTTCCGCGCAGGAATATGTCGGGCGAAATACGAATGGTACTATTTGTTCATAGCGCATATATATATGGCGCAAGTAAAGTAGAACTTTCTTTTTAGTCCAGTTCTTTACCCTCCAACAGAGTGACAGACGCGAAGCCTCCCCACGACGCACGTGTGGTGTAGTAAGGCCTACTTGGCCCCAGAATAGGCATTGAGATATCGTGTAGATTAATAGTTGAATAGTCATAGTTTGGCACTATACCGTCGAGTTGGACGTATTCTATTAAGATAATAATAGTCTATTTATGTATGGTGCATCGTTCGGTTAGAGTTCTAAAGTTATCAGTACCCCCATCGTTCCTGACGTTATCTGGACGCTTAACCAGGCTGAGCAGACCCCTAGTGGTGCTTGCATCCGAGGAGCTCCGGGCCAGGGCGACCGGACCTGTATATTGGATTACTCTACCCGGACGACGGCGAGCCTTCCACGGCTTGGATTATGCTTTGGGTGCTTTGATTATTCCATGGATAAAGGCCAACACTGCGGAGTGTTGGAACTACCCCCCGGAGAGGACTCCAGGTGAGACGGCGCTCTACACCAGTGAGGTCGCCTCACGTCTCTCCGTTGTGGACCGGCAGCTACCGTCCACAGAGGGTCCAGCTGTATTCGTCTGCGGACCGAGGTTCTGTGGGCACCGTGTTCAAGACTTTGAATTCTCCCAAGACACCGTCGGCCAGATGGGATACCGCCAGCGGCTTCTCTAACCCCCCCCTCCTACTGTCTTACAACCAGCGGGACCCCCCCCCCCTTTAGTGTATCCAGCTATAATCATTTAAGTACCATCGCTATCGTTTCCTAAATATTCCAGGTTGTATACTTACTCCCTGCGTAACCAGAGATTGGACATTCAATGTTGATTTACCTACGAATACTCATTTGCCATAAAAGTGCATATTTCATATTTCAAATCATAAATGTAATTAAGTGAATGTTGTATATACCTTTTGCTATATTAAACCTTCGATTTGGTACATTTGTGTGGATTCGTTTCATCAGGTGGGAAAGTGTTCATCATACTTATATCATGTACTGGATGGCCAGAAGTTAAAATACAAGAGGTAGTGGTATTAAATACCATATCTAACAATACAGTCAGGGAATTGTACCCCTCAGTTACAACTACCACACTACAAAGGGTTAACCTTTCACTACCACACAGAAGGTGCTGAATGATTTTTCACTTTTGGTCAATGTTAGTATGGTGTTATTCACCATCAAAGATGGAAAACAAATCTAATAATAATAATAATAATAATAATTTATATTCTCCTTTGGTTCAATACAATTTACATAGTAACAGACACAATATTTCTGACACTGGGAATACATTCCCTGAGGTCCATATATGTCCCAGATACCAATAACATGCAAATGGACCTTGTAGAAGTGGAGCAATCTTCCATTTACTTGGGTATGTACTTTTAGGCAAATCTTCTGAAATATGGCTAGGGCTTAACAGGTTAAGGGTACCGACCGAATGGACCTGTCTCAAAACCCTGCCCCTTTTCTTGATCCTCCAATCACAACTGTCGCTTACCTCGGACAAACTTGGTTTGTCCGAGGTAAGCGACAGTTGTGATTGGAGGATCAAGAAAAGGGGCAGGGTTTTGAGACAGGTCCATTGCATCGGTAACTACCGAATACCGATTCACACTTACTGTTACTGTCCCGTCTCTTGGGTCTTTGGAAAGACCAGACAAGGTCAGAGGAGTTTGATCATATTTACTGAGGGTGGTCAGATAATGTTGATATTTAACATTTAACACATTTAAAAACACGAGACATGATCATGCAATTTATTTTGTGTGGTGTGTTACAACAATAAATAACAAAATGTAGAATTTTACTTTGGTTAAATAGTTTTACAACTGACATTTTAAAAGGTACCGTTGGGTACCGATAGCGAATTTCAGGAACTGGCACAGGTACCCGTATCGGTTCAAATGTGAACGGTACCCAACCCTAGTCTCCAGTAAAATTAGATACCTTCTTTTGTTATATTATAATATTTATTAATCCCTGCATGGGAAATTAAATCATCAGCGTTTGACCCATCTTAACCACAGTAGCAGGGGGGGCAGGCACCACACAGACCTACTCTGCCAGGACCTCGCTCATTCATTCATTCAATCTCTATTTAATCGCAAAAGATCACTGAGAGCAAGCTCTCGTTTTCAATGACGTTGAGAATAGCGCATAATAAATACAAAAACAATATAGAAACATAAAAGTCAATCATTTAAAACAATTTAAATTGACTGAGATGAAACGGTTGGCTATTATGGATTTAACCTGACCAATGGATACTCAAGTATTGAGTTTTAAAGTGCATTGCAAAACATTCCACGTGTCAGAGGCACAGGAGCTAAAAGCGGATTTGACTAATTCAGTGCAAACTCTGGGGATCTTACTGTAGGTGTAGGCCAATCACCAATGGTCAAGGGCAATGGCAGCAGTGTATGTTCAGTAGCATGCATGTTTTTTGGTGTGGGAGGAAATGGAGGTAAAGACACAGGGAGAACATGAACACTCTGCTGTGAGGCAACAATGCTAACCACCACAACGCCACCCATAATGTTCAACAACAACCATAGCAATAATAACACGCAATACTGAGCAATACTGTAGCCGTAGGTGTCCTAACATAGATGCCTATTACTTTGGATTCAGACTGAGAGAGCTGGGACTGAAATGTAAATCATTGATCTCTGTCACTCAGGAGTTTGGCAATTTATTTGTCTTGGGATTCATTATTGCATCAGATGAAAAGACACTCCATTGCTTCTGCTGAACTAATCGATGCTTCGCATCAAGAAACGAAATATGACCATCTCATGCAACCTCACTGGGTAGCTACAAAGAATATCATGCGTTATTGATTTTCTGCCGTCTAGACGTCACTAATGGTCGAGGTAAATTAAAGCTCTATTTATTAGCAACCCTGCCTGTTCTGTCATAGCCCATTCTCTTGCTTTCACTCTGATCTAGAAAACCTGAAACACCCCCCCATTCATATTCATATTCCCATAGGGTGTACAGCCAAAAACAACGCTCCTTCTGCCAGAGAAGAATGTATGCAAGTCCAGAGAAAAGTTATTATACCCTTTTTTTCTTCTTTTGGAATAAAACCTGAAGCCATGCACAATGAGAACCTTCGGCCATTAATCAAACCAGTGCCAGCCCACATACGCCCACGCCGCAGGTCTCCCTGTAAATATTCAACTGCTGCTCAACACTGATCCACACGAACACCAATATAGTTGGACTGTGTTTAAGCGATAATCCTCAGCCTCGGGGTGGGGGGGGGGGGGGGGGGGGGGGGCGGGGGGGGGGGGCTGGCTAGAGGAGACGGCTCACTGTGACGTGGCCCCTGCTCTCCTCAGCCCTTTCCACTCTACGATAACAGCATACCTGTAATTAACCCCAAAGTCAACTTAATTCCAAGGTAAATGCAAATGTTAGGGGGGGGGGGGGGGGCAGTGAGACTTGAGTACCAGGAGACAGGACGGGGCTTATAGCAGCCGCTGTAACAAAGACCACGTACTAAAGATGGACTGACAAAATTTATTTTTTTACGAGACTGCTGGCTCTTTGGACTGGCTATTTTCACAAGGTAAATAACAGCGCCGGCCAGGAGTTGTGGGAAACCGTAAAGAAAAGTAAGTAAGTAAGTAATTTATAAGTAATTTAGGACCTGCTCCGAGGTCATCAATTGGCACACATGCGATGCATGCATGCAATCCGTATCTGCGATTAACCCATCCCGTCGTCCTTCCCCCCAAGGGCAGCCGGGAGCAGACAGGCACAACGTGAGCTGCGCCAGGGGACCAATCCAAGTGCTCCTGTCCGTCTTCGTCAAGGACGCCACAGCGTTAGCGATCTTGTTGTTGTGCATGTTTTTCCATTGGGTTTATCTTATCGGGGGGGAAACCCTTGCGAGCACGGGTTTAGTCATTACCGCGGAGGTTAACGCGGGTCTCCCGCGTGAATGGATGACTTTTGACTACAGGCTGGTATCTGCTCAGCAATCTTATAGAGGGAAACGTGCAGGCGGGATTTTTAATAAGCCTGTAAATGATTCAGCGTGATTGAAAGGTTAGGACGGCCATGGAGGAGAAGAAGGGGGCAAAGGATTGTTAACCGCTGCTTCTGCATTCCAATCATCTGGAGGTCAAATTCTAGCGCCTTATTGGGTCCGACTCCCGACACCTCCCCCGCCAGAGGTGACAATAGGGAGGTCAGCGGGGGTGAGGCCGGAGCTCATGATCGGAAGACCACCGGTTCGAGCCCCGGTCAAGGCCGTTGTCGGAAAGTGGTGTTGTTGTCCAGCAGGGGGCACTCTGTCCTCTGGACTTGTCAGTAACAATGCCCCTGTTACGGTGATAGGGACACCCTATAGTTGCGAGTGCCGTCCTTCGGATGAGACGCTAAACCGAGGTCCTGACTGAATTCGGTCGCTAAAGAACCCAGGACACCTATCGCAAAGAGTAGGGGGTTCCCCGACGTTCCTGGTCAAATTCCCAATCAGGTCTCTGACATCAAGGCCTCCTAATCACACCCCCCCCCCTTAATTGGCTGGTATCCATCCCTGTCTCCTGAGCCGTTCAGCCATTGTGTAGTGTGATGTGTGCCTGGTGCCAGTGTATGGCAGCCATTGAGCCTGCGTAGCCCAAGGTTGGGTGCTACCAGTGGTGGTGAAGGAGGCTAATTCCACCCTACATTGTGGGGAGCTTATCTAGAAAAGCGCTATATAAATGTAATGATCATTAATTCGTTCACTCAGAGAGGGGCGGGCCCCCGCGCTCACCTGTCCGTCAGTGCCGATGGTGCCCCCGCAGTCGCTGAGCAGCTCGGACATGTCGTAGTAGCTGGTGAACTCCCACAGGCAGGCCTCCAGGTTGAGGTTCCGGTAGAAGCGCAGGGCGCTCGAGCCCCTGAGGGAGGCGCTGTACTGGTAGGGCGACGTCTCCCCGATCACCTCGGGGTTCCGCGTGGCGTCGGTGAGGAAGCCGTGGCGGGTCTTGACCTCGGTGAAGTCCAGCAGGTTGGAGCAGCGGTGGTTGCCGACGCGCGTGCCGTCCGGGCTCAGCGTGAGCTCGAAGTTGGACAGCGGCCGGGTCGACACCACGGGCAGCATGCCTTTGGGGAGGGAGACACACACACAGCTTTCAGAAATCAGAGATCAGAAACAAAATGGAATATAAACTAAATTAACATAGCAGCACAATAGAATAGAATAGAATTATAAAATAAAGATAGGAATAGGCCAGGGCTGTACAGCTTTCATACCGGGGGGGGGGGGGGGGGGGGGTTATACTGCGTCAACGCCAACGCAATGCGGTGGAACCCGGACAATGAATACAAAGTACATGTGGGTTAAATAAGCTTTGGCTGAGAGGAGTGCTCTCCTCTGGCCAGCTAGGAGACGCTGAGCAAGAGGCGGAGACAATTGATATATTGGTAATATTGATATTATATTGGATATATTTATATCAATTGGTATAGAGAGGGGTGGGGGCTGTAACCATTGGCCTCTCGGCTAGGTAGGATTTAAGCTATTGTTTGGGGCAACCAAAATGGATTCTTCAACGGTAACCTATAATTAGAATTCGGTTGATGTGAGCAGGAGCACGAGAAAAAGCACGGCGAGTCGGCGACCGATCAGAATAAAAAAGTAACAGAAAGAGAAGTACAGGTAGAGTAGGAGACCAGAGATAGAGACAGTGATGCAGACCACAGACGGGGAGAGAGAGATTGATATTCTGGCTTGATACAAAAATACATCCCCAGAACACAATCTGCTCTTCTCGCCCTCAGAGTTTCTGAGACTCCAGCTGCTTTAGTGTGTTCAATAATACCGTTGTGATTGGAATTTCTGAGAAGGGAACAACAGCTACCGGAGAGAGCTATAGAGTCAAGGGATTCCATTACGGAGATCCGTCTGAAAGGGTTAAGGAGGAGCCTCACACTGGATAATGGGCTTGACAGCGTTTATCTTTTCCCTGATAAGCAGCATGACAGCCAGCCAGACTCCCCTCCAAAGCAATTTCCCCACAACAATGCGTCGTCCTCACCGTCAATGTGCGGCATGGTGACAGTCAGCTTGATGAGGTTTGGATGGTCTGGGTCCTCTGCTCCTGTGTAGCGCAGCTTGGCAGTGAATGGCTCGGCACCCACTGTGCCCATGAAGCGAGGCTGGCACATCCCTGCAATCGTGCCACATGCACGCATCAATCACTTGCACTTGGGTTGGGATGTATAGCAGGACTGGTTTACAGTGTCGCAATTATTAGAAAATAAATACATAAAATGGCAACTGCAATCCAGTTATGGTAAAAGAAAATAACAATACAATAACTTTTTTTTATTTTTTTTACTGTAATTAGATTACAGATACTATAATAAAAGGTCATTCCTTCATTATTGTACATGGGATATCTTCAATATGAAATATTGAGTAAAGTTTTATATGAACATTTGTCTGTTTAGCCTTCATTATTTGGCAAACAATCCGGTATGTAATTGAAAGTAATCAGATCACGCTCATTCAGCCACATTTGTTTTCTGTGAAACCACCCACACAACAAGTATTTGATCCTTTCTTCCCGCAGTCGGGGAGAGCACACTGTGTGCCAGTGTGGTAAACTGAAAAACAGAGCCAAACATCATGACTAACCATCGCGTTGACTCATTCCCAGAGAGAGATGAGCCCATGGAGGGAGGGAGAGAGAGAGAGAGAGAGAGAGAGAGAGAGAGAGAGAGAGAGAGAGAGAGAGAGAGAGAGAGAGAGAGAGAGAGAGAGAGAGAGAGAGAGAGAGAGAGAGAGAGAGAGAGAGAGAGAGAGACACTCACCTTCCTCCACGCTGATGGCCGCGATGGGGCTACTAAGCTCCAGGCCCTCGTCCCCGTTGGAATTCACGGCCCTGGCCGCGCACTGGACTCTGGACCCCGCGTGGAAGTAGACCGAGTCCAGGGTGATGAGCTTGGAGCTGGTGAAGAAGGTGTCAAAGTCCACCTCCCTCATGGGGCTGGTGACGCCGTCGGCGCCCGTGGGAGCGCTGACCAGCCAGCGGTAGCGTGTCAGCGTGTTGTTGATGCTCTCGCTGACACAGATGGAGCCCGTCTTGTCGTAGTCTGGGTACTTGGGGTTGCAGGCCTGGAGGAGAGAACGGAACGGTAGCGTCAAATACACGGATAAAATAAATGAGCCAGACGTCGCCTGTCAACGCCGCTGACGAGCCCCTCGAGGGACCGTGATAATTGGGCAGAGTGGGCACACACAACCACTGAGCGCTTTTCTCATTAGCGTCGTTTACCTGTGGTGTGTGTGAAGACAGATAAAAGGGCCTCATTAGCAGGGCAAGATGAGAGAAAAATACATCATCTTATTTTTTGAGGCGAGCTGGACGTACGGTGACACAGATCACGGGGTATCCGGCCACGGGGTGGTCGTCCCTGGTGCGGTCGTCCGCGTCGTCGTAGTGCAGCAGCGACACCACCAGGGGCACGGAGGGGAACGTGACGTCCGCCATGCTGTTGGTCTCCTCGATGTAGATGATGGCTTTGCTCATCTGGAGAGTGACGAGGACAAACGAGGCATTAACACACACACACCGACCATCGTCCGAGGACAACGTGCGTCGCTTTGTTGTAACCGGAGTGTGAATTATGGGAACTGCCTGAAAGGAACAATAATCTATACTCTATCTAAAGCGGGGGGTTCTCAACGTTTTGATGACCGAGGGATGATTTAGGGAGCCAACATTGGATCGAGGAAAGCCCACGATGAACTAAGGTCAAACTTTCTACCTCTTTCTGAAATCGTTAGCTAATGTACCTGCGGCATCTGAACAACTTGGTATAGTTCACACACTCGTCTGAACACATTCTGTGCATTGGTTTAATGTTCACCTTTGTCTCGGCGACCATGTTCTCGTCAGGCTTCAGGTGGACGGTGAAGGCCTCCCTCATCTCCCTGACGCCGTCGAACAGGATCTCCACCTCCACGTAGTGCTCCGTGTCACCTTCCTTGAACACGATCTCTGCCGGGACACAAGACATTTTGTGGATCTTTCTCATGTCACACATCTATACACACTATTATTATTATTATTATTATTATTATTATTATTATTATTATTATTATTATTATTATTATTATTATTATTATTATTATTATTATTATTATTATTATTATTATTATTATTATTATTATTATTATTATTATTATTATTATTATTATTATTATTATTATTATTATTATTATTATTATTATTATTATTATTATTATTATTATTATTATTATTATTATTATTATTATTATTATTATTATTATTATTATTATTATTATTATTATTATTATTATTATTATTATTATTATTATATTAATAATAATTACTATCCTTGCAGCAGTAGAGGCCTGTTATGGAATGTCTGGAGAGTGGTTACCTATGGTCAGTGGTGGAAAGTGACTTGAGTATAATTCATTTTAGGTATACTTTGTACTTTTACTCCACTACATTTCAAATTAAATAGGGTAGCCTACTTTTTTACTCCACTACATTAATCTGAACCCATTAGTTGTTACTAGTTACCAGTGTGCGAACCATACTAGTTAACTCGTTTTTGGCGTCCAATGTGTTAAAGGAGCACTTTGCCATCATCAGAGGACACTGAAACCTTGTGTTGTGTTAATTACAGCTCAATTGGAATGATGTAGATGGACAACTAGAGATAAGGATTGCAATTAGGGATTGCAAAATCTTTATCTGCATCATTTCATTGAGCTATAAGATGATTCAGTGTCCTCTGATGACATCACGGGAGGAGATATTCAAATTCATTGACTCGCGATAACTGTCAAACTAAACTAACGTGTGCAAAACAGTGAAGTACCCCTTTAAGTTTGACGGTCATTTCCTTTAAAAGCCAAATTTCCCTCGGATGAATAAAGTATTTCTATTCTATTCTATTCTATTCTATTCTATTCTATTCTATTCTATTCTATTCTATTCTATAATGTATTTGCTCAAACTCTATTGTATTTTCAGTGAAGAAAATACAGCAGGGAGATATGATGGAACAGTTCATCTCCAGTTCCAAAAATAATTCATATTTAAACTATTAGTCATCATTATCTCAGCCAAGACAGGCAAAACCAAGTGATGTACTATTTGGTTTATGAAAGTGAGTGAGATACAGGCCACTTAGGAAACACACTTAGGGGGGGGGGGGGGGGGGGATTTTGAAGAAATAATTTAATAAACGATCGATTCCTCCCGGGCAGCGTGTTGAAGTGTCCTTGAGCAAGACACTTAACCCCTAACTGCTCTCGATGAGCAGGTTGGCACCTTGCACGGTTGCCTCTGCCGTCGGTGTGTGAATGTGTGAGTGAATGGGTGAGGAACAAAAGCTGTTATATAAATGCAGCCATTTACCATTTATAAGACATCTTGTGGATGTCTGTGCAACAATCTCTGTATGAGACTGAGAGGCCTGTGGCTATTCTCATCACCTAGGAAAGAAAAATGCAATCCAATTGTGTTGTTTGTGAAGTCACCCTCTACGTTTTCTGGTAGAGCGGCATTTGTCAGACTGTTCTCTACATAGAGCTGGACATGAAGTATAAATCAAAAGATCCATAAACAGTAATGAACCCTTCATTAGTGATCCGTCTTCTCATTCTGGCCGGCATAAGCAGCTAAATAATCCAACTTGTTCCACAGCCAGCCGTGCACCAATGGAAAGGCTATAATGGCCCTCCTCTCGTAGAACACAGTTGAGCAAGCCTGATGTAACTTATCAAACCTTCCCACAACTCTATGGGAATATATGCAAAAATGTCCCGTCTAGAGGTTAACAATGTTGTTGTTTTTTGTATAGGCTTTTTGTGTAGTGCATTCACAAATGCAACGCTTTGTGCCATGTGGGGAAATTGCCTTTTCAAAATTCTCCTCTTGCATCTCTATTTGGTCTGTCTGTGATAGTAAAAAAACAGTTTTTTTGTCAGGATAATTCACTGCAACATTAAAGGGACGGGAGACTGTGATTGTAAAAACAGGTCTCAGTCAGAATAATTCACGGCAACATTAAAGGAAAGGGAGGCTAAGAGCCTCAGAGCCTTCGACTTCCTGTGCAAAAAGAGAATCTGTACGCTGTGCACGGAGCTGTGAGCTGTAGCTGTGAGCTGTAGCAGGAGGACCCGTGTTGCAGGACGGCAGGCGCAAGAGGCAGCTGAAGAGTTCAAACCCAAACTGGGTGTATTTCATGATGGTCATGGACAGGCGGGATATCAGGAGGCAAATGAGAGCGCACTGGCGTCTCTAACTAAACAAGACAGGAAACATAATTACTACCAATTGTACCGACTAGTAAAGACGGGAATTAACACTAACCGACTCTAACGCGGACTAATGATCTGACGCGCTGAAAAGGGGAGAGTAAACGTAAATATACACGGAGGAAATGACAAACTAAACACCTTGCAAACGAGGGGGCAGCTGGCGAGACACAAACTACAAGAGAGACGCTGGGGAGCGGGGGAAAAGTCCAAGGCCTGGGAGAAATGGGAGACACACAAGGGAGTCGGACGAAAGTGCGCGAGGGAAAAGTGGGCAGGAGGGGCAGTCCGTGACACAGAACACTACGCAACTGCGACGAGATGTCGGATAACTGCTGTTGATGCGGTTTGTTGATCGTTCAACATTCTAAATGCACTGCCTGCTTTGGGGACACGGAATCCTTGCGTTGTGTTGAGTTAATTACAGCTCAATGCAATGATGTAGATGAAATTGACACAACACAAGGATTCGGTGTCCTCTGATGACGTCACGGGAGGAGATATTCAAACTCATTAACTCCCAATAACGGTCAAACTAAACTACTGTGTGCATAACAGTTTAGAGCCTTGGTATATCTGTTAGATTATGTGCAAAAATAAATCTGCATTGTTTTTCGGTGAAGTGCCCCTTTAATATATCTGCTCGAACTCTATTATATTTTCAGTGAAGAAAATACAGCAGGGAGCTCCAGCAAAAATTCATTATAATATTCATTATCTCAGCCACAATTGGCAGGCCCGATAAGTCAGGACAAACCAAGTTATGTACTATTCGGTTTATGAAAGCCACTTAGGAAACCCTTTCAGAAAGAAAAAGGTTGTAGGAAAAAATGCATGAAAGTTGTTATTCCATGTCAGCTCATCTGTAGAAAATGTACGACTCTAAGATATTTCCAACTATTATAGATTCCTTAGGTGGTTATGAATATACTAACGCAATGCATTATAACAGTTAATGAAAGGTTAAAGGGGACATATTTTAGTGCTTTTCAACAAGTTAATATAGGTATTTGAGGTCCCCTAAACATGTCTTTGAAGTTTGTTGCTGAAAAAAACACTCAGATTAAGCTTTCTAGTAGCCTCTACACCTCTCTGCTTCAGTCCTGTTCTCAACAAGCTGTTACTATGCCTGTAATGAGTGTGGCTTGTTTTATCGTAGAAATACTACAGTTCACAGGTTCGCAAGCCTGTACCGTCAAATGAAATTCAGATCAAACTTTCAGACTAGACGTTGCAGATCAAATATGACTCGACAAGGTCCAACAACAGCATAGCAATATTCTCATACATTTTTTTGTCAGAAACATATTTTAGGTTCAACTTTAGGTCGGAAATAGTAGATTTACGTGCAAGCAGGCTTCTTGTACATGCACATACTGTACACACATGTTATTAACTACAGCAGGGGTGGCCAACCAGTCAGAGACTAAGAGCCACAAAAATTACTGTGGTACCACAAAGAGCCACACCATATACCAGCGTTTCTAAACCCGTTTTTACAGTCACGGCACCCTTCATGTGTTTATAGGTCTCACCCTCTGGCCTCTGAAGTTGCTAATGTCTTTTTTATTTGGGCCTCACAGGGTTAAAAGTACCCTGTGAGACCCACGGTTGCAAAATTACAAAATCACTTTTAGCCATTTAAAAAAAGAATGTTTATTTAAAAGAAATGAAGCACATGTATAGTCAATTGGTCCTGTTGTTCAGCCTCACAATGCTATTTGATAGTAAATGTGTTTATATGTCCCACCCTCTGGCCTCTGAAGTTGCTAATGTCTTTTTAATTTGGGCCTCACAGGGTTAACCTCTTAAGCCCGAGATATACTGTAAAAGTGTATATTTTCAGCATTACGTTTGTTTACCAATTATTTTAACTGTTATTAGTGAAATATAAGATTATAGAAATCTCAGGGCATTGAGTCGGAAACCGGCGCATATTGACAGGAGGAAGTGGCGCAGCCAAAAGTGAGTGTAGTCTTTTGAAGGAAGAGACTCAAGGCTTTCGAATTTCGAAAAACTACCCTACCCAGCTCCAGTGATGCCACAGATTACTTGTAAAAATAATCTGATTACTGATTACTCCTTTAAAAAGTAATCTAGTTACTTTACTGATTACTTGATTATCAAAGTAACTTATTTACTTTGAAAGTAACTAGGTTACGAAGTTGTCGTCGTCCCCCCTGCTGTTGCCACAACATAAGAATGACAACAGTTTTTTCTCTCTCTCTCTCTCTCTCTCTCTCTCTCTCTCTCTCTCTCTCTCTCTCTCTCTCTCTCTCTCTCTCTCTCTCTCTACCAAATCCATTCTGAGACAACGGACTCAGTGCGTACTCCGCAAGTCGCGCGTAACATGAATCTCTCTCTCTCACTCTCACTCTCTCACTCTCTCTCAAGTAGCCAAATTACACTATAAAACAAACTGGATCGTTTATTTAACTTCATGCTGAAGCCATTCTAAAATCAGCTATAAACGTAAACATGTGTGTGTGGCTGTGTGCGTGCGTGCACGAGCGCACATGAAATGAATGAATGAATGAAAACTTTATTTAACAGATTGCAGAATGGGTACAATACAGTACGGCTCAATACATACAATTGTTAAGGGGATGCAGACCTGAGAAAGACGTTTGTCTTGTTTCCATCAGGGTCCCCCATTTTCAATTCATATAGACATATATGACATACATGACATACAGATAGTCAGTACTGCTACATCTATACATTTATGACATACCAGATTTGCAAATACAGTACTTTTTGTGATACAGAAGGAGTCAAGAAAAGGGAGTATATACATTTGACGTAGAAACTGTACATTGGAGGAGGTTGGGTGGGGGGGTTGGGTACATTGGGATATTGACAACCATACTGGGTAATTTACATTGGAGGTGGTTGGGGGGGGGGGGGGGGGGGGGGCGGGGGGCACACTGTATAAACAAGTAACACTGTACATTGAGGGGGGGGGGGAGGAGACACTGTACAAACAAACACAATTGTACATTGAACATCTCCAGTCTAGCTGACTGTACCCCTGGCTCTCTTATCATCAGCATTATGAGATAGTAACTAAATAGTAACACACAGCCACTTGGAAAAGTAACTGTAATCAGATTACTGGCTTGTAAAAAGTAAGTAAGTTAGATTACTATTTACTGAAAAAGTAATCAGATTAGAGTAACTAGTTACTTAGTAACTAGTTACTGGCATCACTGCCCAGCTCACACCAGCCCCTGTCAATCATCTGACTTCTGGATTTACTTTTTTATTTCTCTTATTTTTTGGGATTATCTCCCACAAACCTGAACGTTATTGCCATAAAACAGAACACAGTTAGTTTCTCTACCTTTCTGTGAACGTCTTGCAAAACACGGTGTTGCAATACGATGAAAAATGGTGGAGAAATTTACATTATAAAAAAGATGGCAGAATTCAGTACTGTATCTACAAAACCTTCTGTTTAATCATCTTCCCTTTATTCATTTGCTTAGATTTTTCAGGTCTGGTAAATTTTAGCATGGTGTTATTCACAGTCAAAGAATTTTTTTTTTTTAAATAGAATTGATATTCTCCTTTGGTTCATTACAATTTACTCAAGCCTAGTAACAGACACACTATTTCTGACACTGATCCATATGTCCCTAGATTCAGATACCAAGAACATGCAAATGGACAATTAAATTTTTTTTAAATGTTTATTCTACGTCCTTATGGAATGAGTGACAAAAAAAAAATGTATGGATGGAAGAGCTGCACATTGACGGGCAAAGAGCCGCACGCGGCTCGCGAGCCGCGGGTTGGCCACCCCTGAACTACAGCAATTGTGGCTGCAATTATAAACGGCTCATTTCAAGAGGGAGGGTTCTTGTCACAGCTGAACTGCAGAAAAGGCATATTTAAAATGTTCTCAGTATCATTGGCATTCTATAAAAACAATGCAAAACACAGGAAAAGGCAATTTGACAATAGGTCTCCTTTACTGTAACAAGACTAGGTTCCTTTGTATAGCTGGACCCCGGACCTTAACCTTCTGATTTTTATTATTTATACTTATTTGTTGTGCCTATCTACTGATACCTGTCTCAGGAAAGGTTTGAAATGAAAAATGAAATGGGGAAAAGGGTGTGGTAGTGAAACGGTTAAGTATCTGTGCATTTGGTAGTGAAAGCGTTAAGTCTATGTACATTTGGCAGTGAAAGGGTTAAGTATCTGTACATTTGGTAGTGAAAGGATTAACCTTCTGTGCTGCGGTTCAATTCAGTTCAGTTAATTTTTATTGTGATCCCAGGGGGCAATTATTTTGCAGTCCGAGAGCAACACAGCAATAGACATCACAAAGAACAATAAAAAACCAGACATAATCATACACACATCATCACAATGGGTTCTAGTCTAGAGTAAAGTGCACCACAATTGGTTTTCTTTGGTGGGGTATTGATTTTCAGTGTGAGTTGAAGATCATTCCAGGAAGCTGGTGCATCAAAACAAAAGGCAGACGTACCAAGTTCAGACTGAACTCGTGGGACCTTAAGTGTAGAGCCAATCATTTGAGCAGGTCAGATAAGGTCCATGATTCCAATCTAGCATCATTGTGATATATGGTGGCAATTTTCCATCAATGGCCTTAACGATGAACAGATACCAAGGTCTATTTTGCCACCTTTGTAGAAAAGACCAACCCACCTCATCATACAGGTTGCAATGATGCGTGCCAGTAATGAATCTAAGAGCAGAATGATAGACCGTATCCAGGGGTAAGAGAGGACTTAATTTCCTTGCGCAGAGATTATATCCCTGGAGGTCTCTCTCTTAACCTCCCTTTCCTTTACAAGTCTACTGTGGCTTTGCCACTTGTGATCTATATGTGTGCTTTTTCTAATATTACAGAAGACTTCCTTCTTCCTTTGGGATTATATCCCTGTAGATTTCTCACTTAAAGCCCCCTCCCTCTCTTTTAGAGTTATTACTGAGACTTCACTAGTTGTGATTTATGTGTACCTTTTCCATTTTTTCTATTATGATTATTATTGCGGTTTCTTTATCTTTATTATTTTCACCAGTCTTTTTTTTTTGCTCTTAGGTTGGTATGTATTTTGTATGTATACAGTATTTATCGATCTTTCTAAGTAAGTGCACTCTGTAGAGTTTGATATTAATATTCTTACCTTCTGACTGTTCTTTATGGGGTCAAGTGATTGTGCCTGGCCTGTCATTTTCTCGACCAATCGGTCGTTAGACCCGCCCCATATATTTGAGTGTACCCCTACTTAAGTAGAAGTAGAAGAAGTAGTAGAATGTTATCCCGAATGCTATCCCGATGAAGATCCTTTGATTGAATCATTGATCACAATAAATACAGCGGGAGCAAGTTTGACATTGTGTGGATTCTATCTATTTTTGATGCCGTTTGCGTTTGTTTTTCCAGCATCTGATAGTAGTGTGGTAGTGAAAGGGTTAGCCCTCTGCAGTGTGGTAGTAAAGTATGTGTGGTAGTGAAAGGGTTAACCCACTGCAGTGTGGTAGTGAAAGGGTTAGCCCTCTGCAGTGTGGTAGTGAAAGGGTTAACCTTCTGTAGTGTGGTAGTGAAAGGGTTAACCCTCTGCAGTGTGGTTGTATAGAGAATAATAACCTGAGAGTATAGCCTGCCCTCATAATTTTGGGTGCGTAAAAAATGCCACTTTTGATCATCTCGCTTCCTTATTAATTTCATATGTGATGGTAGTTTTATCTGTAAAGGAAACACTGCATGCACTCTATCACATTATCTAATTCACATGCGTCTTTAGTAGCCTGTAGGTCTAAGTGTTTATTTGCATACTGAGCGGGGAAGCGAGATCAGATCACAAGTGGTCACTCGAGATGCATGTGGAGAACGCGGTCTAACAGCAGGTGTGAACAAACGTACTTGGAGCTGGCCACTTCTGATCGGACACCCAAGATGCATGTTAATGCCAGGTCTCTGAACAGGGCCACACACACACATTGACATTTGCATTTATTTGACGCTTTTATCCAAAGCGACTTACAAATTGCGTACAAGTCAACAAGCAGGAAGGGCGCACCTCTGGCACCAAATGGTAAGTGGTATTGTTCATCAAACAGTGTCGAACCTTAGTGCTACACTCTGAGTGCATAGTAGTAAAATGGTAAATGGTGCATTTATATAGCGCTTTTATCCAAAGTGCTTTACAACTTTGTTCCTCACATTCACGCACACATTCACACACCGATGTGCGATGCTCATTGGGAGCAATTAGCGGTTAAGTGTCTTGCTCATAGGACACATCGACACGCTGCCCGGGAGGAGCGGGAATCGTACTGGGAACCTTCCGACTACCAGACGACCGATCTACCTCCTGACCCACTGTCGCCCTACATATTAGCATAGTGTGTAGTAGTATAGAGATAGTAGCATAGTACATATTAGATGTCAGTATAGACATAGTAGTCATGTACATAATAGTAAAAAGACAGTAAGAAGGTTCAGTGTTTTTCTTTCAGATATTGATTGAAGAAGTGTGTTTTTAGTCTACTCTACAACAGTCCTCTATGCCCAATGTCAGCCTCCTGGGGGCGACACCTGGGTGGGGAAATATTTGTGGACCAACGGACGGAGTGACCTATAGAGCTGCTGGTCGCAGCCAGAGATACTTCATCATGAAGAGGACCTGTGTGGCTGAAATGTTGGTCCATTAAATTGAATCCACTTTGGGTCATCTTATTGTTCTACTTATCTACAAGACTATCTATGGAAGACACCTCAATACCTCGCCAGCCTCCTGCACCTTTCCCATAACAACGCCCACCCGAGGTCCAGTGATCTCATTACTCTTACATCTATTCCCAAGGCACTGTCTTTGGCCGAATTCCCTTTGTTTTGCTGCAGCAAATGACTGTAACTAGCTGACTGTTATACACGTTGATTCCCCTTCTCCTCTCTCTATATATCACTACTCGCTAGTAGTTATTTAGGCTGTTTTTAACTTCATTGTCTCTACCTCATTGGATGTGTGTCTTGGATTTATGGGTACCGGTTTTTATTTTTTTGTTGTTTTTCTTACAGTTTTTGTTTGTTTGTTTGGTTTTTACTTCTACCAGGTCATCGTTGTAAATTATCTTCCTGGCAATATATATATATTTTTTTTAAGTTGAGTTTTCTATCAATAGTAATGAGCATAATGAGCTTCTATCCCCAGGCCATCAGGATGCTCAATGACAATAACACTATGTAACAAACTCACTGTAGCACCCACTTTAGACACTTTAGACACTTTGACACACTTTATATTTATATTATTGGTAAAGAGATTTGCACTACAACTCATACCTCATTGCACCTTACCCTAAGTTGTACCTCATCCCATTTCTGCATTGTACTTTGTACTTTATATTGTATTGTAACTCAGTTAAAAGAAAATTTCTACTTTGTATTGTATATTGTATATATGTATATTGAACACTTTTGTTTTTAACACTTTTGTTTACACTTGTTACGTACTTTTGACTTCTATTTTTTACTTATCTATTTTATTTTTTATCTAGCACACTCTCAGGAGCAGAACAGGATAAAGCATTTCATATAAAAGTATTCTGTATTTTTGTATGACAACTAATAAAGAGACTTGAAACTTGAACTTGATAGCGGGGATATAATACTCCAGCCTTCCTCCCTCCCTTTCAACGTCTCTCTCACACCACTCTGCCCCCAGCTCCACTCCACTGGGGCATTCCAGACATTCTGTGACAGGGCCTCCTCTGTTGTTGACAGTGAAGTGAATGTGCCCGTATTGTAGCACTGTTTACCTTCGGATATGGGATGGTAGTCTTCTCCGGAGGTGGCAGACCCATCCTTGGTGTGAACCCTGACGACGGACACTTTGGAGGTGTCTCCGAGACGCAACACAGGGATCCTCACCACAGACACCTGGCCTCCCTCCGTGGGCTCGCTCACGCTGAATTTAGTCTCTCCGAACCTGATGATGGCGGCTGGAAATAAACACAACAAGGTGTAAGTTGTAAATTCATGTCCGGTCTGATGTATGAAACAGAACAAATTAGAAGAATTTCATACATATTCTTATTCTGCCTACTTTTATACACTTCCTATCGAATTAATTTGTCAGTTCTATGCTAATTTGATCTTGTTGTAATTTGTATCATCTCATGCACTGTAATTTAGTTAACATTTACATTTAGTCATTTAGCTGACGCTTTTATCCAAAGTGACTTACAAGTTCTGTACGACAAGTCATCAGGAAGGGCACAACTCTATCAGCTGAGTAACAATGTTCACCGCTCTGTTGTTCTATAAAGTGTTATGAGCGATCCACTGCTCTGTTGTAAATGGTATTGTACAGTATCTTTTTTTTATCCACTTTTTCTCCTCTTTTTTCTATTTTTCTCCCATCCCAATTTCGCTCACACTACCCCCGCCATTTCCTGTATCTGCTGTGCAGGCCGGACCAACCGACCTGTAGGAGTCGCTGTCCACAACGTCCAGATTACCACCCATCGACTTCCACCCGCTAACTCTGCCAATTGAGTTAGTATGACGGCCGGCCCAAGCCTGAGGCAACGCCGACAGCCGGATTCGAACCCGGTGTCTCTTGCGTTGGTGACGAGCGCAATGTCCGCTGCGCCACCCAGCCGCCTCGGTATTGTACAGTATCTTATTATTTTTATTGAACTATTTTATCGCACTTTTTTACTCTGTCTATTATATTTTATTTGTAATACTACTACCTTTTAAAAATATTTTTTATGCTCGCTGTACATGTCTGTAACTGATGATGTTTTATATGTCTGCACTTTATGCTCATCTTATTCCTGTATTTTTGTACTGCTGTGAAGCACTTTGAACTGCAATTTTTTTTTTTTAATTATGTTTTTGGTAGATTTTTATTGTTTTTACTACCGGGCAGTCGACAGAGCGGGGGGAAGACATTCGGCAAAGGACGGCGGGTCCGGGAATCGAACCCAGGTCGGCCGCTTCGCGACGCAGAGCGTTACATGGTTCGCCACTTGGGCGCCCATTGAACTGCAATTTATGTATGAAAAGTGCTATACAAATAAAGTGTATTATTATTATACAGAAAAACAAAGCATTCTCTTACTGTCCGCGTCGTCTTTGATCCTGATGAGCGTCTCGTTCTGCAGCCCGATGGACGCTCCGAAAGGTGATTCGCTCCTCGGGGTCCCCAGAACGAGACGGAGCTCCTCGTCCTCCTCGTGCTCCGTGTCGTCCACCAGCACCAGAGCGCAGGGCTTCTCAACCTCACCTGAGCGAAGGGGAAGGGGAACGTCGTGAGATAAACACAAGTAACACATCACTTCCTGTTTACCATGACGTTTTTCCCAAATTGTATTGGATGGTAAAATTTGGCCTGATGGCGGTGCTAGAGGAAAGGTGCTAGAGGAAAGGTTGTGTCGGTTACCAAAATGTAGGGGTCATGAATATACACAGCAAACTTGAAAAGATTCAAATAAAACGTTTCGAGTTATCATACAATACATTATAATAGAAATGGACACGATCACTTCATATGTGTGTCCTGGTGTTTTCAGGATTCACTACGTTACCTGGCAAGAAGGTGATTATGGAGGCGTCCGTGTTGGGCCTCTCGTTGAAGTCCATCATGACCTGGGCCGTGCCTTGCCTGCTGTAGCAGCGGACGGTTGACTTGTAGCCAATATCTCCACTACGGTACACAAAGGCTGAGATTTGCCCAGAGTTCTCATTCCCCGTGTACACAGCATCCCGGAACTGGACCCTTGGCACTAGAACAGAATAAAACCAATAAATCACCAGCCGACCATAGCCAACTGTTTGCCTCAGCTCTGTTCAATCATAACCTGGTTTTTCAGGCAGCTGAGAGTCTGAACCCAGAATGGTGTCACAGGCTCTGCGATACTCTTGGGCTTTTCCCCGAATGACAGGTGTAGAAATATGTTTTCATTAGACCGGGGTCCCCGGCTGGAGAATATTATTGTTTTGGCAATTATGGTCCTGGTGGTAAAAAGGTTAGAGAGCCCTTGATAATAAGACCTGCGCTCACGGTCGGAGACGGAGTCGTTGATGAGGATGGTGGCCTTGCTCGGCTCGCCCAGGATTCCGTTCATGGGCATGCGCAGGACCAGCTCGAACCTCTCCGGCCCCTCCAGCACCGGCTGGCCCAGGTCGTCCAGGATGGTCACACGAAACGTCTGCATGGTGACCCCCGGGGCGAAGTCCAGGTTCCGGCTGATCCCCACATAATCCACGCCAGCTGCAGCACAATTGCAATGCGGGTCAAACCAAAGAGCTGAGCGCTTTTACACAGGGTACAAGGGTATATAATACACACTCACTAACATACAAAATCCTATTCCATGCATCGGTTCTCACGTTACTTCATAATTCATAATTCATATAAGTCAGTCGGTGGGCTGGATGAAAGCAAACACCCCTGCACTATTTCACTCGGAGATAGCTGGGAACAGTTGGAATTTCCAACGTGATTAAGGGAGCAGTGGGGGAAAGCGGATATCTCCGCCAGCGCAAACAGGTTATTCATTTGCCAGGCTTTGAAAAGTAAGGGCGTTGATAGCTCGCTCTTTGGCCGCAAGGCTTTTCTCGTGTCCTTATGACCCAACTGTGTGCGTGTTGTTAGGGTGGGCTTGCATTTCCACCACGACACATAAGATTAGGTGCCAGTGCAACAACAACATGGTAATATTGCGGACAGGACCGGAGGGCCCGTAGATGCTGACAAACAGATACTGTCTGTAGGAGAAGCTGTAGCAAAGGTTGGACCATATAGACTGCATATATATACATATATAATATATATATATACACTGTCTATATCTATATAGATACTGTATATGTCCAGAACCCAGAGCAGAGTGAGATAATCAGTATGCATTCCTATGGCTCTGCCTTCACTCAAGCCACCTTTATCCTCTGAGCTCATAACATTGTATCCCCAGCACCTACATGGTGGGGGCCCGACATAGCAGTACCCCCAAAGCACCCCCCACCCTCACGAAAACACTGTTTACATTCCCCAGGTCATGTAACCTCCCTACAAATCCAGCATTAACATCTCCTTGGGCTCTTGAGCTTCCAAAACAAGGTGTGACAGGGGTGACGACTTAAGTCTATTGTTTTGCGTGGTTTACATTCTTCCTGAGCGCTAACTGACAAAGCTGTCAGAGGACAGCTCTCTACAGCGGGTGGCAGTGGGGGGGGACCGGACGACTCCTACCCTCGGCGGAGACGGGATCGGTCTTTCTCGAGCGCACGGTGACGGTTCCCGCTTTGGAGAGGTCGGTGCCCGTCCTCCACACCTGCACCTCCACGAAGCCGTCGCTCTCATCCACGCCATAGTCCGTGTTCCCGAAGTAGAAGACGGGAGCTGGGGGGGGGGGGGGGGAACAAAGCAAAACAGAAAGGATGAGGGGAAAGGCCCACAGGAGGGGGTGTTATACAATACATGATCGTCCCGTAGAAAACATCCATTTCACGACGGGATAGCAGCGCCTGCGCGCGCCACCTGACGTGACTGCTGAGTTGAATTCGTAATGGCTGGTGTATTCCAATTACCGCCACCGCTGAGGACCCAGGGTAAATGAGCAAGCGTTCCCATTGACAAGAGACCAGCAGGCAGTCAACACTTTAATTGTAGAGCACTTAAACAATGCTTTCAAAACCTCCTGCAATGATGCATTGGGGGGGGGGGGGGGGGGGGGGGGTATTCCTACATCCATAACATGTATTAAAAGACTTTTAAAAAAGAAACAAAAAAAAAGGGAGCCTGAAGGCATAGCTTCATTTCTGGGGGGAGGGGCGTGCAGCCTGTGTTTGATAGTGCAGCTCGGGGGCCTGACAGGAGGTCTGGGGGATGTTAGAGCAACAGTGTGCCAGTCCAGGCCTGCCTGACTGCAATTAGCGCTCCTATGAGCCCAGATTCCACTGCAGCCGGGCTCCCCCCACTGTTATTCTCCCTTCAATCTCCCCTCTGCCGTGTACAGTGTACAGTATGTCACCCCCCCCCCCGCCTGTGAAAAGAGCTCTGTGCATGTCCTCTTCGGATGGCGCGGTCGAGGCTTAAAAGTACAGAGTGCTGACGGAGGTTAGACATATTCACATCCGTTATCCACGAGAGAGGAAGAAGACAAAAAAGAAAAAAGGAGATACATTTACAACAGCCCCAAAAGGAGAAAGAACAACTCCGCAGAGGCAACTTTGGCAGTGAACTGTACCCATTCTGCATTTTTAAAACCGATCAAATGCGTCTATTGTTGTGACTAATAGGACTAAGCCATTACTGAGCGGCATAAACCTTACGCCTCGGAGAGAAACTGTGGACCAAATAATGAATAAATTAATGAAGGGAATGGCAATGGCTATGGGCAGAAATGTGGTTTCCATGACAATGGAACACTGCACCGACAGGCCTTTCGCTCTCTGTGTTTCTCATCTAACGGAGTGCGAGACAAACAAAACAAAAAGGGGCACGGCGAGGACGCGTGACTAGTAGGCAGTGTGAATGAAAAATACAAATCCATACCTATCTAACACCAACGTGCTCCCGAGCGATGTTGTTATCTATCTACGCAGGCGGGAGAGTTTGAAATGCGAGCGCCTGAAACGAGGAAGATATAATTGAGACACGACACGAACGCCAGCCACGATTACTGATTAGACAACTCAATATAGCAGAAGCATCAATTACCTTCGACCACAACAGTAACAAATCCTTAGTCTCGAATAAGTCTCGAATTATATTGCACACCAAAAAAAATCACTTTGATGCAATCTGCAACAGAAGTTATTTCTATTACCCACAAAAGCTAGCTTCACTTAGGGGTAGAGTCATGGTCTGCGGTAGGTTCGCCAGGTAAGATATTATCTCTGTGGGTGAAATACACTAAGAGCTAGACAAGACAATTGTTTTTTTACACTTTAATCTGCACCGAGAACAAACCAAAGACAAACAGTAGTGTGTCAAGAGGTTTGCGGCTGCCAGCGTTTGCCCCTGCAGAGGGGACAAACAGGGCTGCTTTTGGCTGCCTCCACTGGGTCTCCAATGCGTAGGAGCCGTAATCAGATCTACTAGCCTGAGGTTGGTAGCCAGGAACCCAGGCGCTGCTGCACTTGCCCAGTAATCAGATAAGGATTGTACAACAGACAAACAGTGGGCTTCAAAGAGCCACGGCCCATTAAATGAAAGGTACACTCTTGGGTTTCTTCCAGCTTGGCCAAAGCCAAGTTCAACATCACCTAGCCTGTCTAGAGTTACCTCCTAGAACGCTGATGCAAGTAGAGATTTGGCTAGTTTCATACTAATTTTCTCGCTAAACAGCAAGGGGAACAGTAACCTTCATATGCATCACTTCCAATGATGAGGAATTACGAACCCTGTAGAGTAAGCACTGCAGGGCACGTAATTAGAACATATGCCTTAATAAGATAGGATAAAACAAAGAAAAACCATGGCTGTATTGCTGGAGTATAAACTAGAGAAAGGCACAGAGACACAGAGCAATCCCTAAAGGACAGTGTTCAGCTCCCACTGACAGCTTGATAGTGCTTGAACTTTACATGGCATTCCCAAAGAGCTAAGTAGCTTTCCTAATAAGGGAACCGGTAGCTTCTTTATTGCCTCGCCTGCGGCGTAAAAAAGACACATTTAATTTCCCCCGCTCTGTGTGAAGTTGCATATATATACGCAATAGAAATGTGAATCTATTAGGACACCGGTTCGCCCGGCTGTGAGCACTGTTTGAATAATGACAACATCAAAGTCAGATTCCGACGAAGTGAATGAACTCGAGACTGCGGATCGAAAAAACTGGAACTGGCCCTTCGTGTTAAATATTTGAGCACATCTGTTCATATCAGAATGATGTGGAATCCAGGTGTGGTGTGCGCGGTAATGACAGGGTTCGGTGTGGTGGGCGCCCGCTCCACTCATCCCCGCCGTCCAGGGTATACGCGGACCGGGACCCGCCCCACTTTCAAACGCCTCGTAATCATACCTTTACAGCGCCGGGTGCTAAATTTACTGCCAACTGACACAAGACTATAAACACATGAGCGTAATCCTGCTCTACACGCTTTCTCATGTTCTACAGGCCCGGCCGGCCACTGAAAACCTCTCCCGGATGCTCAGACACTTGACTCTATATTAAACAGCAATTACCTCTGCATGAAAGGGCAAGTATTTCCCTGCTCAGCGCACGGGCAAGGCGCACGGTATACTGTAAATAAAAGAGACGTGGACATTTTTGTGCGTGCGGCCTGTCGGCTCACGACGGGGAAAGCAGCAGGTATTCTGTCTGTGCATGCCGAGGGGGATCGGACTGGTGAACGGCGAGTGCTACAGTTTTGCATGCTACTGTAGCTGGCCAGCAGCTGCAACTCTACAGCCATGTAATAATAATAATAATAATAGATTTCATTTGTAATGCGCTTTACAGTTGCGGGGCAACTCTCAGAGCGCTACAGTTAAGGGACTTAAAAGCTAGCGAGAATAAAGGAAAGAAAGAATATAAAAATAGGCAAGACTAAAACATAAAATAGCAGAGAAACATAGAATAATAAAACTGATAAAATAAATTGGTAAAAGAACATAAAATGTGTGGAGCAAAAAAAATTTGATAAAAGGTCAACAGAAGGCTCTACTAAAAAGGTGGGTTTTGAGGCCTTTCTTAAAAACATCCACAGTCTGTGGTGCTCTCAGGTAGTCAGGGAGAGCATTCCACAGACTGGGAGCGGAGGAGCAAAAAGCCCGAT